>NC_073306.1:145383133-145697299 GCF_027595985.1 Sorex araneus
CAAAGCTCAGAATTACCAGAAAGTTTTGGCTTATAAGTAATCAAGACTGACTTGGGGAACTATGACAATGAGAGGTAAAAAACAAGGGAAAGGTTAAGGATAAACTTTAACCAAATTAGGGATGCCAGCAAGGGCATGTTAAACTTCTCTGGGAGGAAGAAAGGGGCCAACTCACTGATGACACCTAAAGCACTTAGAGTCAATATCCAACACGAAGGAAAGGTTGAAGATAGACTGTAACCAAACTAGGGCTGCTAGCGAGGGCCCTTGAGCTTCTCTGGGGGAGGAAAGGGGAGTTCATCCCCGAAGCCTAAAGCACTTAGGGCTGATCTCCAACACTCCTGGATGGAGGCGCAGAGCGCAGGTCTCAGGTGTTCATAGAAACGGATTGTTGGGGCGCGTGGTCAGGACCCCAGCTCTGCACGGTGAACTCTGGGGAAGCCAGAGCCAGAGGAGAAACGCCCGCTTCCTGCCTGGCGCATGCAGGCTGTTCTCTTGCCCCCCCTCTCCCTCTGTAGTCCCTGCACTCCTCGCAGAGGCTCAGGAAAGTGGCATGACTGGCAGCGCGGGGGGGGGGTCATCTCGGAGGGGACCCCTGCCCCACTGCTTGCAGAACTGAGGGTGCCCTCCCGCTAGGCCAGCCACGTGCGGGGAAAGTGACGTGTCTGTTGTGAACTGCCCAGAGACGCTCCTGTCTGTTACCTGGGTAACTGCCCAGCATTTATGCCCCCTGGTTCTCTGGATGCCAAGTGAGGCTGGCATTTAAATTTAATAGCACTGTTACCTTTCCGTCGTAGAAACAAGTTGCATTATGCATGCGGCCAGCTCACAGAACTGCATCCACGCAGTGTGTGCATTTTTATAGAGCCATGAATTATACTTCAATTAAACTGTTAGAGACACACGTTTGTTACCGAAGAATAACAAAATATAAACCTGCTGCACCCAGCCTCAGGCAGCCTCCTGAACTTGGTGGGAATCGGTCTGTTTAAGGGCTGCGATCTCAGGGCCAGATCATAAGGACCCTGCCTCCTGCTGGCCTCCGTTCTGCTCTTCCCACCGGGCCGCTTGGAAGCGGCTGGGCTGTGTCCCTGTGATGGCCCCGGGTGGCCCCAGGACTGACCATGCGGGCAGTGGGGCTGGCTGCGCATCTGCTCACAGCTGCGTGCTTGTCTCCTGAAGGCCAGTGGTCCGTGCTTCTGTCCGTCTGGAGGAGTTTGTCCACCCACCATCCTATGTCTTTTCCCCCCTTGGGCCCCACCTGAGCTGGCATTCGGGCGTGACCGGGAAGGTGGTCGCGGGAGGCAGCTGCTAAGGAGGGAAGCAGGACCGGCTGGAGACAAAGGGAGCCGGTGCTCTGGGCACTCCGCGGAGCCTCACATCTGCAGCCGTGAGCAGAGAAGGGGGCACTTTCTCTGAGTCACATGCAGGACCCCTAACAAGGTCACCAGGCGTCTGTGGTCTCACTATGCAGGGGTGGCTGGGCTTGAGGACAGGCCGGCACCGGTGGCTGTGCTGTGTGTGGTCCCCATGGCGGGCGCTGTGGGGCTAGCCTGTGCTCAGGAGGGTGCTGAGGGGCCAGCCTGGGCCTTGGGCAGGTGCTGAGGGGCTAGCCTGGGCTTGGGAGGACACTGAAGGACTGGCTAACCTAGCACTTGGGCAGATGCTGAGGACCAGCTTGGGCCTGGAAGGGTACTGAGGGGCTAGCCTGGGCTTGGGAGGACACCAATGGGCTAGCCGGCGTTTGGGGGGACACCAAGGGGCTAGCCTGGGCCTTGGAGGATGCTGAGCGGCTAATCTGGGCTCCGGCGGGCACTGAGAGGCTAGATTGTGCCTGAGAGGATGCTGAGGGACTAACCTGGGCTCCAGGTGGGCACTGAGGGCTAGCCTGGGCTTGGAGGGTGCAAAGGAGTGAGCCTGGGCCTTGGATGGGTCCAAGGAGTTAACCTGGGTCCTGAAGGGGCTCATTGGTGGGTCATTCGTGCAGGGGAGAGGTGAGGAATGGCAGCTGGGGGGGGGGCGGGGCTCTCTGCCTGCCCTGGGGTCAAAGCTGACACATGGCCACGGCCTGGAATGTGCGTTTGGGGAAGGGAATGTGCAGGGTGCGAGTGTTGGGGAGGGGTGGTCTCCACATGCTGGTGCAGGGTGGGGCCGGGAGGTGCCTGCCTGGACACTGCAGGTCACTGCAGTAGGGAGATGCTGCTTATCCCATCTAGGCAAGAGGCTGGGGACCCCAGGGTGGTGCCCACAGAGGGTGATCTGTCAGCACCCCCGGAGGGAAGCCTGCAGGGAGGAATTGGGGAGGCACCGGGTTCAGTTTGGGGGTCATTGTGGGCTTTGAGCAGAGATGCCCCAGGACTTAGGAGGTGGAACCTCGCAGCTTGGCCAGTGCAGTGACCCCACCCAGGTCTCCACCAGCAAAGCCAGGTCCCAGGGTCCCAGGGCACCCAGGGACAAGCTGGGGATGTAAAGAACGCTGGGGTGCCCAGCAGCTCCCGAGGGGTCACGGGGACAGGTGCTCTTGGTAGCCCCTAGAGTAGGCCTGTGCCCAGCATCCCGGGAGATCAAGGAAGCACCCCCAGGCTCAGGGAGGAAGGAAGCTGAGGAGAGTGGGGCATGCCCGGGAGTTAGGGCTCTGCCAGCCAGCAGCGTGGGCTGCAGGACACTGGAGTCAGGGAGTGTTCACAGTAATCCAGTGGGGGTGGGGGGCTGGGGTGGGGCAGCTCTGCCAACCTGCAGGCCCAGTACCAATGCATCCACCTTCCTTCCCTCCCTCCAGCCGATATCATCTCTACCGTCGAGTTCAACCACACCGGCGAGCTGCTGGCCACCGGCGACAAGGGTGGTCGCGTGGTCATCTTCCAGCGGGAACCAGAGGTATGTGGGGACGGGACTTCACTCCGTCCAACCTATAACAGGGCGGGGGAGGGTCTCAGCCCTAAACTGAGCCGAGGGCGGGGCCTTACTCAGCCTTCAGCTGGGAGGGGCTTCAGCCTTCAGCTCCGCGGGCCCTCACTCGGCCTTTAACTTGCTGGACAGCCTTGCTCAGGCTTTTGATGGGGTGTGGATGAGATTGATCCCACCGGATCCTCTCCCTGGTGCTGGGCAGGGGTGTCCTGGAATACTGGACCCAGGAGTCCAGCAGGTCCTCTCAACCAGTCACGTCCAAGCCCCCTCCCTTAGTGATCTTTGTAGATCATTTCATGTGTTCCAGCAGGACAGGAGTGGCCACTGTGGGCAGAGTGGACAGAATGGGCATTGTCCTAGCTAGAACTCGGAGGAAGAGGCCTGAGTTCGGTTCGGGGAGGAGGCTGGAGCCAGCGTTTACCCATGAAGCCATTCCCCTGGCATGACCGAACCGCTGTGCCCCTTGCCTGGGGCAGGTTCTAGCTGCTCAGAGAAGCTGGTGACACAAAGGCCCGTTCCCGCAGCACCTCGTGCACGGGTGCCTCGCTGCACTCTGCTGGCGGCCCAGCTCAGTCCCCCTGCAGACGAGGGCTCGGTCACCTCCACAGCCTGCCTGTGGGAGCAGATGCGGGCTAGGTCATTCAGCCGTCAGCGCCCGAGCTCCTGAGGCCTCCATGACCTCCCCTGCCACCCCAGGACCCTCCCTTGCAACAGCCCCTAGGAGCAGTCAGACTTGATCGTCGCCTCGTGTGTGAGCGAGGGACCGTGGGGGAGGCTGGGAATCAGCCTTCCAGGACTCTCACTGAGACTGGACAGGCCGGAGCATTTGATTTCGTGAGATGCCGCAGACTGTTGGTCTGGGCTTGAGGCGCCTGTTTGCCCCGTGGGCCCAAACCGCCGCTACCAGCAGCCCCTTTTGCAGATTCTGGTTTCCTCTTGACTCCGGTGGCACTGACCTTGGGCCTGGCAGTGATCCTGGGCAATCAGTGAATTAGAACCGGGGTTTCTGACTGTCTGCAGACCTGTGTCACCTCAGGCGTAAAACAATCGGAAACAGCTATCTGGGGGGAAAGGAATTTGGAAGCTTCTGGAAGCCAAGCAGGACTAGCGGTGGGAAAGCTGGGAAGATTGACTTTGGGGAACCGCAAGTTGTGTCTCCAATCTGCTCCCACCCTCAGGGAGACCTGCAGGACCCCCCAACCATGTGGCTCCTGTGCCCGGCAGGGACTCACCCTCTCTCTGTTTGGGGAGCACCACCTAGAGGCTCCTTACTGCAGGGCTCTGCTGCTGCAGAAAGTGGGGCATCCTACATCACCGGAGATTCCGCCCCTGTCAAACCCGCCCTGGCCTGCGTGAGCCAGACATGTGTGGACACGGGGAGCAAAGCCGGAGCAGGCCATGGTGGCCCACAGGCCTCAGGAGAGCGAGACAGGCCAAGGCGGACATATGTTCCAGGAAGTTGCTGCCTTCTGGGCCTCGGCTTGCTCATTTGTAAAGCAGGGAGAGCTAGGGTACCCCCAGAGGACCTCCCAGGACAGAAGGGAGATGAGGCGTGAAGAGCACTTGTCCCAGAGTCCAGCATGGAGTAGGTGCTCAGTAAACATGACCCAGCCTGGCTGCAAATTCCTATGAGGTGGGCTTGGCCATGGCCACCACGAAGTCTTTGAGAATGGAGGGTGGCAAGATTGGGGCCCTCACAGGTTGAACCCAGCCCCGAGCCTGCACGCAGCCTGCCCGCCAGAGCTCACACCCTCCTGTGTCCGTGCAGAGCAAACACGCGCCTCACAGCCAAGGCGAGTATGACGTCTACAGCACGTTCCAGAGCCACGAGCCCGAGTTCGACTATCTCAAGAGCCTGGAGATCGAGGAGAAGATCAACAAGATCAAATGGCTCCCGCAGCAGAACGCGGCCCACTCCCTGCTGTCCACCAACGGTAAGGGCCTGCCTGCTGCCTGCCACCCAGGCGTCTGCTGTGTGTGCCCAGGTGTCTGCCGTGAGTGCCCAGGTGTCTGCCGTGCGTGACCAGGTGTCTGCCGTGCGTGCCCAGGTGTCTGCTGTGTGTGCCCAGGTGTCTGCTCTGCACTTGCATGGATCTCTGTGTGCACCTGTGTCAGCTTGCCCACCTGTGTGCAACTGCAAATGTGTGCATGGGTGGACATGTGTGTGCATAGGGATATATGTGGCTCTGCATCGGTGGGCATGTGTGAGTCATGTGCTGTCAGTTAGCCTCAGGGGTAGGACTCCCCAAGTCTGTGGCTGAGGACGTCAGGGCCTTAAGGCCCTCTGTGCTCCAAGCTGCACTCAGGGTCAGATCCTGGCCAGTAAGTGCACATGTGCTGTCTGTGCAGGCACGTGCACAGGTATGTCTGTGTGTGTGCACGTGTGCTGTCTGTGTGCACGTGTACAGGTTTGTCTGTGTGTGCACATGTGCTGTCTGCGTGCACGTGCACAGGTATGTCTGTGTATGCACATGTGCTATCTGTACGTGTATTGCGTGTATGTGCACAGGTATGTCTGTGCACATGTGCTGTGTGTGCATGCACATGCACAGGTATGTCTGTATGCCTACTGTCTCAGGCGTGTGCACAGTCCTGTGTACCAATCCTAACATAAGCCAGTCCTGTGTACCAATTTTAGGTGAAGTTTGTCAAAAAGTCAGATTTTTTTTTTTAAATTTTATTGAATCACCGTGAGATAGTTACAAGCTTTCATGTTTGTGTTACAGTCTCACAATGATCAAACACCCATCCCTCCACCAGTGCACATCCCCCACCACCAATATCCCCGGTATACCCCCCACTCCCACTCTCCTCCTGCCTCCATGGCAGACAATATTCCCCATAATCTCTCTCTCCTTTTGGGCATTATGGCTTGCAACACAGACACTGAGAGGTCATCATGTTTGTTCCATTATCTACAAAGTCAGATTTTTAATTAAAAAAAGCTCCCAAATGTGAATAAAACCACATCCTGTGGGTAGCTTCCCCTTTTCTTAGGGAGGAGCCCTCATTTTTTCCCTTCAGTCCTTCACCTCATCAGACACAGCCCACCCCCCCAGTGAAGGGCAGTCGCTTTCCTTGGCCACTCAGTGGCCTCATCTGAAAGACACCTTCCCAGCATCCTCCACTGCTGGACAGGTATCTGGGCCCCTGGTGTTGCCAGCCTGTAAAATGAACCATCACAGCTACTAAAGGGCCTGGCCAGGGTTCCAGGGATGTGAGGTCACTGCACCGCTGGACCAGGGTGCCAGGAGAGGCAGAAGCGGCTCAGACTGGCCCCTGAGTGTCGAGCCCCGGAAGGGCTTGGAAGCAGGAAGTTGTCTGGCCACGGTCTTTCAGAAAGCAGCTCCCAGAGGGCTGACAAGGACCCTGAGGGGGTCGTGCCCTTTGACCTGGCACTTTCACCTTTGGGGTCACTAGGGAGGAGCTTGGGGTGAGGACAAGGTTCCTGTGTAGAATGCCCCTGACCGCAGTGCACGTGCCCATGAACCTGGAGTGTGCTGAGTCCGAGAGATGGGCCAGGGAGCCCATTCCCGGGCGGGTCTGTGATGTGAGCGTCCATCCTTCTGTCCCCAAAGATAAAACCATCAAACTCTGGAAGATTACCGAGCGGGACAAGAGGCCCGAGGGTTATAACCTGAAGGACGAGGAAGGAAAGCTCAAGGACCTGTCCACGGTGACGTCACTGCAGGTGGGCGCGCGGCAGCTTGGGGACAGCACTCAGACCCTGCGGGGGAGGGGTGCGGGGAGGAGGGCGATGCTGCCAGCTGAGGGTGGCGCACGTCCTCGGAGCCCTGAGCTGCCTGGAGGAGGCGGTGCTCCCAGGCTGCTCTGTGCGGGCCCAGAGGGGCCTGGTGGCCGCCAGGCAGAGCCTTTGCCGAGGGCGGGGGCGGGGTGGGAGCCCCGACTCTGGCAGCCTTGATGACACTGGGGGTGGGTTCCGAGGCGGAGGGCTCTGTCCGAGCTGTGCCGGGAGATCACGGGAGCAGACTTTCTCCGTGGGGGCAGGGCCGCGGGCCCAGACTGTTTCCAGCCGGGGGAGCTGGGCCAGCAGGCCCGGGAGGGGCTCTGGGTCACCGTCCCTTGGAGCCACAGTGAGGTTCCGACACCCCCCCCCCCCCGCCATAGGTGAGGCTGCAGGAGGCTGGAGGCTGCCCCAGGCCTTTCCCAGGAAGCGCAGGAGGCCCCAGGACCAGGCCTTCCGCCCCACTGCAGGGGGCTCGTGGGGACTGGGGCCTCCCCTGCTCTGCCTCTCCCCTCACCAGCGAGGGGAGGAGATGGGCCACTCCCTGCCGCCCCCGCCCCGCCCCGCGGGACCCCCAGGCAGTGAGGGAGCCAGGAGCAGCCCAGGGACTTCCCGGCTCAGTTCCCGGCTCAGCGCTCAGTGGGAACCAAGGCTGGGGAAGACAGACGGGAAAGGCCTCGGGGTCCCCAGCATAGCCCTCCCTGACCAGCCCCGCCCCGCAGGTGCCCGTGCTGAAGCCCATGGACCTGATGGTGGAGGTCAGCCCCCGGAGGGTCTTCGCCAACGGCCACACCTACCACATCAACTCCATCTCCGTCAACAGCGACTGCGAGACCTACATGTCGGCCGACGACCTGCGCATCAACCTGTGGCACCTGGGAGTCACCGACCGCAGCTTCAGTACCCTGGGCCGCCGGGGAGGGCGCGGGGCCGGAGGGAGGGCTGGGTGGCCAGGGAGGGCTGGGGCAGGAGAGGTCCTGCTCGGAGAGTGCTGGCCGGACATCTGCTCTGAAGCTTGGGTCTGTTCAGCCCCTCTCCCCTCTCTGCAGGGTGACCCCGGCCCCTGTCATCCTGGGGCCTCCCCAGGGCCTGGGTGGAGAGGGGGTCCTGGGAGCAGTCCCCATGGGAATGGGGGGACTCATCTCCCCGAGTCTGGAGCCCCCACCCTAAGGCCCAGTTCGGGCAGGCCAGGCCTGAATGAAACAGGGAGCTTAGCTGGCCCCTCCTCTCCTCCCCGCCGCTCTCTCCCTTCCTCCCTCCCTCCTCCCCTGCCTCCCTCCTCCCCTGCCTCCCTCCCTCCTTCTCTCCCTCCTCCCTCTTACCTCCTGACATGGGTTCTATCCCCAGCACCACACAGGAGACCCTGAGCTCCAGCAGGAGTGTTCCCTGATCACTGCTGTGTGGCCCAAAACTACCTCACATACACATAAACACACACACACATATGTGTGCAAAGACATATAAACACAAACACATGGACAACATACAAACACACATGCATGTGCACATATGCACACACAAACACACAATGCATGCAAACACATGCACACATATATACACGTACACACACACAGAGGCACTAACAAAGCAGCTTTGCTGGCTGTACCCCAAGACAGCCCTGTACAGGAGGGCGGGGCTCTGGGGAGCTTTGCGAGGCCCCTCATGGCATATGCCTCCATCCTGGGGAGGGGGCCTACATAGTTGCCATGCCAACCGCCTCCCCATCCTGAGCGCTGCCGCATGCCGAGACTTCCTGGACCAGCCAGGCGCTGCTCCGCTCTGTGGATGGAGCCCGAGGCCACATCCTTCTCTCCGACCCCTGTCCAGCCTCAGTGTCCCTCTGCTGGACACAAGCCGGAGCCCCTGCCTGGGGCTACAGCATGGGGCACAGCCTGCACGCAGAAGAGGTGCTGCCCTCCGCGCTCTCGTGGCCTGATCACTCGTGACTGGCTCTGAGCTTTGGTTGCTGACCATCTGCACGGTGTCTCTTGTCCTTGTCTTGTTGTCATTGTTATTTGCTTCTTTCCGTTCGTCCCTGTTGCGTGCTGGTGTGGCCCAGTGGCCCTGCTCGTGCAGGAACGCGAAGAGCCTGAGATTTAGCAGCCTCCCCTTGCCCGTGCTTCCCAAGGCTGCCGCCGTGCCTGCTCGAGCAAACGATGAGCGGGATGACAGTGGCACAGTGACTTGCCTTTTGTAACACCGCGATGTCAGGGGTTCCTCTGGGCTCTGCACCCAGGAATTATTCCTGGCGGTGTTCAAGGGACCGTGTGGGACGCCGGGGGTCAGACCAGGGTCAGCCGTGTGCCGGGCAAGAGCCTGCCCACTGTACTACAGCTCGGCCCCGTCACTTGTCCTCGTCGAAGCTGGTCACGAAACCAACAGCAACACGACTACCGTGAGCTGCCCCTGCGGGGTCCAGCCCAGCTTGCCCCAGCGCCTGACCTGGCCAGTGCTCAGCACCCCCCGTCCTGCTCCTGCTCCTGCTCCTCCTGCTCCTGCTCCTGCTCCTCCTGCTCCTCCTCCTGCTCTTCCTGCCCCTCCTCCTCCTCCTGCTCCTCCTCCTGCTCCTGCTCCTCCTCCTGCTCCTCCTGCCCCTCCTCCTGCTCCTCCTGCCCCTCCTCCTCCTCCTGCTCTTCCTGCTCCTCCTCCTCCTCCTGCTCCTGCTCCTCTACCTGCTCCTCCTCCTGCTTCTCCTCCTGCTCCTGCTGCTCCTCCTCCTGCTCCTCCTCCTGCTCCTGCTCCTCCTCCTCCTGCTCCTCCTCCTGCTCCTCCTGCCCCTCCTCCTGCTCCTCCTGCCCCTCCTCCTCCTGCTGCTCTTCCTGCTCCTCCTCCTCCTCCTGCTCCTGCTCCTCCTCCTGCTCCTCCTGCTTCTCCTCCTGCTCCTGCTCCTCCTGCTCCTCCTCCTGCTCCTCCTGTTTCTCCTCCTGCTCCTGCTGCTCCTCCTCCTGCTCCTCCTCCTGCTCCTCCTGCTTCTCCTCCTGCTCCTGCTGCTCCTCCTCCTGCTTTTCCTCCTGCTCCTCCTCGTGCTGCTCCTCCTCCTGCTTCTCCTTCTGCTCCTGCTCCTCCACCTCCTTTTCCTCCTCCTGCTCCTCTTCATCTTCCTCCTTCTCTACCCACTTTTCCTCCTGCTCCCTCTCCTCTACCTCCTCCTCCTCCTGCTCCTCCTCCTCCCCCTGCTCCTCCTCCTCCCCCTGCCCCTCTGCCAGAGCCCTGTGGAGGTCGTTATTCGGGGCTCGAGGATGGAGTTTCGGCTTCACTGAGCTCTGGGCTCTTAACCTTTGGTCTCAATTTCTCTATTTGATCTCCGCTTTGCTGTGGCAGAGAAGCCAGGGTTTCCTGGGGGGACAGCGGGGGCCTTGCTGCCTTCCTAGCTCTCCCGCGCCCCCGAGCAGCCTCAGCGAGTGGGCCCGGCATTGGCAGGCACAGACTCCGCCCGCCCTGCAGCTCGGGCTGCTCTGGGGCTTACAGGAGTGCAGAAGGCCTGTTCTCGGGGAGACCACACCTGGGGGAGGCCGCAGGGAAACCTCCCGTGGAATGATCTGGAGGCTACACACTGACGTGTGCTGGGTGCATGGGCACTGTGCTGACGGAGGGCTCGGCCTCTTCCAGTCTCTGCACACACGACGGCATAGGCGGACTGGCCTGGGGTCACACAGGCAGGAAGTGGCAGAGCTGAGATTCGAACCCCAGACTCACGGACTCCAGTGCAGTAGACAAGGGAGGGGAGAGAACCTTACAGATCCCGCCCCGCCAGGGAGAGACCGGAGCTGGGAGGGCTCTGACCCCAGGAAGTGGGGGAGGGGGAACATGCCCCTCGGAAGGCCCCAGCAGGGGCTCGCCAGAGGGGCTGGACGGGAAGCAGGTTCCCCTAGTCCCTTGGCACCAGCATGTGTCCAGGGAGATGACCTTGACCAGCCACAAAATGCTGCTTCCCCCATGGAACATGGACTGTTTCCATGTTGAGCAGGCTAGAGAGCGTAGCTTCAGGTGCAGCTTGATCCAGGATCAGAAGGGTTTACCGGACCTTTCCACAGGCTGGTTGGGGTGCTCTCTGCCGGCCCTCCACACCAGGGTCCCCTCTCTTCTCTCCACCAGCCCCACAGAGAGATGGAGCAGCTCCCAGAGTTCCGGGTGCTGGGGGTCCCTCCACAGGCACAGCTCAGGCTGTATGCATGCTCGCCCCCCACCCTACCACACGGCCACCACCTGGGTGACTGAACAGGCAGAGCGGGCGACACAGAGGAATGAAAACCCAGAAATGCATAGATCCTTTCCCCCAGAAGGGCGCGGGGAGGCTGTGGACAAGCCGGTAGATGCCCTTGCACACGGCCCAGCACTGCTCAGAGGGACCCCAAGAGCTGACTTTTCTCCCCAGGGGTACCATAACACCACCCTCCTGCGAGTCAGCTGGTGTTGGGGTGGGTGCGAGGTGGCACGCGGAGGAGGCCAGGGATAGGCGCAGACGAGGAGGGGGCAGCGGGTCCAGTGCAGCTGCGGCTGGCTGGGGGGTTTCGTAGGGCACGGAGAGGGGCGCAGACGCAGGGTAGAGGACGCGCCTGCAGCGGGGAATCCAGAGGCCCCCCGGACGGCTTCCCTCCCCTGCACACGCTTCCTTGACCGGCCGCCCAGACATCGTGGACATCAAGCCGGCCAACATGGAGGAGCTGACCGAGGTGATCACGGCGGCCGAGTTCCACCCGCTCCACTGCAACCTGTTTGTGTACAGCAGCAGCAAGGGCTCCCTGCGGCTCTGCGACATGCGTGCGGCCGCCCTGTGCGACAAGCACTCCAAGCGTAAGGACCGCGCGGGGGGGGGGGGGGGGGGGGCGGCGGGACGCCAGGCCGGAGGCCGGGGGCGTGGCCTGTTTGTGGCGGGCGTGGCTTGTGCCTGACAGGAGAGTTTCTGAGCGTGGCGTGGGCATGACAGAAGCGCTTGTGGGTGTGGCCTGTCGAGGTGGGCGTGGCTTCACACGGTGGGTGAGTTGTGGGCGTGGCTTCGCACGGTGTGTGAGCTGTGGGCGTGGCTTGTGCCTACCCGAGAGTTTCTGGGTGTGGCGTGGTGAGTGAATGAATGGTGCTGCAGTTTGGTCTCACACCCGCCAGCCCACCCCAAGTCCCTGCACGGCCAGAAGCTGTCCTGCTTACAGGGGTCTAGTTTCTAGTGTGCGGATCTGAGAGTGAGCTGAGATCAGGAAATTGAGGCCACAGCGCAGCTGTAACCTCCTCCAGGAAGCCTTCCTGGTCTCCACAATGGACCAGGCCACTCCTCTGTATCTCTAGAAACCCAGAGCTTCTCTCTCACAGACCCGCAGCCTGTGGCCTCCCTGTGGACTGTCACCTGCCCTGCAGAAGCCTGTGAGCACCTCAGGCTCCCCTCCTCACCCTGAAACCCACTCCAGTGCCAGCCTCGGGGTGCCAGGGGGACTGACCAGCAGCCACCTCCCCCCACAGCTCACACTGGACTCGGGGGGCCGGACTCGGGCCCACAGCTCCTGCTGAGAGCGTTTTGCCCGAGTGTGTGCGAGCTAGTGGGTACAGGGGCTCTTGCCCAGGGAGCTGGGCTTCTCTCTCTCCGGAACAGTGCTCTGTGTCTGCTCCCAGAAGTCTGGCAAAACTCATTTGTAAAGTTTTTTTTGGATTATTGGTTTATTTTAAAAGTAGGTGCTTTATTTGAGTGCAAATGCTTGTAACTTGTTATATTTTTATTTTATTTTGCCCACACCTGGCCATCATCTGGACTTATCCACGCTCAGGGAGCACTCCCAGCTGTGCTCAGGGACCATGTGTAGTCCTGGGGATCATGACAGGACATGAATGCAAGATAAGCCCTTACCCCCATGCTATCTCTAGCCTTGTATTATTTTTTCTTTTTGGGTCACACCCAGCCATGCACAGGGGTTACTCCTGGCTCATGCACTCAGAAATTACTCCTGGCGGTGCTCAGGGGACCATATGGGATGCTGGGATTTGAACCCGGGTTGGCCGCGTGCAAGGCAAATGCCCTACCCGCTGTGCTATCGCTCCAGCCCCCAGCCTTGTATTTTTAATTGTTTTTTTTTTTGCCAAGATTTTTCTTTTAAGGTGCCAGAGTGATAAGGATGCCGGCGGGGTCCCCTATGTGAAGAGGGGAGGAGAGACAGCATCTTTGCAAGGGGGTCTGCCACTTCCTCACTCCCCCTCTGCTGGCCCAGGAATGGCGGGGGGAGTCTAGGTCTGATGAATTCTGCGATGACCCCCCCCCCCACGGCATCGGCCGCATGTCCTGCCCGCCCCGCGAGGCAGCCATCACGCTGCTCCTGGTGTGCCCTTCTCTGCCTGGCAGGGGTATTGATCCCCACCACCCAGTTTCTCCGGGAACCACAGACTCGGGCTGGGGCAAGGAATTGCTCTTTGCAGGGAAGGAAAGTCCTTTTGGGTCCTCGCCTTTTTCTCAGAAAAGCATTTCAGGAGGAGATGAGCAGCGAAGTAAAAAAGATGTCTTATTTTGAGATTTTCAGGAAGGGGAGGGAGAGGAAGAGAGAGAGGGGACGCGCTCACGAGAGAGTGGAGCGGGCCCCGGGGCACATCCCAGCGTTTGAGGATGAAAGTCCTCATCTTGTGGGAGACGCTTCAGGCGTCCTGGGCGGGGGGGGGGGGGGGGGGGGGGGGAGGGGGGCCCATGGACCCAGCAACACCTGTGCATGCACTGCCTTTGTTCAGGTCAGCCTTCAGAGGGTTTCTCCCAGCCCCTGGGTCTTTCTGCTTTGGTCTGTTGCTAGGGTGGTTGCCAAGGGGAAGAGCTGGGAGCAGTTGATGGTCTTTTCCAGTATTTCTTTGTTCCTGCTGGAGCTTCTCTCAGAGGAGGGGTCCAGCCTCCTCTGGTCTGTGCTGGCGCCAGTGAAGGTCTCACTAGGCCACAGGTGGGCGCTGGCAGCCCTAGGGCTGTTGGTTTTGTCACTTCCCAAGAACTTATTGCCACTGGGGCGGGGTGGGGGGTGGGATCCCTTTCTCAGTCGCCTGCTTCAGTAATATGGCAGGCAGGACGCTTGCCTTGCACACGGCCGAGTTGGGTTCCGCTCCTGGCATTCCATGTGGTCCCCGAGTGCAGAGCCAGGAGTACGCCATAGCATTGCCAGGTGTGGCCCCAGAACCAAGAACAAAATGTATAGTTTTTAATTCTCTTATTTCATTCTTAGACCGAGCACCCTGCCCAGATCCTTTCTCCTTAAAGCCCTCAAGGGTCCGTGAGCCACATTTAAGGCTCCTAGCTGTTGGTTTCTGGTTCTCCCCATTTGCCGTGGGCCCAGCCAGCTGCCCCTTCATGCCTGGGGGCATTCTTTGTTGGTTTTCGAAGGCTCTTATTCTGCCTAAGTTGTTTCGAAGAGACTTGAAGATTTGTCTCGCCTCCTCCTACACACCCAGTTCCCACTAACTCTTCCCCTGGGGGTTAGGGGTGTGCTGGGGCCCCACCATGCTCTGGGCCAAACCCCAAAGGGCAAGTGCCCCAGGACAGAGCTTGTGCGCTTCTCACTCCTGCCGGCAGGGGGCACTGGTGTGCTGCCTTCTGCCATGGGGGGGCGGAGTCCCTGAGGCGAGTCTGGAGCAGGGGGAAAGGGGGAGATGAGGGGAGTTGGGCTCTGGGCAGTTTCCAAGGAGACGGCCCAGGTGGGGCCTTCCTGTCCCTGGCTTCTGGTGGAGTCGGGCTGCGGGCATGAGCCAGCTCCATGTCCAGTATGATGCTGGCTGCATCTGCACACAGGGCCAGGCTGGGCCACAGGCTGCCTTCTCCCTCTGGCCCTAGCATCCCCGTCCAGCATGCGGGAGGCCCCGGTTCAAGCCTCAGCCCCTCATGCCCCACCCTGACCCCAAGCATCTGCCTGAGACTGTAGCCCTCCGGGTGGCGGGCAGTGATGCCCAGGGCTGACAGGCCCTGCTCAGTTACTGCCCAAGAGGTGAGACTGTCTCCCAGGGGGACCCGGCAGGCCGCATCTGGGCTCCTGTCTCCTAGTGCAGGACTGTCACCATGGAAACCACTGCACCCGAGTCCTCCAGATCGGCAGATCCCCTGATGGGCAGGTCCACGTCAGCCGAGTCTGTCCCTGGCCTGTCCCTGCTTCTCAGCCATTTCCATTCCCCTTTCTCTTGAAACTCCGCACCACCCGTCTCCGCCCTCCTCAGCTTCTCTCTCAGGCGAGTCTTTGGGCGGCTCCCTGGAACTGCAGCTAGAACTGATCACCGCAGACCAGCCAGGGTGGGACTCCCGGCCCCTCCTGGTATTCACTGGGGTCTGATGCTGCGCACGGCGGGGGGGGGGGGGGTGAGGGCTCGGCACAGCCGGGGGCTCACAGGAGCTTGACACGGCTGCTCCCACCCCTCCCCTTGGGACGCGCTTCCTGGCCTGAGCCGGGCAGACATGTCTGACAGGTGGAGAAGAAAATGAATGACTGAGTGAAAGAATGTGTTAGCAAATTAGTGAGCGAATGAATGAGTGGAAGAAAGAAGGAATGAGTGAATGAAAGAGGGAGGGAGCAATTGAGTGGGTGAATAGCAGTGAAAAAGAGGTGAGTAAGTTGAGTGAATGAGTGAGAGTGAATGAATGAATTAGTTGAGTGAATGAGAGAAAACAGTGAGGTAATGGGTAAGTTAGTGGATAAGTGAGAAAGAGAATTAGTGAGTAAGCGACTGGGCGAAAGGCTGAGTGAGAGACAGAATGAGTGAGAAACTGAGTGATGAGTGAAGGAGTGAGTGAATGAGAGACTCAGTGAGACAGTGAGTGAGTGAGAGACAGTGAGTGAGAGGCTGAGTGAAGGAGTGAATGACTGAGGGACAAGTGTGTGAAACAGTGAGTGAATGAGTGAGACTGAATGAAGGACTGAGAGACTGAGTGTGTGAGAGACTGAGAGACTGGGTGAGAGACTGAGTGAGAGACTCAGAGTGGAGGATGTCTGGGGCCTGGGTGGGGACCGTTGTCACTGCTCTGCCCACGATGTTCTCTGTCCTCGCAGTCTTTGAAGAGCCTGAGGACCCGAGCAACCGCTCCTTCTTCTCGGAGATCATCTCCTCTGTGTCGGACGTGAAGTTCAGCCACAGCGGCCGCTACATGCTCACCCGGGATTACCTCACGGTCAAGGTCTGGGACCTGAACATGGAGGCGAGGCCCATAGAGACATACCAGGTGCGTCAGAGACTGGGGAGTCCCCGATGACTTTGGTGAGGAGTGGGCTGGGGGACCATGTATGCACGGCCTGCGCTCTAACTGCTACACCGTTTCCCAGCCCCTGTGGGTTGGTTTTCTTCACTTCCATGAGATGTCTCATGGTGGCAGAGTGGTTGCCCACCTCCGGGAACAATGCCTTAGTTCCAAGCAAGAAATGGAAAGAAACGTGGAAGGTCACGTGCAAAGGCCCTGGGTGTTGTGTCTGTTGCATATTTATAGGAACACACAAATTGTCCCTGAATAGCACAGCAGGTAGAGCATTTGCCTTGCATGCGGCCAACCCGGGTTTGATTCCTCTGTCCCTCTTGGAGAGCCTGGCAAGCTACTGAGAGTATCCTGCCCACATGACAGAGCCTGGCAAGCTCCTCGTGGCGTATTCGATATGCCAAAAACAGTAACAACAAGTCTCCCAATGGAGACGTTACTGGTGCCCACTAGAGCAAATCGATGAGCAACGGGACCACAGTGCTACAGTGCTACTCCATGGGAGACTTGCACGACTCACTGACCAGAAGAGTCCGTGAGTGGGAGGAACAAGTGCTTCAAGGATGGTGCTGAATGAGCCAGCCCTCAGCAGGGGAAGCCCCGGGCCTTGGCGTGTTCTCCCCCTCTAGGCCTCTGGCTTCCCTGGAGGGCTGGGGCATGAGTCCTGCCAGCCCCACTTTGTTTGGAGGAGTCTGGGTTCAGTGGCAGGTTCTAAGGCTGCTGGGCTTAGAACGCTCCAGAACCCCTGCTTCTCCTCACCCTGCCACCAGAGGGCAGCAGGCGCAGGGTGTCGGGCGGGTGCGTCCCTCAGCAAGTCCTGAGCAAGACACACGTGCCGTGGCCAGAGCGACAGCACAGCGGGCAGGGCGTTGGCCTTGCACGCGGCCCACCTTGTTCAGTTCCCAGCATCCCATATGGTCCCCCGAGCACCGCCAGGAGTAATTCCTGAGTGCGAGCCAGGAGTAACCCCTGAGCATCGCCGGGTGTGACAGACACATACACACGTGCCAGGGCAGGCTGGCACGTCGTCGAGAACAGCTTAGAATCTGGGGGTCCTTACTGGCCTGCTAGGTGCGCTGGACCTGGCTCAGTGCCAGACCTGGGGCTCGGGAGGGAGGAGGACCTCGGCCCCCACAGAACCAGACTCGGAGATGTGCACCCCCCAGCCTGGTGTGTCTGCACCAGGAGGGCCTGGGGCTCCCTGAGGCTGCAGGGTAGCATGTCCCCTCCCAGGCTCCCCACGGCTGCTCCACCGGACCTGTGGGGGCTCCTGGATGCTCTGTAGGTGCGTGTCGGGAACCTGCTCACTGGCTGCCGGGCGCTCTGCAGGGGCACCCTGGCCCGGGCCTGGGTCGGGTCCTCCTGAGCTGGCCCATGCCTCCCCTTCTCCATGGGCACACCGTCGTGTCCTGGCCCCTGGTGACCCAGCAGAGCAGCCCATGAGAGTGGCCTGTCCAGCACTTGAAGGGTGACGAGAACAAGGGTCAGAGGGTGGCCACACAGCCATGGAGGGGCAGTCCCAGGAGAGTCCCCACTGCCCCGCGCCCCGTGGTCAGCCACGTGCCCGGAGGCCCTGGAGGCTCACCCGCGCCCTGTCTGCAGGTCCACGACTACCTTCGGAGCAAGCTCTGCTCCCTGTACGAGAACGACTGCATCTTCGACAAGTTCGAGTGTGCCTGGAATGGCAGCGACAGGTAACGGGCCCGCAGGTCTACCTGCCCACTGGGAGCACTGAGCGGGCAGCGGTCTCAGACGTGGGGGCCACTGGCTCTGGGAGCCAGGCTGGAGCCCCACCCAGGACTGTGCTGAGACCTGTGTTTGAGGGGACACCGTCTCCTGAGGCCCTGGTTTCCATCCTAGCAGGACCCTGCGCAGGGCAGCAGAGGGGAGGAGACGCGTGCACTCACGAGCAGGGTCTGCGCTGTGGGCCCTGGTCACCTAACCCAGAGTCTCGGGGGCTGCCTCCCTCCACTGCCGCCCATCACCGTGAATGTCCATAGCGCCCTCTGGTGGACTGAATGGAAAGCCACGGAGTATCCCCCCTTTTGGCAGGGGGGTTTGGGTTTGGGGGTCACACCCAGCAATGCTCAGAGCTTACTCTTGACTGCACTCAAAGATCACTCCTGGTGGGCCTCAGGGGACCCCAAGAGATCCCGGGTATCGAACCCAAGTGGGCTGCGTGCAGGGAAGCGCCCTGCCCATTATACCATCATTCTGGGCCCTTTGGAATATCCCTGAAGTGTTCTGGGCAGAGCCCTTCAGGGGTCTTAGCTCCTGGCCCCCAAGTCTGTATGGCCACAGCAGCTGCCCTGTGAGAGGACCAGAACCCCCTCCCCGGCCTCCCCGAGGGAGGGGGCCCCTTATGTCCTCCGGGGCTTTCCTTTCCTGCAGGGGCCCCACCCCACCCCTCCCTGCACCCCAGCCTTACCCCTGCCCTGCCCCTCTCTGCACCCCGGCCTCACCCCTATCCTCACCCTCTCTGCACCCCAGCGTCATCATGACCGGAGCCTACAACAACTTCTTCCGCATGTTTGACCGCAACACCAAGCGTGATGTCACGCTGGAAGCCTCTCGGGAGAGCAGCAAGCCGCGGGCCGTGCTCAAGCCGCGGCGCGTGTGCGTGGGCAGCAAGCGGCGGCGTGACGACATCAGTGTGGACAGCCTGGACTTCACCAAGAAGATCCTGCACACGGCCTGGCACCCGGCCGAGAACATCATCGCCATCGCCGCCACCAACAACCTCTACATCTTCCAGGACAAGGTCAACTCAGAGATGCACTAGGCGTGCAAGGGCAGCTCGGAGTGGCCCTGGCGGGGGCAGTGGTCACTAGACCTGACCCCCAGCTCTGGAGAGGCCAGAGGGCCTGTGCTGGTCATGGCCTGCTTCCAAGGAGGGGAGCGGGCTCCCCGGCGCCCCCAGGTGGGCCGGAGGGGGTGTCACCCTGCGGCCGGGTTCTTTCTGCACAGGCTGGGGATGGGACCGCGGGGTCCCTCTTTCCCTCCCGCAGCCGCTTTCAGGGCGAGCGCCCTGCACCCCCGCCTCCCGGGCTCCTGGGGGCTGAGGGCAAGGCTCGGACAAGCCAGGTTTGTTTGGTTAGAGGGGAGCACGGACACTCCCGTACTGATCCGGTCGCGGTGCTTGTTTATTTATTGAATGGAAACATGAATCCATACTGCAGGGGGGTCCAGGGGCGCCGGCCTTTCCGGCAGCTTGTCCAGCTCATCCAGCTCTTCCAAGCTCCCGAACGGTCTGACGTTTGCTGAGAGGCAGGGGTGGGGGCACGTGGGAGTCCCCACCCCCTGTGTGTGTGTGCCTGTTCTTTCTAGAACCCCACCTTTGCTGGGTGCCAGGCAGGAGGGCGCCCGGCCAGGACACCCCGGGCAGCTGGGCCTGGCCTCCTTCCAGCTGGTGCCCCTTGTGGGAGTTCGGACTGGATCGCTCCAGGACTGCGGAGAGCCGATGGGGGACCCAGAGAGGCCAAGTGGGTCAGTGTCCAGGCCCGCATGAGTAGGTGAACTCATCATCCTTCCCAGGGTGCAGAAGAGGAAGCTGAAGCCCCAGAGTGTGTTACACCCACGCCGTCCAGGGGCAGGAGGCCCCTCGGCCTTTCCCAAGGCAGACCTGTCCAGCCCATCACATCTCTGGCTCATCAATGTTGCCTCTGCGTACCACCAGTGGCTCACACTTAAACATGGTTTCATGGACAGAAATCTCCGCTGCGTGGCTGTGTGTTAAAGGGACCTTCTCAGCCTGGAAGGTTCTGGCAAGGCCTCTGAGCCCTGTGACAGGGCTGCGACCCGAGTTCCAGAGAGAACCGAATCGCAGATGGAGAACGGAGAGGCCCCGCTCCTGTCTGGTCAGCTGCCGCTGGCGTCCCCCGGCGCTTTTCCAGGTGCACTGGAAATTGCATGTTATCACCACGTTAGGATGCTTTTTCTTTAATCACCCCCTGGTCTCAGCGGGCTGCCTGGTTTTCATCCCAGTCTTCTGCGCCAGCTCCGCCCGGCCCCACCCCTCCCGCAGACCACGCCCCTCCCTCAGACCACGCCCCTCCCTCAGACCACGCCCCAGTTGCGGGCCACACCCAAATGCACAGACCACGCCCCACCCCATCACAGGCTACGCCCCGTCCCTGTCACAGGCCACGCCCCCACCTGTCATGCTCCGCCTGTGCAGTCTCCCCAGGTGGGTGGACCCTGGACCATGTGGCCTCTGTATTGTGATGGGCAGTGCAGAGGCCCAGGAAAACCAACTTTTTTTTTTTTTAAACGAGACGCAACTGAACCCAGGAAACGACCCTCCCCAGACTCTTCAACTGGTAACTGCATACTGTCGTGTGTGGAAAGCGCAGGCGCATGGCACTCACTTCCAGCCCTACAATAGCTCCAGCAGGAAATAGGTTTCTTCTTCTCTTTTTCTTTTTTCTTTTTTGGCTTTGTTTTTAAACCTCCGTGAATGAAGAATGTTTCTATCTCGCTGTCAGCTCCAGGTGACCTGGACAGTATTATATGTACATAACTATTCTAATTAAATTTAATAATCATAGCATTCCGTCCTTTCTTTCCCCCCTGTAAAGAAGCTTGAGACCCGTGGTGAATTGTATAGAAATCTTATTGATGTGGAAATCCAGCCCTGGGGGGCCTTCGGGCATTACTCAGCTCTGTCGTGGCACAATCCAGCTCCTTCCTGCCTGCCC
Source organism: Sorex araneus (assembly GCF_027595985.1). Lineage (NCBI taxonomy): Eukaryota > Metazoa > Chordata > Mammalia > Eulipotyphla > Soricidae > Sorex > Sorex araneus. Next base: position 145,403,664 of record NC_073306.1, read on the forward strand.
GGTGCCAGGGGAAGGGGCCTCGGCACCGCGGTGACCGCCCTGACTTCTGATGGAAACTTGGAGGACCGTGCCAGAGAGGAACTGCAGCTCTCGGGCGAGTGGAGACGGCCTGTCTCCTCCAGTGAGACTCGTCCCCAGCTCTCGGGGGACTGGCCGTCTCTCCAGAGCCACCGGGGGAGCTTGCGGTGGGCGAAGAAAGGCAGTTGGGGGCGGGGAGGTGCACAGCCACGGAGGTGGCTCCCCGACCGCCTCACTGTCCACTCTGGAGTGTCCTGGAGTGTGTCGTGGTGGCGCAGTGGCTCCTGAGCGGGGTGGTGCGTGGTGGTAGTGTAGAGGACCCTGTCCCAGACTGTGTGAGTGACCATTGGTGCATCCCCTCCCCTTGGTGTCTCACAAACAATCCAGCTGTTGAATACAATTATAAATATGTTAATACCAGCTTTTTCCAATAAAATAACAAATGTCACATTGCAAATGAAGCCGCATCCATGCTGTTGGTTTGGGGGAGGGTTGGCCCCTGGGGGGCCCTGCAGGGAGGGGGCCTGGTGCCCCTCACTCAGGGTTTTGCTGCCCGCGGCTCCCCATCGGGAAGTGTGGATGGTGCTGACCGCCCAGGCAGCTGGCTGCCCTGGAGCGAGCTGGCCCCTGGCCGGGCAGCCTAATGCAGAGTGTCACCGTGCCTGTGTCCAGGGCTCTGACAGTCACCTAGGGTGAGGAGGGCCAGCCTGGGGCTGAGCACTCAAAGGGACCAAAGTCCAGAGTAGAATATGACCTAGGAAGCAAGGAGCCAGGCTGACAGGGAGGCGGGCAGCTCCATTCGTTCATCCACTCATTCATTCCTTTGGTGCCGGTCGCCTAGTGCTGGCAGGGACCGGGTACACCCCGAGTCAGGACGGAGCCCAGATCCTCACACCTGTAGCTCTGATGTCCCTCGGGTCCTCTCCAGATGAGGGTATGGCAGGTGTGTGTGCGCTCGCGGGCGTGTGTGTGCGCGCGCACGCATGCGCGCGTGTGTGTAAGAGCCTTAACCCACAGCATGGCCGGGAGGGCCTCTCATTCCAGCCCAGTCCCCCCGGAGGGACTCCAGAGTCCACACTGAGAGCAGCCCAGGCTCACCGCTGGCGGTGGCCCCCAAATCCACAAGAAGTCAAGGGCATCAGGTGAGCGTGGGGGTGGGTGTCCAGATAGACTCTGGGGCCCTCCTTGTCTCCACAGCTGCCATAAAGGGCGTGATGGAGACAGGTCACCTGATGGACCAGCTCCCTTCTGAAAGCAGTGACTGCGTGGGCCACCCCTGTCCAGCTCACCCCCTCCTGCCCACATGCAGCAGCAGGGGCATGAGGACTCCCTCTGCCCAGGGGACCCCACAGCAGTGGGGATGTGCAGTTTCCTCAGCAGAGGCGGGATGCGCGGCCTCTGGAGCCTTGCTCACCTTCTCCTGAACGAAGATGACTGGCCTGAGCATCAGACCACCCGAGGGGGTGCAAGAGGGTGTCACTGGCCAAAGGTGTAGGCAGGGCCAGGCTGGGAGGGGGCTCAGGGGGTTGCCTGGCACGTGCACGGCTCAGGGTTGGATCCTGGGCTCCACAGAAAAGGGACGGGAAAAGAAAATGTCGGCAGGCAGTGCTCGCAGAGACTCCGTTCCCTCGGACCCTGCTCCCTCAAACCCAATTCCCTTGGACCCTGTTCCTGACCCACTGATTCCTGCACCCGGCCTTGGGCCGTTCCATTTTGGGGGATGCAGGGCAGGGAAGGGGAGTCGGGGCTCCCGCAAGGCCAGTGCTCACAGCAGGCCACCCCGGAGGTCGCCTCGTCTCCTGGTGGCGGGTCCATCTCCCCCAGCAAAGGCCACCTGCACGCGACGCCTGGACATTGGCTGGACAAAGGGCCCTCAGCCCGGGCCCCCCGGGCCCTGCGTGGGCGTGTGCGAGTAGGGGTCCAAGTGGGATGACCCAGGATGGCAGATGGCGGGCGCTTTGGAAAGGGGCGGCTGCAGAAACGGGCCCTTGAGGCTTGGGGGCAGGGGAAGTGTGTGCCAGGCAGGGCCGGTGCCCACCGCCAGGAGGCTGAGCCCATCCACCTCCGCAGCCCCCTCTGCGCACAGCAAGGCGCACACCTCACGCAGGCAGGCCCAGAGAGCAGGGCCTGCCGGGGGCCAGCTGGGTCTGGGCGCTATGACCACGACGACGGGCACTCGGGGTGTCCTTGAGGTGGCCAGTCTCGCCTGTGACCCCAGTAACCTGGGATCGGGGCCAGCGTGCCCGCCCCCATCACACATTTCAGGAAAGGGGGCTCGGCTCCATGGCACGCGCCTGGCCGGGCCCCACCACTCACGGTGCCCACTCTGTGGAGGCCCAGCCTGGGGGCCCAGCCTCTCCCGTCACTCCTGGTGGGGCCCAGGGGACACCATGCAGTGCCAGGACTGGCCAGACCTGCTGGACACCTGGCCCCTCGCCGGGCTGGGCTGTGACTCTCCTTGGCCCACGAGAAAAAAGATGGTGATGGGGGCGTGGGGAGGAGGGAGAAAGGAGAGGGAGGGAGAGAGGGAGAGGAGAGAAAGGGAGGGGGGAGGGGAGAGAGCAGGGACTCCTGAGATCATCAAGGTGTTTATTCTGCCGTGGAGGACCCAGGCCCGCTGCTAGCCCCCAGGTACTGGACAGGAGCCTTCAGGGAAGGAGCTCAGTTCTCTGCGTCCTGCAGACCGGGCAGCTGCGGGACAGACGCACTCACCAGACTCTGGCTCCGCAGGAGCGGGGGCACGCGGGCGGGCAGCAATAAATAGGAGGGGAACGAGGTGCAGTGGGGGTCTCTGTAAAGTGCTGTGGGGCGCAGGGTGCCAGTGTAGCTTCACTCGGAGGAGGGCACTATGGGGACATGCCGTCTCAGGAGCGCGAGGGTCTCAGGGTGGGGGGTACCACCCTGGACACAAGTCACCTGGGCCTGTGCACACATGCATGCACATGCACACGGACACTCGGGTCACACACTGGGTCGCACACACTCGGGAGTCACACACACACACTCAGGGTCTCACACTCGGGGTCACACACACTCAGGGTCACACACTCGGGTCGCACACTCGGGGTCCCACACACTCAGGGTCACACACTCGGGTCACACACACACTCGGGTTGCACACTCTCGGGGCCGCGGGCTCAGGCGGCTGACAGGAAGGGGAAGAAGAAGAAGTCGAAGGCGAACTTGAGGGCCCCGTGCACGACACTGCGCCAGTCGCGCTCCAGCTTGACGTGCCGGCGTGCGGGCGCCAGCTGGGCCATGCAGTTGAGGCAGCGCAGGGCGCGTAGCTCGAACACGGGCCACTTGCTGCCCAGGCGGCCCTCCAGCACGGTGCTGAACTCCAGCAGGCTGCTGTGCCGCAGGTGCAGGAGCGCCTCCCGGAACTCGGCGCCCGCGCGCAGCACGATGTCCTTGGTCACGTCGTCCTCCTCGGGGCCGCGGCCGTCCGCCCCGCCGCCCAGCGGCATGCCCACCGTCAGCTCGAACTTGTAGCGGTCGAAGCGCTTGATGTGGCAGGGGTGCTTGGCCAGCTGGCGCAGGCGGCACAGCTCGGCGGGCGCGGAGGCGGCGGGCCCGGGCTCGCAGGCCGGGTAGGGCTCGCCGTAGAGGCAGCGCAGCCAGTCGCCCAGCGCGTGCGGCAGCATGTTGACGGCCGCCTCGGCGCTGTTCTCGATCTCCGTCACGCGCACGTACTTGAAGCGGCCGGTCCAGGTGACGCGGTGGCCCTCCAGGTGGCTGCAGAGGATCTGAGTGCGGGCCATGTTGGTCTCCTTCCAGGCGCGCGGCCCGCACAGGGCGCTGTACTGCGGCCAGGTCAGCGTGGAGTTGTACACCTTCATGCCCTCCGAGCGGTACACGTAGAACCAGCAGAAGAGCACGATGGCCGTGAGCCACACCAGGATCAGCTTGACCACGGAGCTGCGCGACAGGGACCGCAGCACGCCCAGCACGGACACGTGGGCCCTGGTCCACCCACGGCAGAGCAGGGGCAGGCTGCAGGCCGCCAGCGTGACGGCGATCTTGGTCAGCTCCAGTGTGAGGAACCAGCGTGCCAGCTGCACCACGCCCATGAGCGCCAGGCCGGCCACCAGCACGGGCAGGGCGAAGAGGAAGAGCACGTAGCCGACGGAGGCGCGGACCAGGCCCAGGGCGGTGGCCTGCAGCAGCAGGACCACGGCGAGCTCGCACCACATGAAGCACACCAGGTAGGGCACCAGGTAGCAGTAGGTGCCCTTGAAGCCGCGCAGCTGGGCCATGCGGAAGAAGAGGTAGAGCAGGTAGGCGTAGAGCGCGCAGGGCAGGCTGGCGTGCAGCACCACCGCCTCGCCCAGCGGCAGCGTGAAGAAGCTCTGGCCCAGGGGCTTGAGCCACGGCCAGTCCCCGGGCAGGCTGGGCAGCAGCGACAGCAGGCCGGCGGCCACCTCGGCCAGCAGCGCCCGGCGCGTGTAGGGCTCGGCGGAGGCGCTGAGGCTCACGTAGCTGGTGACGGTGAAGAAGACGGAGAGGGCGGCCAGCTCGGAGCAGGGGATCCAGTCCTTGCTGGCCACCGGGAAGGAGAAGATGACGAAGAAGACGGAGAGCAGGAAGTGCAGGTGCGGCTCCAGGTGGTTCCAGCTGAAGTTGCCCTCGGCCTGCTCCACGTCCAGCCGCGGCTCGAAGCGCAGCAGCAGCCCCGTGAGCGTGCGGAAGCTCTCCCAGGCCTTGCTGTCCTGGAAGACCTTGAGCGTGCAGATGACCATGGACACGAAGGACAGGTAGAAGACCACCAGGGGCACGGCGAAGGCGAAGAAGTCGATGGTCAGGTTGCTGATGATGAAGAAGAAGATGAGGGCGTTGATGTGGTGTGTGGGCACGATGGTGGACAGCCAGTGCATGCCGGCCCGCGAGGCCACGTCGATCAGGTACTCCTTGACCTCCATGATGGCGTGCAGCGGGTACTTCACCACCTGGGGGCAGCACCAGGGACCTCAGCCCAGCTCTGCGGCTCTCGGCCCTGCACCCGGCGCCCTCTGCTGCCCTCCCGCTCTGCCATGACAACTCCCCCTCCTCTGGGGCCTTGGGGTGCAGACTTGTGGTTTTCCTGTGAGACCCCAGGACCTGGGCACCCCTGAAGGTGCCGTGGGCTGGCGGGTGATGGTTCAGACTCCTCGGGACCCCCCGCCCACCCACCAAGGGTGCGAGGACCCTCCTCAGGGCCCTCGGGGGCCGGGGCAGCTGGGGGGTGAGCAGAGGTCCAGGGCGGGCTCACAGCAGACGCCTGCGGGCGCACGCGCCCCCACAGGGCCGCCGGGCAGATACTCCCGCAGGCTGGAGCCCCACCTTGAGGTGCAGCGGCAGCTCCTCGGGGCCCTTCCCCGCCAGCTCGTCGTCCTCGTCCTCGTCCTGCAGGCAGAGGTCGGCGGGCAGGATGCCGCGGGCGTACTTCTTGGTGAGTTCCACGAAGTCGTCCAGCGCCATGTGGCTCTTAGCTGCACAGGGAAGGGCGCGTGGGCACCCAGACCACGCACCGTGCCCCAGTGAGCCCGGCCCGTGTGGCTCACTGCCCCCCGCAGCCGGGCATGCCCACCCCCACCCACAGCCCTCCAGCAAGCCCTGCGGGACCGAGGGCCTGAGGTCTCCAGTGTGACAGGAGCAGAGCCACCAGACAGCAGGCGAGAGAGGAGCAGGGGAACGCAGGGACAGGACCCTTCCCCACAGGTGGGGGGCAGGGGTAGGGCCGGCCTGAGGCCGTGGTACTCACACTCGCTGCTCACTAGGCGCTCCAGCACCCGCCTCTGCTTCTGCAGGGACTTGGGGACGGGGCCTGGCTGCTGCCCTCCGTCTACGGGGACAGAGTAGGACAGGTGTCTGTCCCTTCATTCCCCCCAGCCCATTCAGGACCATCTCCTGGGTGCTCAGAGCCTGGAGACAGCAGGGCCACCTGCCTGGGCAGCCAGATGGGGGGGCAGCAAGCCCCCAAAGAGATGCACATGGGCTCTGGGCCTGCAGGGGGACCCCGGGGAACCACCGCCCCTGCTGGCTGACCCCGGGGTACTCCCCCCTTGGCTGACCCCGGGGTGTTCCCCCCTTGGCTGGCCCTGGGGCGTCCTCCCTCTTGGCTGACCCAGGGGCGTCCCCCCCTCTTGGCTGACCCCGGGGCGTCCCCCCCCCCCGACTCTGGGCTGTCCTACCCTGCTCATTGACCTGGCCCACGTTCTCCAGCAGCTCCGACACGGCCACCTCCTTCTTCTTCTTGGGGTTCAGCTTCCAGTACATGACCAGGGCGGCCTTGCGCACGGCGCGCTCCAGGTCTGTCTCCGAGGACAGCTGCCTCACCTCGGCCTCGTTCTCGGAGGTGATGCCTGCAGGACGGGTGTCAGGCGGGCCCTGCCCTCCCCGCCCTCCTCCTGGTCCCGAGTCCCCAGGCACGCAGGCAGGACGGGTCTGTCCTCCCCCACACGCAGCCCACACGGCACATCTACACCTCGTCCTTCCCCTGCGAGCACAGAGCGTGAGCAGAGGGCGCGGGACGGCTGGTGGGGGAGGACAGTGTGAGACGGCACGGGGGCAGCGCGGGGCGCCAGGGGTCCTGCGGAAGCAGCTCTCCCAGTACGAGCCGGCTCAGACGCAGCCTGGGCCCAAGGCCAGGGAGAGACCCCACACGGGCCGGAGACCGTCTGGATGCCAGGGGGTCTCTGCGCCCCGCACGGCAGCCCCCAGCCCTGGGCCCTCACCCTGGGAGCCAGTGCCCAGCTCCCAGAACAGGTGCCAGGGCACCGAGAGAAGCCTCCCGCACGCCCCGCCCCGCCCCGCCCCCCAGGACTCCCCACCCCGTGTCCAGAGTGTCCAGGCAGGTCCCACGGCCTCCCAGCCCGTCCTGTCCTACCCGCAGCACCCAGGAGGCCACTGCAGCCCTGACCCCACCCCTCAGTCCCCAGCCCCCCACTTCTGCCTGTGCCCCACCCCCTGCCCCAACCTCCTCACCTCTCCTGTCCCAGGAAGTGCCCATCCCCCCTCCCAGGAAGTGCCCATCCCCCCTCACCTCTCTGGTCCCAGGAAGGGCCCGTCCCCCCTCACCTCTCCAGTCCCAGGAAGGGCCCGTCCCCCCTCACCTCTCCTGTCAGCCAGGCAGCGGCGCAGCAGCTTGACGGCCTCGCGCCGGCCCTGCTTGGCGGCCCGCAGCAGCCAGTCCACTGCCGAGCAGCTGTTGAGCTCCTCGTCTGCCTCGGCCGCCAGCTGCAGGTATCGCTTCCCCACCTGCAGGCCACACCCCCGCTCACTGGAGCTCTGGAACCTTCTCCAACCCCTGCAGCCCCGGATGTGGTGAGCGCGAGGGGTGGGGGTCACCCAGGAGCTGCGGGTGGCGGGAAGGAGCGGGCGCGGGGCCTGCTGGCTGCCACCCCAGGGTCCTCACCTCTGTCTGGGCCTTGGGGTCCCCGGCCTTGGCCTTCTCCAGGATTTCCTCAAACGGAGGCTCCGCCTCTCCCTGGGGCCCTTCACCTGGGAAGCAAACGGAGCCTCAGAAACTCCTGTCCGGGGAGGGGGCAGAGGGCGCCTCGAGAAGCATCTAGAAGCTCCCGCCTGCAGCACACCTGGGGGTCCGGAGGCTGCACTCGAGAAAGACAGGGGCGCAGTCTGAAAGCCCGGACCCCCCCCAATGCAGAGCCGGGCACACGCGTGGCAGAGCATCGGGCCCGCAGCAACCGGCTCACTGGGCAGCATCCTGGCCACCGGGCTCAGGGTCCAGCTGCCTCCCGTCCGGAGTCTCCCCGAGCTGGACTGCGCCCGCCAGTCAGCCCAGGGACCCCTCTGCAGCCTCCTCTCCGCACTTTAGAACTGTCCATGGGGGGCAGGACCGGCCCTGTCACCCCCCCCAGCCAAGTGCAGACTCGACCCCAGAGCAGGGGCAGGCACAGGAGGCTCAACCCCAGGGTCGCTGCCTGGTCTGAGTTCCCGGGCCCCTCTGCGGCTGCGTCCGGAAGAGCCGGGGACAGCGGGAGTCCCGGCAGCAGCCTCCGGGCCAGCCCCAGCCACGGCCCAGACAGTTCGGAACCACGCCCAGCCCTGCAGCACCAGCTGCCTCCCTCTCCCTCCCCCCTCACTCTCCCTTTCTCCCTCCTCTCCCTCCATCCCTCTGTCCCTGTCTCCCCCCACCCCCCAGCCCCTTCTCCTCAGGGCTGAGTCTCGGGGCTCTGCACACACCATCCAGGTGCGTGATTAATGCCCCAGTTCCTCAGAGCCCGGCGTGTCAGTGAGGTGCCCCTACTTAGAGGGTCCCCCAAAGCCCGCATGCCCACACACACCCACACCCACCTACCTACCTACACACCAGTCTACCTGACATTCTTACATGCGCCCACCTGCACACCTGCATAGCCACATGCCTACACAAATAGCTTCATGTCTACATGTCAACACACACAACCGCACCCCGGCTCCCGCACCCCCCACACAGCCGCACCCCGCACGCCCACACACACAGCCGCACCCCACACGCCCACACGCAGCCGCACCCCACACGCCCACACACGCAGCTCTATCCCGCACCCCCACACACAGCCGCACCCCGCACACCCATATGCAGCTGCACCCCACACGCCCACACACACCCGCACCCTGCATGCCCACACACAGCTCTACCCCGCATGCCCACACACACAGCCGCACCCCGCACGCCCACACACAGCTCTATCCTACACGCCCACATATAGCCGCACCCCGCACGCCCACACACAAAGCTCTATCCTGCACCCCCACATTTGCACCCCTCACATGCGCACATCTCCATGCATGAGCTTGGCCCTCCCCGTGCCAGGAGGACCCCCAAGAAGGACGGACACAGCATTTTCACCATCAGGGCTCTGCGTCTCCCTAGCCATGCCGAGCTCAGGGATGGGCCCTGGGAAGAGGGTGGGCAGCGCTGCCAGAGCCCTAGAGTCAGGCCGGAGGGGCCTGTGGGTGGGAGACTCAGAGCCCTCTCAGACCCCAGGCCCAGGCAGCCACCGGCCCCACCTCCCCCAGCTGTGACAGGTACACACCCTGGGACAGGCACCGCTCCCCTCTCAGACCCGTTACTCTGCACCCCTCCCCTCTCCAGGCCCCGGTACTCTGCACCCCTCCCCTCTCCAGACCCCGGTAGTCTTCACACCTCTCCTGTGTCTGGGCAAGTCTCCTGCTCCTCCTCCCATGCTGTGTGAGGGTGTGCTGAGCGAGAAGTGTGAGTGTGATGCCGAGTATGTGAGCTGAGTGTGTGTGTGCTAAGTGTGTACACTGAGTGTATGTTGTGTAACAACTGTGTGAGCCGTGAGCTGAGTGTGTGCTCAGTGTGCGGGCCGAGTGTGTGAGCTGAGTATGTGTGCCAAGTGTATACACCGAGTGTGTGGGCCGAGTGTGTGAGCTGAGTATGTGTGCCAAGTGTATACACTGAGTGTGTGTGTTGTATACCAATTGTGTGAGCCAAGTGTGAGTGTGAGCTGAGTGTGTGGGTCAAGTGTGAGCTGAGTGCGTGTGCACCTTGCATGCTGAGGCCCACCCTGCCCAGGCTCCCCAGGCCCAGCGGGGCAACCCCCCTCCCGAGATCAGTCCCCAGGGGGCAGAGGCCAAGGGGACCCGGGTGCAAGGCGGGTTCTCACCTGCTCCTCCCGCCCGTCCCTGGCTCCTGGCGCGGGGCGCCCGGGGCACAGCTGCGGCAGGTGGGTCTCCCGAGCTGGGTCCAGGTCCGGGCTGGGTTGCGGAGGTGGGTGGTACCCCCGTCTTCTCGTCCTCCATGGAGGTTGTGGCGTTGAGCCGCGCGCGGGCCTGGGGCGGCGGCGGCGGCGGGGGCGGCTGCAGGGCCGAGGGGCTGGGGGTGCGGGCACTGGAGTCCATCCTGCGAGGGCGACATGGCGCTGAGCCCGCCAGGCCGGGCAGGAGGGGAGCGGCCAGCCCCTCTCACGGAGGATGCGACCGAGCCCCGATTCCTGGCAAAGGGCCTCCCAGCAAACACCCTGGGGGTCCCGGGCCCCCCACAGGGCTTCAGGGCACGAAAGCCCCCGAGAGCGGCCGGACCGTGCGCGTGGGGGGAGCCTCGCAGATTCCCACCAGCCCCCCAGCTCGAGGCCCCGCCGACCCCGGGGTGGAAGTGAGGGTCCCGAGCCGCAGAGCAGGGGGACGTGGGGGACAGTCGCCCCCGCCAGGTCAGGCAGGCCGTGTCAGCCCCGCGCCCCCAGCTCCGAGCAGAGCCCTGCTGGAGGGCCCTGATTTCCATCTGGACATTCCTCTCGCGCCCTTCCTGGCCAGCACCGCCCCGGGTGCAGACCGAGGCCGGCCGGCCGGCGCGGGCACTTCCGCACAGGACCGGCCGGGCACTCGGGCAAGGCCCACACCAGCTGCGGGGCGCGCGGCTGTCCAGAGCTGGACAGGGGCCCCACCCTCCCCGTCTCTCACAGGAAGGGGGCCCTGGACAGCAGTCAGGCATGCAGACCCCTGCGCTGGGTCCCGAAGGAGACCCCCCACGCCCTCACCCCCAGCCGTGCTGCCCCCTTCCCGGCAGGGCAGGCCAAGGGCTCGGCCTCTCTCTCGCCATCCCCCTCGGCCCCTTGTGTCCTGTGTCCCCTCTGTGAGGCCTCACTGGGCAGCAGACAGCCCTGTTCACGATGTCACCCCCGGACGCACCCTCCAGGGTGACCACGCCCACCCGCTGCAGCAGCTACTAGGCCTCCGTCTTGCCACGCCCCCCGGGCAGGCACTCTGGGGGCCAGGGCGAGTCCACTGCAAACCTCTCATGGACCGGCTAGCGCTGCCCAAACTCGGCCGACAGAGATGCACTACGGCCTCCGGGCTCATGGAAGATTGGCTGGCCACTGTGCTGACCCCCGGGGAAGCCCTGGATCTGGCCCTCTCTCCTCTGGCCACTGTGCTGACCCCCAGAGCCCTCTCTCCTTGGACTCGTCCCTCCTGGGACACAGGGCCCAGGGGACAGGGCTGCTGAGTCTCCTTCACTGGACACAGCGCGGAGCACAGGGCAGCTGGCTGCTGACCCCGCATGTGACCGTGAGCAAGGCCGGGGGCGGCAGACTGCAGCCCCCCAGGACACCCCACCCTCCCCAGGAGCCACTGGCCCGGGGACCCAGCCCCGTGCCGCGGAGCGCCCGCATTCTTTCCACGTGAGCATCGGGCATATTTTTATCTCGTGGAAACACAGGAGACGGCGGCCAGCAGCCAGTGGAGGGGCACCCCTGGGACGGGCGTGGGGGTGAGCCCCACCCACGGGGGACGCGCCCCAGCCCTCTCGGAGGGAGAGCAGGGCGGGAGAACTGGCTTCATCGCACCGCTCACGGTCTGCGGAAGACGGTGCAGGCTTTGGTACTAAAATAAAACGCTCCTCGAACACCCACCTGCGGCTCCGCTCCAAGGCGGGGGCCGAGTCTGCCCAGCCCCAGACCAAGGGCGCAGCGGGGCTGGGCCTGAGTCCCCCACAGCGCCCTGTGGGGGCTGGGGGTGCAACGGTCACGCGGGTCCAGGGCCGCTCCAAGTGCCAAGGTGCTGGTGCCCTCCAAGGAACTGAGCCCCATCACCCCAGACCCCTTAGAATGAGCCCCATTACCCCGGGCCTGGGACCGAGTCCCATCACCCTGGGCCCCTGGGGACCGAGTCCCATCACCCTGGGCCTCTCGGGACCGAGTCCCATCACCCCAAGCCCCACAAGACCAAGCCCCATCACCCCGAGCCCTATCACCCCCGGCCCCGCGGGGCCGAGTTCCATCACCCCGGGCCCCAGGGGACCGAGTCCCATCACTTCGGACCCCGAGGGACGGAGCCCCATCACCCCGGGCCCCCCGGGACCGAGCCCCATCAACCCGGGCGCCGCGGGACTGAGCCCCATCACCCCGGACCTAGCGGGACCGAGTCCCATCACCCCGGGCCCCGCGAGACCGAGTCCCATCACTTCGGACCCCACGGGACAGAGCTCCATCACCCCGGCCCCAGGGGACGGCCGAGCCCCATCACCCGGGCCCCGCGGGACTGAGCCCCATCACCCCGAGCCCCATCACCCCGGACCCCCCGGGACTGAGCCCCGGGTCCCGCAGGACCGAGCCCCAGCACTCAGGGCCCCGCGGGACTGAGTCCCATCGCTCAGGACCCCGCGGGCCCGGGCAGGGTCGCCGTGGGCCTCGCGGAACGGCCGGGCGCGAACTTCGGGAGAATTACGGGGCTGCGGGCCCGGCCGCCCGTTCGGAACGTAAGAAACCGGGCCCCGGGCCGGCCCCAAGTACTCACGGGAGGGCGGGGAGCCGCGCGCGGCGGGAGAGCGGCCGCACTGACCCAGCGGGCCCGAGCGGGCCGGGGGCGGGGGCGGGACCGCGGGCCGCGCTCCACTCGCCACGCGGCTCAGGGGACGCGCCGCCGGCTCGCCACGTTGAGTGGTTGTAGCGTCTGCCAGTCACAGAGCACTTCCGCCAATCACGGCGCGCCTCGCCTGACTGCTAGAGGCGCTGGGGCGGGTGAGACACGCCCACAGCGAAAGTTTCCGAGCGGACTCGGCCGGGCCCGCGGGGTTCTGGGCTGGCCCCGCCCGGCCCCGCCCCTGTCTGGCCACGCCCCCGGCGGGCCCAAAGGTATCAGGTGTCTGCGCCCCGCGCTGCGGCCCCTGACCTCTTGGACCCCGGAACCCACCTGGGCCTCCTTTCACCCAGCGCCCTGGCCCCAGAGGCGGCATCCCCAGATATCATCTATGCTCTTGCAATATCAACCATCAGGTCGAGCGAGTTCTGTTGCCCGGCGCTCACACGGGGAAACTTTCCATTTCACCGCTTGAGCTTGGGTTCACAAACAAGGAAATCAAGGCTTGGGACAGCTGGGCAAACGTCTCATGCAGGATGGGAGGCCCTGGGACAGAGAGCCAGAGATGACACAGACAGACAGACTGAGAGGGAGGGAGAAAGAGAGAGGGAGAGAGAGTAAAGTTAAGACTCAGACATAGTACATACTTTGCATGAAATTACTCAGACCCTGTACTATCACAAGCCCAGAAAGTTTCTACATAGGAAGAATAAAAATACTACTCTGATACTATCCCTGTTGGGGGGGGGAGTGAGGGTTTCGGTACTTAGTGAAGAGCTTCTGGGGTAAGGCAATGGCTCAGAGCACCGGAGTAAGGGCTTTTCATGCAAGAACCCAGCTTGGATCCTGGGAAAGGTTCAGTCGTGCTGCTTCCAGAATAACCTCTGAGCACTACGGCAGTAGTCCCCACAAGAAAACATGAACTGGGCGCGCGGAGTTTCAGCCGAGGTGCATTGTGGGACTGCCCTCCCAGGCGAGGTGCTGGGGGCAGAAGTTTGGGTCACGAAAGACCCTTTCCTGTCTGAAGCTTGTGGTGCCAAAATGATTTCTTAAGGCTGTTTCCAATTTATCCCTGGGGCCACACCGTGGGGACCTACATTTTTTAAAACCCTTTCCCAATGTGGTAAATAAGAAATAAGTCACTTTGCAGTTGCCACCTGCGATTCTAGAAATTTGCAAATCTGCTATTTGCAAATCCTGCCATATGTGACTAAAAAGGTGGGCATTTCATGCTCATTAATGTCGGGGTGTAGCCACGCTCTTCCTTCTCTACTGGGGTCTGAGACTCTCCCCTTCCCACACTCCTGTCTCACTGCACCCCCACACCTGCTGCTGCACCCGAGCGGCACACCCCAGCAGGACCTGCCAGTGCATCCTCCACATTGCACAGGGAAGAAAGCAGTGTGTCATCCACCCCACGACACCCCCTCGGCGGGGCCGCGGGGCCACGAAGGGACTCAGTAAGCTGAGAACAGAGACAGGGGAAGAAGAATCCCGGGAGCTTAGGGAGGAGAGGAGGACCCGGGCCTCTAGGAAGAGAAGACGAGGCAGCTCGGGGCCTCTGTCTGAGGGTGCTCCAGGGAGCCAGAGAACTTCAGTGGCTCCCAGCAAACTCAGATCGCAGTGCCTCAGACCAGCGAGGAGACCCACAAGACGTTCATCAGGAAAAGAGAGGCCGTGGGCAGGAGGTTCGGGGGCCTAGAAGGAAAAGGAAGGGAGGCCAAGCTGAGAGGAATGAATGCCAGGGCACGCGCAGCGTTGCAGTGATGCAGAGAATAAAGGGGAAATTCTTCAGAGCTCCTCAAAAAGCCGGCCAGGGGCTGGGGAGATAGTATAGTAGATAAGGCACTGGCCTTGCACACACCCGGTTTGATCTCAGGCACCCTGCGAGCCTGCAGGAGTGACCCCTGAGCACAGAGCCAGGAGTAAGCCCTGAGCACCATTGGGTGTGGCCCTCAAACAAAAGAACTGGACCTGGGAAGGAGAATGGAGTGAAGGAGAGTCCTCAGGACCCTGGAAGCCAAAGGACTGGGGTGCCCATTGGGAGCTGTCCCTCACCAAGGGTGGGTCTCATCCGCCAGAACCAAAGAAGATGCTATCCCCCACTGCAAGGCCAGAGAGGGGCCTGCATGTTACTGGAGAGCTAGAGAAGACCCCTCGCACGGAGACGTCAATCTCGGGAGGTTTGGGAACGGGGCCCACACAGAGAACAGGAAACAGTGGTGAGCCCTGACTTGCAAAATCCAGTTTCCTTTAGATACCCCGGGACTGTGAAGGACATCTACTAAGTAAGGATCCTTAAAGCATCGGGCATATTTGGGTGAGGCCGAACCACCTTTGCTGACTGTGAACATCAGGGTCAAACTTGCATACCCAGGAGTGTAGGCAGCAAGAGATGGCGTGAGTGGAGGATGCGGAACATTCTAGACTCACATCTAGTGTGGGAGAGGTTCGGGGACTGGACCAGCTTTGGAACCCGTGGGCAGTGCGTAAGTAAGGGAAATCAGTCATCTGATGTGTGTGTGGGAGCAGGGGAGGGCATCACTCAACTTAATGTATCACTCACTGTAGCACTGTCATCCCATTGCTCATCGATTTGCTCGAGCGGACACCAGTAACGTCCCCGTTGTGAGACTTGTTGCTGTTTTTGGCATATTGGGCATATTGAATACACCACGGGCAGCTTGCCAGGCTCTGCCATGCGGGCAGGATACTCTCGATAGCTTGCTGGGCTCTTTGAGAGGAACGGAGAAATCGAACCCGGGTCAGCCGCATGCAAGGCAAATGCCCTACCCGCTATGGTATCACTCCAGCCCATCATTCCAATGTACTAAAAGGGAAATAGCAGTTTTACTCTGATGACAAGGAATTGCAAGTGAAACAAAGGAAATGGGTAGAGACAGTTTCTGGAGAGTTGGTGCCGGCCTGGGTAGGGTGAAAGGGCAGAAAAGCAGAAATAACAGCCTGCAGTTTCAAAGAAGTGACCAGGAAAGAAGCGAAACCGCTCATCTTGGACAAGAAATATGGAGGGGGCAGAGAGGAGGCAGGAGAAAGCACAGCGGCTGGGAAGATCCTTCCTTGGGCCTGGCTGGTCCTTGGTTTAATTCCCGGCACTGCCAAAGAGCACAGAGCCAGGAGAAAGCTCCGAGGACTGCCAGGAATGGCACCCGAACAAAACAAAACAAATTAGGCAAAAAAGAAAAGTGGATGGATGGGCTCAGCTTCTTACCCAAATCCTCTAAGGTGAGGATGAAAAGGAAGCCTCCCCAGTTCAGCGCTATCGACAAGTACACCAAAATACACATACATATTGGACAAGATCCAAAACTTGAGATAACAAGAATAAAAATAATAATGTCCATAGCAAGAATGGAAGTTGATATTGTGTGATGAATCAGACACTGGCGGGGGTGGGCTCTCCGGTGGTGGTGTGGGATGGGATGATGCACGATTAACGGGACTGCGAATCCCACCACCTCAATAGAAGAGAAAACAGAATTCCAGCAGGAACATTTCCCAGGGACAGAGGGAGGTTGGGGAGTATCAAAGCATAACCCACAAAGGCCTCGTGCCTGGGCTGGAGCTGCCGGGGGTCACTGCCTGCGGACTGGGCTGGGCACGGCCGGTCCACTATGGCAGTGCAGGGAGGCATGTCGGGATGAGTCAGCGCAGCGACTGTGGACTTTGAGCAAAGCAGCTGAGGTCTCGGGCTGGGGTGGCCACTGCGAAGTTGTGCAAGGCCTGAGGAGAAACAGCCTGAGCGAGAGGAAGCCATGCAGGGGGCTCTGTGTGACCGCTGCACAACCCAAGTCAAGGCCGGCCAGAGCTGAGCCCAGGAATGAGGATTTTATGGGGTTCTGGGGAGGCAGGGAGGGGGGCGGAGGTGAAGGAGTGGGAGTCTGAGATTCCTCCCTCAGCCTTTCACACCCTGACCCTTGACCCTGCCGCCTAGGCGCAGGGCCCAGCGCTGCCCCTGACCCCAGACCTCCAAGGTTGGGATCTGTACTTTCACATGACACCACCCCCCACCGTGGAACTGGAGCGCGCGCGCGCGCGCGCACACACACACACACACACACACACACACGCACGCACGCATCAGGACCCCTTGCTGAGCCTGTGTTGTACGGCCAGGGAAGCAGGAGGGTGCAGCTCCTGAGGGCATCCTAGAGAGTAGGGGTACCATGCCCGTGCTCCCCCAGTGGGCCGGACCCTTCCCAGTCTGTCTCTGGGCACCTGCTGCAAGAGGCCCTGTCTGTGCCACAGCCAAGGGGGAAATGTCTCTGCTCCGTGTCTACGGTGGTGTCAGGGATGACTCCTGGCTCTGTGCTCAGGGACCACTCCTGGAGGGACTCGGGGACCATATGGGATACCGGGGATCAAACCCAGGCCAGACACATATAAGGCAAGCGCCCTCCCCGCTGTGCTTTCTCCTGGGCCCCAGGGAGGAAGCTGTGCCCGAAAGAAGGGGTGCGGGCGGGCACAGCCTGCAGGGAATGATCCTCTTCTCTCCTTCCTCGTTACGGCGGCATTGGGGGTCCAACCCAGGGCCCCGTACTGCCAGGCGAGTGCGCTCTGCTCAGTTAGCACCCTGGCACCACCATGCCACACTTGAACGGCTCCCCCTGCGTCATGACCAGCCCAGTGCCCTCCCTCTGCCTCCAAGGAAACGGGACCCCCGAGCACACGCCCTCACCCGGCGGGACTGCAAGTCCTGCCCTGCTCCACCCCCGGCCCCCAAGCTGGGCCAGCCACCCCCCTCGGTCTGAGCTCACATCCAAGCAGTCTCTGGAGACACAGCAGAGTGGGCGGAGGTTGGGGTGCACACCCCCAGCACCCACACGCCTGCCGCACTGAGGCGGGAGTTAGTCATCCCGAGGGCAGAGACGACCCACAGGGCCAAGAGTCACCCGCATGCAGGAAGCTTCCTGTGGGAAGGAGCGGAGGATGGGGTGCAGGGGGAGTCCAGGGAAGCAGGCCGGGCTCCCACAGAGCCCCCTCCCCGTCGCTGCAGGCGCTCAGACCTACAGAGAGGGCAGAGCCTGAGACCCCAGGGCCACAAGCTCCAGGCCCTGCTTCCTCCTCCCTCAGCGGACTGCAAGCACACAGGGGCCTTGGCTAGCTCCGGACAAACACCCTGTCACTCAGCTCGAGAGCCAGACCCGGGCTGGCGCTGGCCCACCCAACCGCTGGCAGAAAGCAGCTGCTCCAGCCCTGCGCGGCGGCTCTGGCTCTGCACCTGAGGGTGCACCTGTCGAGCCAGTGGGCCCTCCAACGGGGCAGGGCAGGTGTGCTGGTCTGGGGAGGGCCCTGTGGTCATTCTTCATCCTCTTCTTCCTCTCTCTTCTTTTCAAGATGGACTTGACTTCTTAGGGGCAGTTTGGGGGCCTCAGCAGAATTTGGCGTGAAGGACTGAGACAGCCCCACGCTCCCCCTGGGCCCCCCCAGACATCCTCAGCCCTCAGCCACGCCTCATGCTGACCCAGGCTTCCCTTCACGCCAAGGACACACGTGCTCTCACCGCGCCTGGTCGCGCACGAGGGCTCGGCCGCCCGCTAGTGACGCTGGATTCCCTCCTCCTCAGCTCTGGCCTGGCCCGGCGAGAAGAGGAAGGCGTGGGAGGAAGTTGGGCATCCCACTGCCCCCGGCTGTCCTGGCGACAAAGCCACACAGCCCACAGACCCCCCCAAGCCCTGGCCTGCGGGCTATGGCCCCTGTCCTGCTCTGTCCACTCTGATGTGGGCAAGAACACTGCAGAATTAGCCGCTTAAAAGAGAAGCCACATTCCCCGATGCCCGAGCCGCCTGTTTTCACGGTAGCTCCGTTTCCTCGTTCCACTGGTCACTCTTTCCGGGGGTCCGTGGCTTAGAACGTCCCCCAGCGACAAAGGTGGGGTGCTGTGACTATTGTCCCACTGCCCCAAATTCCCTGCCCCTGGGCCCCTTACAGTCACAGTTTATCCCCTCAGCCCTGCCAGTCCCAGTGGGTTGGGCCCCGGGGACAGTCCTGCAGGGCCTCGCACGCCTAGACACGGGTCCCTCACAGGCTAGCCCACGTGCTCTTGCTGTGACCTTTTCTTCTGGGAGGCCTGGAGCTGGACCACAGCCCGCTCGGGGCAGCAGCCGGGCTCCCTGAACCTGCACCCCCACCCGTGTGCCCTCTCCTCTCCTCTGGGCTGAATTCTGGGGAGTGTGGTTTGGGGGCTCACACACCCATCTGGATACCAGCCCCATCCTGCCCTGCTCCCCAAGACCCTGAGGAGGAAGGTCCCTGCGCTCTCTCTGGGAGCCTCACCCCACAGGGACAGCGGGACAGCCGGGCCACTGGGGTCCCCTCCCCATCGCACCCCAGAAACCAGCACCACCACTCACCCAGCCATATCCCAGGTGGGGTCACGACTGCCCTGAGGGGCAGGGGAGGGGTAACCCCAGGTAAGACTTGGGGGGCTTAGAGGGATCCGCTGAGAGTCCACATCCTGGCTGCCAGCCCACGACACCCACAGCCCACAGATCCCCCACGGCCCTCGGGCTCACCAGGGAGGCAGGGGTGCAGCTGTGGGATCGCCCAGGGCGTGAGATCAAAGGCCTTTCTCTTTCTTTTTTTTTAATTTTTATTAATTTATTTATTTTTAATTAGTGAATCACCATGAGGATACAGTTACAAATTTATACATTTTTTTTTAAAATTTATTTATTTATTTTTTTTGCTTTTTGGGTATTACCTGGCTCTGCACAGGGGTTACTCCTGGCTCTGCACTCAGGAATTATCCCTGGCGGTGCTCAGGGGACCATATGGGATGCTGGGAATCGAACCCAGGTCGGCTGCATGCAAGGCAAACGCCCTACCCGCTGTGCTATCGCTCCAGCCCCACAAATTTATACATTTTTGTGCTCATGTTTCCCCCATACAAAGTTTGAGAACCCATTCCTTCACCAGTGCCCATTCTCCACCACCGGTAAACCCAGCATCCCTCCTACCCTCCCCAATCCCATCTCCCCCCACCCCACCCTGCCACTGTGGCAGGGCATTTCCTTTTGTTCTCTCTCTCTGATTAGGTGTTGTGGTTCGCCAAAGGCCTTTCTCTTTCAACCAGTCCCCCCAAAGAGTGGGCCCAGGCTTCCCCCCACACGCTCCCGGGGTGGGGCTGCCCCTCGCTTCTGCAGGAAGGCTCTCCGCCCCGGCCCCACCAGCTGCCAGAGCCGGAGCTGGTGGGCGAGAGAACTCGGTGTTGCTTCAGAAAAAGACAATAGCAGAAACTTAGACATGACAACACTTAGAAAATGTCACCAGGGATTGAAATCACTCAGTTCTTCCCCAGACTTTGCAGCCCCCTGCGTGGCTCGTCAACAGTGCTCAGAAGTACGTGGGGCCAGGTTGGCGCAGGCTGGCAGAGCACTCTGGATATTTGTGGAAGCAATTAGAGATTGTCTGTGACAGTCACTCGCATCTAAATTACCCGGAAAGCTCTCCCTGCCGAGGATCACAGCTTCCCGTCAGTGCCCGTACAGGGGCAGCCGTTGGGAGTGTTGTAGGTCGTGGTGTGAGCAGCCAACCACCTTCCGGAAGGATGGGAGGAGGCAGGAGGCAAGGCGGCTGGCCGCTGCCCTGCCCTCCCTCTGGGGCTGCCCCGGAGGTAGCGCTGTGCCAATGCCGGAGCTGGGCAGAGATAGCCCTGGTGCCTGCTGGCCAGCTCCACACCCGTGTTCTGTGGCTCTGGGGCACAGGGCACTGGGGTCAGCATGTAACTGCCGAGAGTCAGTCCAGGACCCACACACAGGAGCTGTCCAGAGCACCTGGGCCAGACTTGCTCTGAGCTCAGGCCACGGCAGAACGCAGCCTGCACCCCTGAAATAAGGCACGGGGGGAAGGCGGGGGGAGGCAGCCAGGCAGGGATCTGGAGTGAGGAAGCAGCTGGAGCTGCCCCGGGAGAAGGAGGGGACATTGTGGGCCATGCTGTGCCCCCTCGGGCGGGGCTGGTTCCCACCCTGGGGCCAGTGCAGGAAGCTCCTTCTCAGTCCCGGGGGCCTGGACACCAGCAGGCCCAGGTGGGGCTCATTTGTGACGTGTCATATTGCTGCCAGTGGCTGAGCTGGCTGGAAGGTTCCAGAAAGCTCCCCCCAGGTGAACTGGGTGGCGGTCCCCCAGCCTCATCGCTCCTAGCAGTGATGGGCGTCTTCCTCCAGAATGGCCCCGGGCTTACAGGGGACGCTCAGTCCCAGCCTCAACAGTCTCCTCGTGCGTCACGGAGCCACCACACGCCAGCATGTGTGACCTTTCATTCCAGGGTCAAAGGGGGGCTCCCAGGCAGAGTCCCCCACACTCTGTTCTCCTGCTGGCCAGACCAGTGCAAACCACATTGTCAGAACGGGGTGGAGCGCAGTGTCTCCCCTAAAGCTGCTCATTCCTGGGGCTCTGGGCTGGGGGCTGTCTTCCTGCACCTTGCCCTTCATGGTCATCTTCCCATTACTGCTGTGGGCTGGGGTGACACACCTGGTTGAGCTCTTGGGCTCACAAGAGCGGAACGGGGCTTACACTCAGCTCTGTGGGGTGCTCTAAACACCGAGCCATGTCCTCATGTCCCCAGGGAAGGTCTTGCAATCATCTAGCTGAACAAAAAAAAAAGCATGAGGAATTTGTCTTTAGTGGGGGAAAATAAGTGCCAGGAGCCCGTGGTACTAAGCAGCAAACAGAAAGTAAGATGGAATGAATGAGCTCCAAATTGCACAGGCCTTCTCAGTGTTTGACATGTCACTGCACTCAGAACAAGGCCATTGACAGAGTGGGGAAGGTGGAGAAGCCACTGGAGAGGGTCTTCACAGGTCCCGTCCCGAGGGCCTCCAGGTTCCTCAGGAAACTATGAATTCCAGTGCCGAGGAAGCATATTTTAGCACACAATAACCAATTTTCTGTTATTATCACCATCATCATCACCACCATCACCAACAACACCATCACCATCATCACATCCTCACCAAAATTACCATCATCATCATCCTTGCTATCACCATCATCACCATCCTACCAACATCACCATCCTCACCAACATCATCATCCTCACCAACATCACCATCATCATCATCCGTACCAACATCACCATCATCATCACCAACATCACCACTAGCATCACCAGTGTCCTCACCAACATCACCATCACCATCATCACATCCTCACCAAAATTACCATCATCAACATCCTTGCTATCACCATCATCACCATCCTACCAACATCACCATCATCATCCTTACCAACATCACGGTCCTCACCATCACCATCATCATCATCATCCTCATCAACATCACCATCATCATCATCCTTACCAACATCACCATCATCATCATCATCAACATCACCACCAGCATCACCAGTGTCCTCACCAACATCACCATCATCATCATCCTCACCAACATCACCATCATCATCATCCTTACCAACATCATCACCATCATCATCACCATGACCATCACCAACACAACCACCGCAATAATCACCACTATCATCACCATCATCATCACTGTCACCACACCATCACCACCTCTACCAACACCTCCATCACTGTCACCACTGTCACCACCATCACCAGCACCAGTATCTCCAACATAGCTCCATCCCCACCGCCACCATCAGCATCAGGATCACCATCACCAGCAATAGCACAGTGGGTAGGGTGTTTGCCTTGCACGCAGACGACCTGGGTTCGATTCCCAGCATCCCATATGGTCCCCTGAGCACCGCCAGGAGTAATTCCTGAGTGCAGAGCCAGGAATGACCATTGTGCATCTCCAGGTGTGACCCCAAAAAAAGCAAAAATAAATAAATAAATAAATAAAAATAAATGTATGATGCCAGACTGGCATCTATAGAAACTGAGGATCACCAGCACCATCCCCGCCATTCTCCCCCCTCGCCCATTTCCATCATGATCACTGTCCCTAGAGCCATCATCATCATTAACAGCCACATATAATGGAACCTTTCAACCCAGTGTCCAACGCCGGTTCCCACCAGCACTGTCCCTGTGGCCCAGGAAGCCCTCAAGCCCTGCAGGGGTAGCCCAGGAAATCCCTGGCACTGGAGATGGGATTATCTGTCCCCCCAGAACTTGTGCTCTTCTGAGGGTCTCTTTGACAAAGGGTGCTGAGAGGCTGGGTAATCCCATATGGGGAAACTGGGAACCCCGTGGAGGAAAACTGGTTAACCGCATGTGAAAGCATGAATTGGGACCCTGATCTCACACAATACGCAGGGTTAATTAAAAATGAATTCCCTCACTCAGCTGGGAATTCAGGTGTAATACATGTTACACCAGAATTCATGAAATATATCCGGAAAAATGGGGGCAGGAAGCTTCCTGATAGCAGCTGCAGAGACGTCCTCAAATGATGCCATGCCACTGGCCAAGCAGGTGGAAGAAAAACCAAGATGGGACCACCTCAAATTAAGATATTTCTGCACTGTGAAAGAAAGATGACTGGTTATAAAGATCCCCTACTGACTGGAGGAAGCACTGGCTCACCAAACACCTGACAGAGCTAATACACAGATCTGTAATGCACTTGCAGAACATGTCAGTTAAAATAAGAAAGATATAGAGCATAGTATATATAACCAGAGACATAGCAAGTAAGGTGCTTGACTGGCACAAGCCCAACTGGGTTCAATTCCTGGCACCCCATGTGGTCCCCTGAGCCTTCCAGGAGTAATCCCTGAACACAGAGCCAGGACGAAGCTCTTAGCACCACCAGGAATGGCCCATGCCCCTTCAAAAAATTAACTTAAGACCAAAATACAGAGAGAAGAACGAAGAGACACCTCCTCAAGGAAGACACAGATGAGCAAAGGTGTATGGCAAAGCGCTCTCCATCACTGATCAACAAGGACAGGCAAGTACAAACAACAGTGAGACACAGCGTCCCACTGCAGCTCCCGCACAGACGCATCATAAAGAGAAGAGACAACTAGTGCTTATGGGCAGGTGGGGAAAGGAAACGCACATCCACTCTCGGTTGGAATATTGTGGTTCAGTCTCTGTACGGAATAGTATGGAGACTTCTCCAAAAATTAGAATTGCGTTTTCATGCAATCCCGAAATTTCACTTGACATTTACCCCGAGTCCAAAATTGATATTTTGAATGACTCTGTGTTCTGACGTTCATTCAAGTGCTATTCACAGAGCCAAGACCCGGGAAGAACCCAGACCCTTGGGACAGAGTCGTGGACAGAGAACTATGCTGTATGCCCACACCACAGTAGCCCTTAGCTTGAACAAAAGATGGGATTCTGCAATTCACTGCTATGTGGATGGCACTGGAGCGTTTCATGCTGAGTGAGGTCACTAAGGGAGGGACAGATGCAGAACGATCGCTCTCGTGTGTGGGACATAAGGAAATTGTGAAGCAAGAGCAACGGTGACAGACCCTGAGAGTCAGCTGAATCAGCAAGGGTGTGGGGTGGGTGGGTGGGTGAGAGCCCGCAGGGGGCAGGTTTGGTGTTGGGTCTGTATGCCGGAAACACTACTACTAACAAAACTGTATGCCACCATCTCTAGATACAAGCTGGAAGAACAACAAAACAAAACTTCCAGCATTATACACCAAGCAACAACAACTGAAAAACAAGCAAGCTTTGGGCCAGGTACTACATTTCCCAGCGTCCCTTGCTCTTAGCTTATCACGTGACAACTTCTCTCCAATGGGCTGCATAGCTCAACGTCACTTCCACACTCCTGTGTTTAAAGAAACCTGAGCTGTCTTTACCGGAGGATGATCAGAGGTCACTACTGGGCCACAGAAACGACCTTCTTGGGTTGACCTGCTGAAATATGGGGCATCTTGGTCACAGCAGCGGGACGAAACTGTTTTGAGCCTGGCTTCACCTCTGCTGCCCTCACCTGGCGGGGACCTTCCTTTTCCAGCTGCAGTTTCCCCTTCTCTAAGCTGAGAGATTCGCGCCTGCAGAGGGGTCAGAGGAGGACGGAGGGATGGAGGAGATGGAGGCCGGCGGGAAGTGATTGGCACAGACTCTGGTGGCCAGCTAGCTTCCTCCTGGGAGCCGGCCAGGCCCAGGGCTTCCCTCGCTCAGCTGACATCTCTGGCACCGGCTTGCAGGGAGCCAGCCATGGTGACACTCTGGTGGGGCTCTCCGAGCCAGCCGGGACAGCTCCACCGTCCGTGCTGACCGTGCTGGCCCCTGCCCGCCCTGGTTCCCGGGCACCTGATCCCCGAGGGCTGTGCTTCCACGCCATGCCTTGCTCAGCAGGGCTGGGAGGGCTAGTCCCAACTCCCCTGGGAATATGCCTTTTAGTTGCCCACTCTGGTTCCTGTCAGCTGTTGGCTCTGATTCTAGAATCTGCCCTTGGGTGAGTGAGGAGGCGGGTTCCAGATGCACCCCGAGGTACCTGGGTAGTTGGGGGCCTTACGTGGCTCCTTGGCTGTAGGAAGCATGGCTTCCCTTTCCCTCCTGCCCCTCTCCCCCGACAGCCACCCCACAGGGCAGTCTCACCCGAGCACGCCCCCTCGTCCCCCACAGGAGCACTGAGACGAGCTCCAAGAAGCTCAGAGGGGACAAACAGGGCACATGTGGTTCAGTAGGGCGAGTCTGCGGAAGCGGCCTGAGCCCCCGCAGCTGTTCTGCGGGCAGAGATGACCCAAGGCCCCGGCAGGCCGGTGGCAAGCACACGGATAGCTCCTGGAGAACTTATGCCAACACACGTGCTCGGGCATCAGCCGAGGCCGTGGTGGCCTCCACGGCACCAGCCCCATATCTGGGACAGAAGCAGAAGTGAATTCCCCAGGGACGAGAACAGGGGTGCCGGGAGGGAACGGCTTGAGGTCCCTGGTGTGTGTGTGTGTGTGTGTGTGTGTGTGTGTGTGTGTGTGTGTGACTGAATTCAGGGTGCTCAGCACTCAGCTGTCCCTGTTGCAGCGCATCCGACTGACCTTGGGTTCTCGTGGACGGCATGTAAGGACAGCACACCGGCTGGCCACCAAGCTCTATCTTTTTATTTATTTATTTTTGCTTTTTGGGTCACACCTGGCGATGCACAGGAGTTACTCCTGGGTCTGCACTCAGGAATCACCCCTAGCGGTGCTCAGGGGACCATATGGGATGCTGGGAATCGAACCCGGGTCGACCGCGTGCAAGGCAAACGCCCTACCCGCTGTGCTATTGCTCCAGCCCCAACCACCAAGCTCTCTCTTACAGCTTAGAGGCCCATCTCTGCAGGGCGACTTTCCGGGGAATCTGCAGTGGCTGTAGCAGCAGCCTCCTCTGCCACCGTCCTTCCTCCTTCCGCCTCCTCCTCTCCCGTCCTCTTTATAGGATGACCCGTGTTTTATGTATTACACATTCCCGCCCCTTTGCTGTTTCTGCTGCTTGGTTTTGCCCTATGAGGGTCTTCTGACTGACTGATTGGATCACGTGTGACCCATCTGCTTGCATTTGCCCTTGTGCAGATAAGGGTCTGTAGGATGACCGACCTGATCCTGCGTGCAAAGGAGAGTGTGGGATGATGATGGAACAACCAATGGGATCACATATGCCCTAATAAGGGCTTGTTAGAGGACCCACCAGGTCTTGGGTGCGGGACCCCCACCCCAGTCTCCTCCCTTCCTCCTACCACACACTGCAGCAGGCGGGGGGTGGGCTAACGGAGGGGCTTGGAGGTGGGGTCTCTGCAGATGCCTGGGGAAACCGCCCCTCCCAGCCCAGTGCCAGGCTCCGGCACTGAGCCCCACCTCCCGCTGCTCCCGCTGTGTGCCTGGGGCCAGCCAGCTCACCCTGTGCACCTGTACAAACACAGATTTGGAGTAAAACACCCTTTGGGGCCGCAGGTGGGGATGTGGCCGGAGGAAGAGCCTGGAGTAAGAGCGGGAAGAATCAGTCAGCCCTTGGGCCCCGCCTCTGATCTGACTTTTTTGCAGGGTTGCCCCCCCACCTCCCAACTAATTAATCACTGGGCTCTGGTGCCCTCTAGTGGGTACACTGTTAACAGCACTCAGGACCAGGTGCAGTCAGGCTCGCCTTACAGGCCACGGGTTTAGGAAATGCAGAATCCGGCCCGGCCCAGTCTGTCCGGGCAAGCTCGAGTCTGCATTTCTCATGCGCTCCCAGGTGATGCCTGTGCGGCCTGTGCTGCCGAGGGTCCAGCACAGGGATGAGAGGGGAGGGATGGAGCAGGGGTATGTGGGGGGGTGCATTCAGGGGTGTCTCCCTACCCTGGTCAGAAGGGCAGACTTTCCACCCAGGACCCCACCCCATCCACGTGACTTACTGAGATTCTTTTGTGAGCCCCAGGTGCTGGGGCGGGGGCTACTCCCAGCTCGGTGCTCAGGGGTCCCGCAGCTTATGGCTCCGGGAGAAGAGTGTGCAGTTCCTGGCGACCTGCCGGGTTCTCCAGGCCTGCAGGATGACCCTGTAGCGCCCTTCCCAGGGCTGCGTTGGTTCTTCTGCCAGGGAGAAGGGGGTGCTCGTGCACAAGCCCCCGAGGCCCCCAGAGAGCCCGTTGCTTGTTCCCCACCTGCCTCCGCTGTAAGGGAACCTGGTTCAGCATCGGTGTGACGTCAGCTTCTGAGCCAAGGCACAGGGTGAAGACCACAGGGGAGGGACCCCAGAGGCTGTGGCACCAGGAGCCCTGCCAGGAGCCCCAGCCCAGCCCCAGGATGGGGGTCCCGTAGAGGCGGCTCACCAGGCAGGTGAGAACACCAAGTCCAGGGGACCCAGGGACGCGGGCAGGAGGCCGGGCACGGAGACGAGGGCCAAAGACAGGCCCTGGCCAGGTGGAGCAGAGGGACAGGTCCGGAGCACTGCTAGTCGCCAGGGGCTCGGTGTCCTGGACCCCTGGAGCGCGCAGGCTCTGTGTGTGTGATGGAGAACAGGTGCCCCGCCCCCCCCCAGCCTGGCCGTGGCCAGCGCATGGACACTGCCCTGGGAATTCAGGAGAAACCTGGCCACAGAGGGCGGCGGGCGCCTGCGGCGCTGCTGGCCTCACCGCCGTGGGGTGGGGGGTGGGGGGCGACACCAGAGGCAGGGAGAGACTCGTGCAGACACACAGACGCTTTATTTCTCCTCGGGAGCCGGCGTCCTGCTGTCCTGACCGCAAGGCACGAATCTCTGGATCTCCCGACATTCCCCCAGGACGCCGTTGAGGCTGAGGTCTCCAGCTCCGGGGACAGACGCGGGCCTCCGGGCGCAGGAAGCCTGCCTTAGGCTGCGGGGTTGGGGCAGAGTCAGCCCGAGAGGAGGCGGGCAGGGCCAGGCAGGGGCGCTCAGGAGCCCCCCACCTCTCGCGCATGCCCCCTCCCCTGAGCGCGCCCACACCCAGGGCATTGATGCTGGAGGCCTTACATCACATCTGGCCCGGCACTGAGCCTGGCGGGGGGGCATGTCTGGGGGTATCTGGGCAGGGGGCTGGGGTTCACCTCCCGCTTGCCCCCAGCCGGTCGGTTCTGGGAACTGATTTTGCGTGGAAATGCTGCAGGGCGTGCTTTCTGGGAAGGGGGGTCTCCGGCAAGCTCTGGCCCAGAACACCTCCTGTGACCCACACACCTCACTGCTCTCCATGGGACCCTCTGGGGGCCAGCTGGCGTCACCCCACACTGCAGCGGGTCCCTGGAGGGCACCGCCCGGAGCACAGAACCCCAGTGTCCGGGGCCTGTGCCCAGCACTGCGGTGACGGGGCTCCGCCCGCCCAGGGCCAGCCTGACCCGCTGAGTCCAGCCCCAGCTGAGTACTCTGGCCAGGGCTCCCATGCTGAGAGAGAGCAAGGGGCGGGGGAGCCTGGCTCTGGGGGTGCAGAGGGGGAACGCGGCTCACCCGTGAACGTGGCCGGCAGCCCGGGGGGCCACAGTGCCCGCGCCCGATACACACTCTCCAGCTCCTTCTCCAGGACCAGCCCGTAGGCGCGCAGCCCCGCCAGCTCCTGCTCCAGGCTCTGCCTCCGGCTCTGGAAGGAAGGCAGGAGGCGGGCAGGGGGTCGCTGGCAGCTGGCCTTGGCCCCACCCCGTGGGCCACACCTGGCGGCACTGGGGGGCTCACGGCCAGCTGTGCTGCTGCGGGCACCAGGAGGTGCGGGGTGGGGGAAAGGTTGTGTGGACCCTGCCCCGAACAGGCTCCTGGAGGGGGCCAGGCTGGTGAGCAGAGGCCTGCCCCACCCCTGCAGCACCCGGCCTGTTCCCAGGCTGCCGCCCGTGAGCTGCTGGCCGAGAGCTGTCAGAGGGCCAGTGGTCTGGTGATAGCTGTCCCCTCTTCCTGTCACCAGGCCCCTTTCCCTGTTCCCAGCATCTGAGTGAGCCTCCCTGCCCCCACAGGACACAGCAGGGGGTGCGCACAGGGACAGGGGCCTGGACAGAGGCCTCGAAGGGGCAGTGCCAGGATTGGGCCCAGCTGGGCCTCTGGGTCCCTTCAGGGTGCCTGGGTTGAGCTGGGCTCATAGTCTGGGTGATAGCACAGCGGGCAGGGCATTCGCCTTGCACACGGCCCATCCTGGTTCAATTCCTTCGCCCCTCTCGGAGAGCCCGGCAAGCTACCGAGAGTATCCCGCCCGCACGGCAGAGCCTGGCAAGCTCCCCGTGGCATATTTGATATGCCAAAAGCAGTAACAAGTCTCACTGTGGAGACATTACTGGTGCCCACTCGAGCAAATCGATGAGCAACGGGAGGAGAGGGACAGGGACAGGCACAGGGGAGTGGGAGAAAGGAGAGAAAGGGAGGGAGGAGGGACAGGAGAGGTGGGAGGAGGGAGCAGGGGCAGGCAGAGGTGGGGGTCAGCCAGCAGGACAGCCCCTCTGCTGGGAGGGGTACAGCCGGGGTCTGTGAAGCAGTGGTTTAAGGGCCTGTGGCCTATATTCCCCTCAGACAGCTTCATCCCCTCTCCCCTACACTCCCCAAACCCTCCCCTACACTCTCCCCCCACCCTCCCCTACACTCCCCAAATCCTCCCCTACACTCTCCCCCCACCCTCCCCTACACCCCCCAAACCCTCCCCTACACTCCCCAGACCCTCCCCTACAATCCCCCCACCCTCCCCTACACTCCCCCCACCCTCCCCTACACTCCCCTACACTCCCCAGACCCTCCCCTACACTCCCTCACCCTCCCCTACACTCCCCCCACCCTCCCCTACACTCCCCCCAGACCCTCCCCTATACTCCCCCCAGACCCTCCCCTATACTCCCCCCAGACCCTCCCCTACACTCCCCAGACCCTCCCCTACACTCTCCAGACCCTCCCCACACTCCCCCGGCCCCCACCCCTGCCCCACCCACCTCCCCTGGCCCCTCCTGCCGCCTCACCTGCAGCTGTCCCAGCAGTGCCTGCAGAGCCTCCTGCTCCTCTTGTGCCTTTTCCAGACTCTTCCTCAGTGCCTGGAGCTCATGGTCCTTGTCTGGGGCGGCAAGAGAAGAGTCATCTGCCGCCTTTACCCGTGGGGGGGGGGGGCAGTGGGTCCCGCAGAGCCATGACCCACCCGGCTGTCCCCAGACACCTTCGGGGACACCTCTGTCACCGAGGGGCCGTGGCCAGGGCGGAAATGACGGGCACGTGTCCTCGCCCTGACTGCCCAGCGCATGCTGGGAGAGGCCCCGTCCCCTGGCACGGCGGGAATCTGTCCAGGTCCCCCCAGCTCACTCCTCTCCCGCCGAGGGAGGGGCCCACGGCTCAGCTTCTCACCAGAAGGGGCCCGGGGCTCCTGTGCCGTGCCGGAGGGCCTGGCTACTCACTTTTCAGCAGCCTGAAGATGAACTCCTGCAGGAAGCACAGGTCGAAGGAGCCGCCGCTCGCCCCCGGACCCAACGGCCCGAGCAGAAGTGGCTGCGGGCCCTCCGCGTCCTCGGCCCAGCCACCCCGGTTCCGGCTCTGGCCTCTGCCTTCCGCCAGCGGCTCCGGGTGCTGGGAGAACTCCGTGGGATCCGCCTCGAATCCCCCTGCAACAGCAGCCCGCCGGGGCCTGTGCACTCCTGCTCCCAGGCAGACCCGCCAAGGGGGGGACAGGCTGGCGGGGGGGGCACAGGGCAGCGGGGCGGGGTGGGGGAGGCCCTGTCTTAACCATGAGAGCTTTCCCATCCTTTCATTCACATTTCGCGGGGAGGGGGCTCGGCGCCCGCTTCCTCCCGCCTCTGATGCAGACGGCACTGGGCTCAGCCAGGACGACACTGGGCTCAGCCAGGACGACACTGGGCTCAGCCAGGACGGCACTGGGCTCAGCCGCAGCCCTTGCACTCTCCACCGCCCGTGACGGTGCAGTTCCGGGCACCCACGGGGACCTGCACCCACCCTGACACATCAGAGCCCCTCCCCCGAGAGCCCGGTGCCCTAAGGGTCACGGTGGCTGTGCCCAGGTGCCACCAAGGCCTCTTCCTGGGCGGCTGGGGGCTTCCTCAGGAGGGGCTTCCTGTGGAGCCGATCTAGCCGCCTCCGGTGGCCCCTCCCGCCCCAGCCCGGGGTTATAGAGTGAACAGCCCTGGTCCTCTCCGGGGCTGCAGCAATGATGCGTCTGAGCTGCATCGCCTGCATGGCCTCGAGCCAGACGCGCATGAAGGGCTGCTTCCTCCTCGTAAGCAGAGTGAGTCTCCTGCCGCAGCCGGCACAAGACTCGCGTGCATATGTGCGTGGGGGTGAATGCATGTGTGCCTGTACGTGCGTATGTGATGACGGTGTCTGTGTGTGGGCACATGTGTGCCTTACATGCATATGTGCATGGTGGATGCACATGTGCATACACACGTGCGGTGGGCACATGTGCATAAATGTGTGTGGTGGATACATGTATATGTTCATGTGTGTGAGGTTCATGTGCATGTGTGTGGCAGATGCATGTGTGCATGGTGGTGGGATATGTGTGCAAACTTGTGTACATGACTGTCCATGTTAAAATGCACATGTGTGCATGTCCATGTGAGGGCACACATATGCATGTGTGTACAGGTTTTCCTGTGTGCATGACAGTGCATGTGTAGACTTGTGTGCATGTTCATGTAAGTGTGCATGTGTGCATGTATTCACACATCGGAGTATGCCTGTGTGTGTGCATGTCTGCGTCTGGTGGTATGTTGACCATCTTCAAGCACAGGGCACAACTGCAGTCCCTTCGGGACAAGCTGTGATCTCTCAGAGTCCAGCGCGTGGCTGGGAGTCTGGGAAGGGCCCCACGCCGGGGGAATTGGCTGCATGTGTCATCTGTTCACACACACCCACATTCGGTGCCTGGCAGGAGTGTGAGAAGGGCCTGACCCCAGAAACGGCAGTGAGCAAAGCAGGGAAAACAAAAACCACACACTCGTGAGCATGCACATGCACACATGCGCACACACACACGCTCAGACAGATGCACACACACATGCACGCACACACGTGCACACACACATGAGGGCTTGGGGAGAGAGCAAGCAGCAAGTGGGTGGGCTCACGGGAGAAGCAGCCGGGCAGGGTGGCGTGCAGGAGAGGAACAGGGAGGGCAGGAGGCGAGGGGTGAGGAGTCAGCCTCGAGGGCGGGCGGGGTGCGGGCGGGGGAGGCAGCGGCCAAGGGGTGGTTCTCCCTGTCCCCTCCACTCGCCCCCCCGCAGGAACTGCCTCTGGCCAGCTGTGCCTGAGCCTCCGCCAGTGGCTGTCGAGGGGCCGCCTGGCCGCGTCCACTCACCCGTGAGGTCCAGCCGGAGCTGCCGGCCCAGCAGGTACTCCTTCTTGCTGTGCGGGCTGCTGAGGGCCCAGCTGCAGGTGCGGCAATGCGGGCCGCTGCCCTCCGCCCTCTGCGGGGACAGAAGGGCTGGCGAGCGGGGGCCTCCCTGCCCACTGGGCTCTCCGAGGCTTCCGCCTCGTCTCAGCTCTGGAGAGCCAGTGGGTCTGTTGGAGAGCATCCATCACCAGCCCCGGCCAGCGCCAGGGCTGTGTCCAGGCCTCTGCACTGACCTTCTGTGCTCGTGGAGCTGTGAAAGCTCTGGCAACTGGTCAGTGGGTCCCAGACACCTTGGGATGTGGGGGCAAGGGGCTGAGGGCAGAGGGCAGAGGGCAGGACAGCCTGCCGTCGGAACCTCTCTATTGTTTCCTTAAACTATGCTCCTATGATCTCATTAAAGTAAAAACCCTCGTGCAGAGCCCCTGCCTGGCAGGGCCGAGGACCCAGGCTGCTCCTGGCACTGCCCACTCGCCACCACCGCAGTATTGCCGTCGAGTGCCAGTGTGTGCCATCAGGCCTCACGCCGTGGGTGTGCGGGCACCGAGGCCCGGCAGGCGAGTCCCAGTCACTGTGGACACAGCCAAGGGGGCCAGCACTGGGGAAGTGAGCATGACGCTCATCACCACGGCACGGACTCGCCAGGCCCGCGAGCTCAGGACACGCCGCCCCGAAGCTCTGCGAAGACGGTTCCGTGGAGAGGTGACGTCCCTTCCCTGACCGTGTCTGAGGGTCACGTGCCTCCCCCGTTTCTCGGGAGTCTTCTCCCAGTCAGCGGGGCCACCCGCCTGTGGGCAGAGCTGGGCTCCAGGGCTGAGGGGAGAGAGGCCAGTGGCTCGGCCACGCGGGAGGTGCAGGGAGCCTCGTGACGAAGGGTGTGGCACCCCTGCAGGGGGCGGGGGTGCGGGCACTCGCTCCTGCTGAGAAAGGCAGGTGGCTTCCTGCCTCTGGGGACCCAGTTCCAAGCCTTCGGACAGTCGCGGGAGCCTAATTCCCCTCCTGACAGGAGCCGAGATCCCACCCCAGGGAGACGGAGGGGGCCCAGGTGCTCCCCGCTGCCAAGAAATACGTGTGTATTTCACTGTCTATCGAAGGGGAGCACCCCAGAGAGAGCTGGGGGCTGGTACTTGCCCGGAGTGCAGCTGACGGGGCCTCCCTGCGCCCCCTTGTGGCCCCCACCAGGAGTGGTCCCTGGGCTCCGCCAGGTGTGGCCCCTCAGGAGAGAAGCACCAATGGGAAAAGCCTACAAATCCCACCTCAGCTGCCACCAATGGGTCCAGTCCCTGCTGCCCGGTCCTCGCTGGCTGCGGTGCCCTGCACCCGCCCTCCCCGGTGGGCTCCTCCCCAGCCTGGGTGACCCCCTCAGCGGCAGCTCCCTCTGGATCGGCCCCTTCAGCCTCTGCTGTGGAGCTCAGTGCTGAGAGCTGGGCAGGGGTTGGGGTCCAGGGCCACTGGGTCCGGCATGGTTGACCATCATCCCTGATCCCACGTGGCTCCCCAAGCTTCTCCATGTGTGGCCAGGGAAACCCTGGCACTGGGCTCCTTGGCACCTCATCCCAGTCCCTCGCACGGCCCCACTGGCCAGCTGCCCAGGAGCTGCCCAAAGGCCCTGGAGCACAGCTTGGGAGCCCTTGGGAGCACCTCAAGCCTCCTCTCTCCACCGTGACGGTGGGACCCGGGCCCTGGCACTGGGACCAGCCTGCCTGTCCTCCCCTGGGTCAGGGGCTCCGTGCCCACCTGCGGGGGGTGGGGAGACCCCGAGTCTCCACACCCTCAGCCCCTACTGCTGGGAGCCGCCTGTGTCCCTGCACTCCCCAGTGCTGGCTCCC
This sequence comes from Sorex araneus, assembly GCF_027595985.1. Lineage (NCBI taxonomy): Eukaryota > Metazoa > Chordata > Mammalia > Eulipotyphla > Soricidae > Sorex > Sorex araneus. Next base: position 145,437,475 of record NC_073306.1, read on the forward strand.
CCAACGCGCGTCCAAGCATGACAGGGGGAGCTGGGTCCAAGTCCCCAGACCCTGCCAAGGTGCTGGCAGCCCCGGGAACGCGGGGCACCCGCCTGCTGTACCCCCACCTCACTCCCGTGACTCCTGCTGCCCCCCGGCCCACTCCAGAAGGATACTGACCACACGGCCGCCCCACCTTCTCCATCACCGCACTCCCCCTAAGCAAACATCATGGCTCCTGGGGCCAGGGCCCCGAGGGGTCACCCCGCACCCCCTCTTGCCCCCACCGCAAACACTCGCCTCCGCCGTGGAGAAGCTGAGTCCCTCGCTGTGCGGCTCACTGCCGGCAGCACCTGTGCTCGGGGGAAACAGGCGCAGTTACCGGGGAGTCGCTCGGCCGGAGCACTGACCTGGGAGCCAACGCAGTCCAGGTCGGGGCCTCGCCTGGGCCACTGCACAGCTTCTGCGAAGCCTGGGGACCCAGGGTGGGGCAGGGGCAGGTGGGACTCATGAGTGCAGGTGGGGCGGGGGGGGGATTGGGGGGAGGGAGGGAACGGAACATCGGGCTGGTCTGAGGCGGCAGCCCCCGCGCTGCTGCCATTGGGCCATTATTCTCCGCCCAGAGACCCGCAAACAGCCGCCTGCTCCGGGAAGCCAGCGCAGCAGGCTAAGTTCCTGTGGTGATGAACCAGCAGGAGAGAAGGGCCCAGGATGCGGAGGAGGGGCCGTGTGGGCCGAGCCCCCTCTGCCTGGCGCCTGGCACTCTTAGGGAGGAATGCGAGGGGCCGGGGAGGGCGGCCACTCTTGGGGGCCGTGGCTACGGTCTGGGGCGCAGTCTGAGCACACAACCTAGATCTCGCTGCTTGGTTTTGCTTTGGGGCATCACCCCCATCGATGCCCAGGGGCTGTCCTGGCCCTCTCAGGAGTCACTCCTGCTGCTGTCCGGGCGGGGACCCTGCGGGATGCCGGGGATCGAGCCCGGACTGGCCGCGTGCAGGCAAATGCTCCTCCCACTGGATTATCAACCTGGGTGGGGTTCACAGATTGGACACCTCAGGACTGGACATGAGATGGCACTGGCAGGCCGGGAACAGCGGCTGTGAGAACGCCCATGGCGTGCAAACACGCGATCTGCTGGGAGCCGCCCCGCGGGGCTCACTGAGGGGAAGGCACAGCTTGCCCGCCCCGTCCCTGCCCGCCCTGCCCCTGCCCGCCCCGCCCCTGCCCCACCTGCCCCTGCCCGCCCGGCCTGCCCCACCTGCCCCTGCCTGTCCCGCCCCTGTCCCTGCCCGCCCCTCCCCTGCCCCACCTGCTCCTGCCTACCCTGCCCCTGTCCCTGCCCGCCCTGTCCCTGCCCACCCTGCCCCTGCCCCACCCTGCCCCTGCCTGTCCTGCCCCTGTCCCTGCCCACCCCTCCCCTGCCCCACCTGCCCCTGCCCATCCTGCCCCTGTCCCTGCCCGCCACTGTCCCTGCCCACCCCGCCCCTACCCACCCTGCCCTGCCCGCCCCTGCCTGCACTTGCCTGCACCTGCCCGCACATGCCTGCACCTGTACCTGCCCTCACCTGCCCTGGCCCACGTAGGCCCACCCCCGCCCGGCCCGCACCTGCAGCTCCCCACACCAGCCCTGCCTGCCCGCCCAGCCTGCCCCCCCACGGCGCTCACCGCCTGGCGGGGCCAGCTGGAAGGCCTGGCTGGCCTCGGAGCCCTGGGGGGCCGGCAGCTCCCGGACGCAGCGTGGCTTGTCTTCGTCCGCCTCGGACATGTACTTCTGCGGGAAGGAGGTGACTCTGGGGTCTGTGCTCGGGGCGAGCCAGAGTGCCCCAGAGGGTCTGCCCGAGCCTGCCTGCAGCCTCTAGGGAAGGGCCCCGTCCAGAATCCTCACCTGTCCCTCCCTCTGCAGGGCCCTGGGCTGAGTGCGGGGTGCGGGGGGATGCGCCCCAGGCCCAGCCCTATCTGCCACCGCCGTCCCCCGCACCAGCTGCGTCACAGGGCCCCTGGCGGGGGCAGACTCACCCCCACTGGACTGGGTGTCGCCCGAGTCCTCCCCAGCCTCGTGCCCGCCGTGTCCCCACTGGGCACTGCTCCCAGGACTGTGGGCCCCCTGGGGGCAGGGACATGACCTCAGGAAGGTCCAGTGTTTGTTCTGGATCCTGGGGCCCAGCCAGGCACTCCCAGGGACTTGGGAGAGTAAGGGAGAAAGGCAGAGAGAGCCTTGCAGAGGGCCGGAGAGATGGCCCAGTGGGCAGGGCCCTTCTCTTGCACCTGGCTGACCTGGGCTCGGTCCCGATACTTCCTCGGGTACCCAGAGGTCCCTGCCAGGGTGACCCCTGAGTGCAGAGCCGGGAGTCAGCTCTGAGCACTGCTAGGTGTGGCTCAAACCAAAAAGTACACAAGGAAAACAAAAGCATGCCTGCTGGGCCGCAAGCACACGGTGGGCGGCTTTGTGCGCCCACACTCTGCAGGGACTAGTACTAAACAAAAACCTGCGTACTGGGGGACTCCCAAACAGTGCTCAGGAGGTCCCAGGCACAGTCCTAACGGTTCTCAGCCACCTGGGCTGGCGGTTCAATGGTGGCTGCAGGACACGGCGCTGCTCAGGCCCCGCAGTGCCAGTGCTCACGCGGCGCCTGGGAGGCCTCAGCCGGCACCTGTCCTGGCGGGGGCCCCGCGTCAGGCCCCTTCCCGGGTGCAGTGGAGGACAGCGGGCAGGGGGCAGCGGCAACATCGAGCTGCCCCCGCCCGCCCCAGGAGCGCCCAGCTCTGCCCTCACTGGTGTGAGGTGGGCACGGGGGCAGGCGTCCCTGCGGGCCGTTGGGCCGTGGGCCCCTCAGCTGGCATCCAGCACTCGCCCTCCCTGGCGCCAGTCTGCAGAGGGCAGTAGGGAGGGCACAGCCCCTGGCGACGGGCAGGGCTGTACCTGCTTCTGCTCCCAGGACAGCTGTGCCCACTGCGCGGCCAGCATCCTGGTGATTTCCGGGAAGGGCAGGTCCGGGTGCTGGGCCTGCAGCTGTGTCCTCTGCTCGTTGAGAAACAGCACGTACCTGCGTGGGGGCAGATGGGTGGGGCCGACCAGGGCCAGTGTCAGGGCCAGCGTGAGGGACAGGTCAGGGTCAGGGTCAGGGTCAGGGTCAGGATGAGGGTCAGGAGGGGTCAGGGTCAGGGTGAGGGTCAGGTGGGGTCAGGGTCAGGGTGAGGGTCAGGAAGGGTCAGGGTGAGGGTCAGGGTGAGGTTCAGGAGGGGTCAGGGTCAGAATGAGGTCAGGAGGGGTCAGGGTGAGGGTGAGGGTCAGGTGGGGTCAGGGTGAGGGTGAGGGTCAGGTGGGGTCAGGGTGAGGGTGAGGGTCAGGAGGGGTCAGGGTCAGAGTGAGGTCAGGAGGGGTCAGGGTCAGGGTGAGGGTCAGGTGGGGTCAGGGTCAGGGTGAGGGTCAGGTGGGGTCAGGGTCAGGGTGAGGGTCAGGAGGGGTCAGGGTCAGGGTGCGGATCAGGAGGGGTCAGGGTCAGAGTGAGGTCAGGAGGGGTCAGGGTCAGGGTGCGGGTCAGGAGGGGTCAGGGTCAGAATGAGGTCAGGAGGGGTCAAGGTCAGGGTTCCGGTCGGGCTCACCCTGTGGAGGGAGCGTGTGGGACAGGATGGTCACTCGCTGGCCTCCGCTTCTTGCCCTTGGGCCACCCTCCTTTCCGCTTCTGCAGGAGAGGGCACAGGACAGCCTCGAGACTGTCCACTCCCCCTCACACCTGCCCACGCTCGGAGGACGGGGTGGGGCGCAGTGTGGGTGGGACTGGGCAGGGACGCTGCCTCCCGCCCACTGCAGCCATCAGGAGGCCCCCGAGACGTTGGGGCCCCGGGAAGGACGGGAGCTTGGCCGGGGCCAGGGCTGTGTCTTCGAGCTCGAGGCCGCGGCCTGGACCCCCTGCCCTGGCCCCCAGGAGAGCAGACAGGGGCTGTGGGGCCTGGGCTCAGCGCGGCCTCCCGGGCGAGCAGGCGCTTCCGGAGGGGGCAAGGGCTGGCCAGGCAGGCTGCTGGGAGGAGGGGTGGCACCCCCAAACAGCCTCTCTGGGGGGTTCTGGGCGCCCCAAGCCAGCCCCGCCCACTCTGCTCCTCTGGGCCCCCATGCCTGGCCTCTGGATACCCCCAGACCCTGTGCTGTGCTCGGGCTCGTCACCGGCAGCCGAGCTGAGACGAGGCAGGGTGGTCCCGGCCTTCCCACAGGGCCAGCCCCGCCCCCAGGGCTCAGGGACATGGACGCGCCATGGGAGAGTCGCGGAAACGTGGCCGCAGAAGCCTGTTCCGAGGACAAAGGCTGGCCAGAGACAGGACCAGCGTTTACACACCTGCTCTGCATGCAGTGACCCCACTCGGTCCCCGGCACCCCACACGGTTCCAAGAACCACCTGGGTCACTTCTGAGCGTGGAGCCAGGACCAGCCTCTCAGCAGCGCCCTCTGTGTCCAACAGCCCCTGCAAATACCTGAAGACAGTGGCCAGGCAAGGGCGGCCTCCAGGACAGAGCTGCTCACGGCAGGGGTTGGGCCTGGGGCACACTGAGACGGGGAGAGACCAGGGCGCGGGGAGGGCCATGCTGGAATGCTACATGCGTGAAGCCAGCCGGTATGTTACTGGGAGTCTCAATAGCTCAAGTACAATTTTAGGAAGGAAGGAAGGAAGGAAGGAAGGAAGGAAGGAAGAAAGGAAGGAAGGATGGAAGGGAGGGATGAAGGGAGGGAGGGAGAGAGGGAGGGAGAAAGGAATGAAGAAGGGAAGGAAGAAGGGAAGTAAAGAGGAAAGGAAGGAAGTGAAGGAGGACGGGAGGAAGGAAAAGGAAGGAGGGAGGGAGGGAAGGAAGGAAGGAAGGAAGGAATGAAGGAAGGAAGGAAGGAAGGAAGGATGGAGGGAAGGAGGGACGGAGGGAAGGAGGGAAGGAGGGAAGTTCTGTTACAACTGAGTTTTCAAAAGTGCCTCCCAGAGGCCACATGATAGTACAGTGGACAGGGCACTGGCCTGCATGCAGCTGACCCAAGTTCAATCTCTGGCATCGCCCAAGGTCCTCTGAGCCCTTCCAGCTGTGACCCCTGAGCACAGAGTCAGGAGTAAGCCTTGAGCGCCACCGAGTGCTCCCCAGGCAAGCCCTTCTGTCCCACCAGGCTGGGCGGGACAACGTTGGTCAAGGAGTGGCAGGGCTGCAGGCCAGGCAGGGGCCGGGCGGCGGGCACCAGGCACTGGCTGTGCAGCGGCGACAGTGCTCAGGGGCCCCTGCCGGGCATGAGGCAGGCCCGACTGAGTCCCTCGCTCTCTGGCTCGCTCCTGTGCTCAAGCAATGCGGATCCCCCAGTTGTGAGGCAGAACCTGTCAGGACCCCGGAGAGCGCCAGCTGAGGCCCCCGCCCCCCATCAGCGGGGAAAGGACAGCATCTCATCAGCGCCACGGAGAGCGAGCAGGGCTTGTGTTGGCCCCTGAGGGCGGGCACACCACACCTGCAGAGGAGCCTGGCCTCTGTGGGGCCCCCCCATGACTTTCTGTGTGCCCCCCATTGCCTCCGTCCTCCCCTCCCCCGGGAGGAGGCGGAGGCGGGTCCGGCCTCACCCCGCCCTGCTGGCTGAAAGCCAGGGCCTTGCTTGCTTGCTGGGAACCAGAGAGGCATTTCCATGCGCTGTGCCTGTCTCTCTCCTCATCCGAGAAGCCCCCACCCCCCACCAGAATTAAGGTGTACAGCCCCACCCCCACCTGGGCCCTGGGCCGGCTTCTCTATACACAGGAAATCCTGAGCGCCTGCCTGGTTGGCCCAGAAACCATAGTGACGAGACAAAGGCGCAGGGAGCCCGAGGGCTGCTTCCTGCGAGCTTTTTGTTCTGCCGCATTCCTCAAACCGGATTTATTCTCCACTGACTCGGCCCAAAATAGAGCCCGGCAGACAGCGAGCTGGTCACTCCCAGCGCTGCTGCTCCAGACACTGCACGCACCCAGAGGGGAGCCGGCGCACAGGGAAGGGGGGTTTGGAACGTGCAAGCCATCAGAGAAAAGCAACCCTGGGCAAATCCAGGGCGGAGGAAGCCCCTTCCCGCAGGGTGCTGGGGCGACTCAGACCCGGGCTCCAGGCACAGCAGAGGCCGAACCCGGGATGTCGGGTTTATCAGTAGAACCTTCTACAAAACTGTTATCTGTTGGGGTGTGTTCCAGAACCATCTCAGCGTCCAGCTCTGCCCCCGCCCCCTCCCCCCCCCCCGTGGGCTCACCGGCCATCCGCGTTCTGGTCTAGAGGGCTGCACTTCTGCGGGGCCACAAGCCCTGAAGGTCCTGTCCCCAGGCCCCAGGAAGGAAAACAGCGCGGGCATGCTCTCGGGGCAGGGGCCTGCAGGGAGACTGACCGCCCCGGGACAGGCACGGGGTGGATGCACCGTCTGCCCGGGCGAAGGCTACCAGCGTGGGTAGCCGTCTGCGGGCTGCACCATGAAGGTCTCCAGCAAATTCTGTGCCTTGGGTGGCTGTGCCCGGAGGCAGGCGATGCAGCCCACACCCACGGGACCACCGGTCTGCTTCTCACTGCTCACGAGCGACCTACACGGGGCAGTGCCACATGGTCGCCTTTAGGAAATGCCCCCCGGAGGGCGGGAGTCACAGACCCAAAGCGCAGACTCCGCAACACTGAAAACTGGAGCCCACAGGGCCTTGTGATGTGCTGTCAAAGGTGGCAGGTGGGTGTGCAGGGGGGCGGGAGGGAGAAGTAAGGGGACGCTGCAGGGGGGACGTGACACCGGTGGGAGGATGGGTGTTGAAATATTATCTGCCTAAAACTCAACTATCAGTGACTGTAAATCACTGGTCTTTAATGAAATAAAAGGGATTTTAAAAATAACTGCTCCTGGGGCGGGAGAGATCACGCAGTGGGCGGGGAGTGTGCCTGGACCGTAGCCTGTCCGGGTTGATCCCCAGCACCACCCAGGCCCCTGGGACAGCGGCAGAGCACAGGGAGTGTGGCCCAACGGCCCCCTCCTCAGAAGGAAAAGAGAGGTAACCAGTACAAAAGGGTGCTCCTGGCCACAGGGCCCGTTTCCTCCCGAAACCCCCCGGCCCAGCTGCCCCACACCACGGAAACTGGCTTTCTGGGCTTCCGCTGTGGGGGTTGGAGCCGACTGTCTACCTCTCACCTCTGCGCTCCAGCGCTGCAGGTGAGACGTCCAAGGAAGCGCCTGAGGTTCTCGGGGGAGGGGCAAGGCTCCCACACCCCTGTGGGCGCCCAGCAGAGGCCGCCTCGAGCCACCTGACAGTGCCACAGGGGGTCTCGGCCTCAGGCCCCCAGGAAGGACGCCCCCACGTCTCTCTGTGGGTGTGGCAGATTCTGCCCACTGTCCTGAGGGGCCTTTCCCTTCTGCTTCAGCAACTCAGAATTTTAGGGCACATGGTTACCTGTTCCTTAGCCTCCCTGGAAGCCAGGTGGGACCAAGGGACTAAGTTGGGGCCAAAGGGGTAAACAGAAACTTTTGAAACATTTTCCTAAAAGAAATAAACCACATTCTCTTCTTCCCACCTGCTGCTGGAACACAGGTATGATGGCTGGGGCTCAAGCAGCCACTGTGGGTCTTGAGGCTGCCTGCTAAGGAGAGCAGAACAGGGCTAGAAGGAGTCTAGAGAGCAGCCAGTTACAACGCCCTCACAGCAGCTCAGCGTCACCTCCCTCCCGACATCATCCACAGAAGAGCAAAGGGGGGGGAGGTGGGAGAAAGAAAGAAAAAGCAAAGGGAAAAGAAGAAGGAAATTTTCATCTTGCCTAAACCACTATTTTTTGAGATTTTGTTGTTCTGTGCAGCTGAGTCTGGCCCTAACTGACAGAGGATAGCGGCTTTTATTTTCCTATTTCCCAGCAAAAATGGTCAGTCGTCACCTGAACTGTTGCAAAAAGTGCTAGGAAAACCACTCTTCTGTGTAACTGTTGCAAAGCAGAACCTTAGGGCGACATTAGCCCCCCAGAGCCTTAGGGGGGACCCTCAGCCCCCCAGAGCCTTAGGGGGGACCCTCAGCCCCCCCAGAGCCTTAGGGCAACCCTCAGCCCCCCAGAGCCTTAGAGGGGACCCTCAGCCCCCCAGAGCCTTAGGGCGACCCTCAGCCCCCAGACACACCGTCACAGTGGGCAGTACCAGCGGCCACTGCGAGCAGGCCTGCACAGTGCCCGTCCCGTGGGACCCGGCCCTCCCTGTGCACCCTCACCTCTCCCCACTGGCTCTGCCCACACCGCCAGGCTCCCCAACAAGGTAGCTGGGGCCGTGACCGAGAACTGCTCGCTGCCCGCACCTTCCCCAGCAGGGCGGGGCGGAAATCCTGCCCGGGCCAGTCGCATGGCCGCTCTGCCTCAGCCGAGGCCCACCGAGCAGCTCAGCCGAGGCCCACCGAGCAGCCTCGCGGGGCTCACGGGAGAGACCCCGTGCCCGGGATGGCACTGAGGCAGCGGCTCTGCTCTGATGCCCGCCCCAGACTGCGGCGCCTCACGTGCCTTGCGCGGATTCTCCTCCTGCTCCTGCCGGTCCCCTGGGCCGAGCGCCGGGACGCGCTGCCTGAGCACTGCTGCCGAGTCCTGGCAGGACTGGATCACGGAGGTCCTGGGCGGCAAGACTTCTGCGGGGGCTGAAACTACAAGACACGCCTGGGTCAGGCCCCGTGGCCCCCGTGCCCTCCTGCCCCCCGCTAGGACACGTCATCGTGCTGGGACAGTCGTGTCTCAAGTGCTGCCGAGTGACAGCACGTGCCTGGAGCCTGAGCAGTGGCCGCTCTGGAGACAAAAGGAAGCAAATGGGGGTGTGGACTCCCCAGGGAGGGGCAGCCGGTGCCTACAGCTCTGCTCACAGTGCTCAGCAGGTGGAATTCGGGGTTACAGGTAGGCATGGGGCCCTGGGGCGATGGGCCCAGGACGCAGAGGCTGCGGGGTGTGGCTCGGTGGCCCCAGTGCCACCAAACGCAGTGACCTGCAAAGGTGTGGGCTCTGAACTCGGGAGCTGGGCTTGGCCCCTGCTCCCGTGCACCGGGCTCCCCCACACCTCGTCCTCTGCCTGCGGCACGTCCCACACCCACAGGGTGCGCAGAGGCTGCTCACCAAACGGGGAGCCTCTTGCGCAGGCAGGGAACAGGCGCCCACCAGCCCTCGGGGTTGTGCCTTCTTTGGGATAGGGTGGGTGGAAGGAAGATTTAGAAACACAAAAGCCTGTGAAGCTCTGGAACAGCACGTGGCCGTGGGTGATTTGAGTCGGGGCATTTGCAGAAACCTTCCTCGTGAGAGCGTGTGGCTGTGGTTACGGCATGCAGGGCTGCCCCCAGCAGGACACAGGGTGGTGATTAGGACCCTCGTATGAACGGGAGGACGTGGGACACATGCCTGTCAGTGTGTGCACAATGTTACACATACACACACATGCACGTACACACACACACACACACTGTCCAGTGTAGATGGGGAAACCAAGTCACAGAGCTAGAAGATGCTCCCAGGCCTGGAACCCAGCTGCCAGCCCAGAACCTACCCCCCAGCCCACCTGTCCTGTCTGGGTGGGAAAGAAATGGCTCTGGGGGCACCAATCTCAGGTGACCATCAAGCCAGGTGAGTTTGGGCTGCATGTCAGGTCCCGTACATTCAGTTCTGCTGAGCGTGCAGAGGTGAAGGGAACCCACAGACTTCCCAGCCAGCCTCTGGGGAAGAGGCAATGCACCAAACACAGGGTTCTAGAACCCTCCATGTCCTTTTCTGCATCCCCATGGCCAAGATTGGCCCAGGCCCAATCTTATTAGTTGCCTTTTACTCTTGTGAATGGTGCATGCACTTATTGCATGATAGTTTGTGAGAACAGCTCAAAATTCAAGAGGGGTCTGCGGGGTGAAGACCACCCTCCCGGCCCCTGTAGCACCAAGGTGACCTTTGCAGGAGGCACCTTCCAGGCCCTGTCAGAGCTGTCCCCCCGCACAGTGGCACACTGGCGGCGCTGTGCTGATTTGCTCGTTTCCTTGCCTGTGTCTCACAGCTCTTTCTGCCCTGGCCCGGTTAGAGCCACTGTGGTTCTTGGCCAAGACGTGGTCACAGACCATGGTTGAGCCACAACATGCCAGGCAGTTGCTGGGAACGGGAGTAGGTTGTTCCTGGTCTCTGCACAGCCCCCTGGGGCCCCGGCAATCAGGTTACCTGGTCAAAGGACCAGGGGCTGGACCTCTTGGGGGCTGGATACTTGTCACGCCCTCAGAGTCAAATCCACCTTCCTCCCCAGCTCCTGTTTCCCCCCTGCACCCTCCTTCCTCCCCAGCTCCCGCTTCCCCCCAGCACCCTCCTCCTCCCCAGCTCCCACTTCCCCCCAGTACCCTCTTCCTCCCCAGCTCCCGCTTCCCCCCTGCACCCTCCTTCCTCCCCAGCTCCTGCTTCCCCCCTGCACCCTCCTTCCTCCCCAGCTTCTGTTTCCCCCCAGCACCCTCCTTCCTCCCCAGCTCCTGCTTCCCCCCCACCTGCCTTCTTCCCTAGCTCCTGCTTCCCTGCTGCACCCTCCTTTCTCTCCAGCTCCTGTTTCCCTCTCTGCAGGGCCCTGACCTGCCCGTGAGGCTCCAGGCAGCCGAGCCAGTGTCACTCTCACCCAACTGAAACTGGCTTGTGGAGGGACCAAAATGGGCAAATTTGGACACTCTGCACCTGATTCTGCTTGAACCTCAACAGGGCTGGTGTTTCCCTGGTGAAACTTCAGAGAGTCTGTGGCCTGGACAAGTGTCCACAGAGGACAGGGGCAGAAGGGCCCCTGCATCCGGGGGACCTCCTTCCATCTCCAGCTGTTGCCGCCAAGCTGGAGCCCTCCCTGTCCCGCACAGCCTCGCTCCTTGCTGGGCTCCCTCCCCCCTTTAATCCCCTTTCCCAGGTGCTGTGGGGAGGTGGGGGTCAGCGGAGTCCATTTGGGAGGCAGCCCTCGGTCAGTCCGGTTCACCAGAGGACAGCTCAAAGGGCAGAGCAGACCGGGCTGGAACCCAGCAACAGTTGCAGAAACAGCCCCGGAGCCTGAATTCTGGGAGGGCGATGGCTCTATGGATGATGCCCTTCGAATTAGAAGGCTCTGGCTCATATCAAAACTTCTGGGCGAGAGAGGGCCAGCCACTGCCCTGTGGGCTGTGCTCCCCCCCTGACTCTGGCTGCGCATGGCTGCAGTCCCCGTGACTCAGCTGGATTCCCGGGCTCCTGAGGCTGTTGGGCCCCGTCATCTCTCCAGGCCTGTTTACTGCCCGAGGCCTGGAGGCGGACACGTGTGCACAGGGCCTGGCTGCTGCTGCCCTGGCCTCAGAGCCTGCCTTGGAATGAGAGAATCCTGTCCGCCGCCTCCACCAGAGGCCTGGCTGGTGGCAGAATCACATCAGCCAGGGGCAAAGGGCAACCCTGTCATTCAATTATCATTCCCCAACATTGAGGAAAGGAATACATTATTTTTTCATAAGGGAAGGCCCAAACAGAGACCCGAGCCTTCCCTGCACCAATACCAACGTTTGCAGCTTGGTGCCGGCCTCCTGACTCCCCATCCCCGTGGGTTCGGACCTCATTAGCTCAGAAACCACTGGCTTCGGGTTTTTCATACGTCAGCGAGGTGCTCCCAGCCTCCCGCTGCGGTGGGCCTTGATCGGGACAGCGGGGTACGCTTTCTCTGAGCCTCGGAGCTGGGCGTAGCTCGGACCCGACGGAGGTGTCCGCTGACCACGCCCCGCTCCCTCCCCAGTCCGGGCCAGTAGCCCACTCCAAGCTAGGAGCTCCCACTTCAGCACCGCGGCCTGGACAGCGCCAGGAGGCGCCGCCGCGCAGGGATGCCCGGGACGCCGGAGGGACCCGAGCCCAGGGCGCAGCCCGCACAGGCCCTGGTCACGTGCCAGGGGCACCGCCCCGGACCCGCCGCCGGTGCCCTGGGACAGGTTGTACGGGACGGGGTGGGGGGTGGGCGCTCGGACCCCGTCCCGGGACTACCCCCACGCTCCAGGGGAGCGGGGCGCGCGCGACAGGGGGAGTGGGCGCCGCACGTCCAGCACTGACCCGCAGCCTGGCCGCTGTCCCGCTGCATGTCGCCCGCCCGCCGCCGCCGCTGCGCGCTGGCTCCGCCCCGCGCGCCGTGGGGTCACGCCCGGAGCCGGTGACGGACTGATGACCACCGGCTCCCCGCACCGCCCCGCGCCGCCTGCTCTCGGCCGGGGCGGGAGTCCCGTCCGGGACTCCGGACTCCGGGCTCCGGGCTCCGCGAGCAGCCCGAGGGGGCGTGGTAAGGGGCGTGACCAGGAGGGGCGTGGCCTGGAGCCCCGCCCCGCGCCCCCGCCGCGGCACTTACTTGCCTGGCTCCTGCCCTCCGCAAAGGACCCTTGGTTGACTTTTAAATATTCCAGGTCGCAGGCCACAGTGCTGGGAAATTAGAGAATTCAGAGAATTTTGGACTTGAGAGCCAGCCACCTGCTAAGCCCTCCCTCAATCCTTCTATGCAAAGGGAGGTGGGGTGTTCACATTTTCGTTTCAAAGATTTTTTTTAACTTTTAGAAAGACAACTTTGATGGCGTTAAGGTAGAAGGCAACTGATCTCCATCCAAAAATAAATGAATATTAGCACACAAGGCACAACATGCAAGAACATGGTAGTAATCTCTTATATAAGGGCTTAATGGCTTTGTGGGGGGGAAACCACAATCTTCACACATTTTCCTTTAAGGAAACTTTTGGGGGATCATTTTAACGCATTATCCATAACAAGCCATACAAAACAAATTATTAAGGACTTGCTTTTGTGACAGGCTTGGGTGGTGGCGGGGTAATCTGAAATAATGGAGGTGGGAAGTGTTACAGAGACGGGATTGGTGTTGGGATATTGAATGCATACTGTGAAAAAAAATTTTTAAGAGGAAAGTCAAAGTTTCCCTCCCCACTTCTAACCAGGACGATTCCATGCTCCCGTCTGTGGGTTTCACGACCCTCTGGGGTGAGCTTTCCACCAGGACGGTGACGCCCCACAGCTGGCTCTGGCTTTATCATCTACCCCTGCTAGGGTCTCTGCCTTCCCCAGCTCTGGGCCTCAGTGTCCTCCTCTGTGGGGTCACCACCATGCCCACAGGCTAGGACGGCCTGCATTGATTGGTTAATACACCTGGCACACTTAGCAAATGTTAGCTCTCTTTTGTTGTTAGTGGTTTGTTGTTTGTTTTGGGGTCACACTTGGCTGTGTTCAGTGTTTACTCCCAGCTCTGAACTCAGGGATCACTCCTGGCAGGCCTTGGAGTACCATATGGGATACCGGGGATTGAAACCTGGTTGGCCATTTGCAAGGCAAATGCCCTCCCCACTGTACTGGCATTCCAGCCCTGAATGTTAGCTCTGCTTCCTGAGGTCTTCTGTGTGTAACAAGGGGAGTGCACAATGATTGCGCAATAACATAAATTGGTCTTTTGTATGCCCCAGAAATCCCCACCCCATTCCCTTTCTAATATTTCAAAATTTTTTTTCTTTTTGGGTCACACCTGGCGATGCACAGGGGTTACTCCTGGATCTGCACTCAGGAATTACTCCTGGCGGTGCTCAGGGGACCATATGGGATGCTGGGAATTGAACCCGGGTCGGCTGCGTGCAAGGCAAATGCCCTACCTGCTGTGCTATTACTCCAGCTCCAAATTTATTAACTTTTTTTTCTTTTTGGGTTGCACCTGCCGATGCACAGGGATTACTCCTATCTGTGCACTCAGGAACCACTCCTGGTGGTGCTCAGGGGACCATATGGGATGCTGGGATTCAAACTCTGGTTGGCCGTGTGCAAGGCAAATGCCCTACCCACTGTGCTATTACTCCAGCCCCCAAATTTATTAAAATTTTTAAAAATCGATGGAGTCAACAAACAAATCACCTGAGCTGTTTCTTCTTCTCTGGAATATCGTATTCGTGGACTCTCAGGGATGTTTCCAAGAGCAACTGGGAGAGCCGAGTAGGGTGTGTGAGAGTCTCAATGCTGGGCATCCCGATGCAGGCGTGTATAGATCTGCTCTTCTGATTGGCTGGCCCAGGGCTGGAGGGGAAGTCTCAGGGCTGGACCACAGGGCTGAGATCCCAGAGCAGCAAAGGAGGCCAACGTCTAGAGCACCCTTCATTGCATTGCCAGTGGGGAAACCGAGTCCCACAGGAAATAAGCAATGTGCCCTAGTGATACTCCTTCCACCTCCCACACAATTAAATGCAGCAAATACACGATATGATTTCCTGTTTGTAAAAGGAGCAAAAACCATTCCCTGAAAAGAAACCCTTGAGAAGAGCTAAGCAACTTATGAAACGGAAGAATATTCTAGTGACTTGCATTTTTAAGTGCCAGACCATATATCATACCACTGGCATCTAATCAGTACAGCGCTGACAGAAATGGACAAATGCATGAGAGCAACGGAAGTCAGAACTGAAATGAAGTTCTCAATCTGAGCTTGGTTATTTTAGGACAAACAGGATAGTTCCATTTAGGGGAAAAGGATGAATTATTAATCAATACTGCTGAAAACGGGCTGGCCATCCAAAAAGGGGAAAAGATAGTCTCCAGTCTTATTCTCAGAATAAAATTTTAGATGATTTAAAGACCTACATCAGTACCTAATTTAATAAGCAACAAAAATCTTACAACGAAGAATCTGGAATTCCAGAAGTCAATGCAGCGACTTATCTAGGCAATGTTGAGGGAATGCCAAACATCCAAAGTCTCTGTCTCTGTCTCTCTGTCTCTGTCTCTGTCTCTCTCCCTGTCTTATTTCTCCAGGGTTCCATAGCTCCCGGAGCAAGCAGGTGCAAGGGTCATTTCCCATACTAGGCAGAACAAGTGGAACCCAGGTGTCCTCTGGGGACTGTCTCATGGGGCTGGTGAGAGGCGAGGTCGGAAGCAGGCAGGGCTCAGGGAAGACTTACATCAGTCCTAGATTCCCCCAAGCACTTTCCCAGGTGATGGAGGTGGGAAGGGAGGGAAGCCATGGACTGTCTCTGAAGTCCCTCCTGCCACTTCTGTCTCTCAAGTCCTGCCTCCCTCCTGCCACTTCATACAAGCCAGCTGGGACTCGAACCTTCTGGGGCAGGAGCCATTTCTCTCACCAGCAGCACTTGCATATATGTCTGAGGTTCAAGTCTGTGGTCCCTAAGCACGCCCTCCTCCAAACACACACACACACACACACACACACACACACACACACACACACACACCCCAATGTAGATCTCACCAAATGTTGCTGGAAATCAATAAGCTTAAATGATCTTCAAAGGAGGCTAAAGCTATATCACACCAATGGAAAAGTTGTGAGACCGGCACAGTTCCACAGCACTGATTTTCAGAAGGTCTTACAGATAAGTATAGTATTGGCATGAAAGACAGACACACGAGTGGACTCCGTCAATGGGAGAGATAGCACAGGGGTCAAGGTGCTTGCCTTGCATTCGGTTAACTCAACACAAATGGCCCACCTAGCCCCCACCGTGCATGTGACTGGCCCCTATTTTGATCCCCGCCACCTCACATGGTTCCCTGAGCATACCAGGAGTGATCCCTGAGCACAGAGGCAGGGGTAAGCCACCAGCACTCTCATGTGTTGCCCTGTAAAAAAAATAAAAAATATATAGTATCACTGTCATCCCATTGTTCGTAGATTTACTTGAGCAGGCACCAGTAACGTCTCTATTATACTCAGCCCTGAGATTTTAGCAGCCTCTCCTTACTTGTCTTTCCCAACAATTGGAGGCTATTTCGGAGTCAGGGGAATGAGACCCATCGTTACTGTTTTTGGCATATCGAATACACCACAGGTAGCTTGCCAGGCTCTGCTGTGCGGGCGGGATACTCTCATAGCTTGCCGGGCTCTTCAAGAGGTATGTATCTATCCATTACTGTATTTTGGATATGAATATGCCATGGGGAGCTTGCCAGGCTCTCCCTTGTGGGCAATAGACTCTCAGTAGCTTGTCAGGTTCTCCAAGAGGGAGAACTAGGCTTCCGGGAGCTTGGTTTTATAGTCTCTAGATGGTGGCCGTTGGTGGGATTACACAGCGCCGGAGGCAGTCTCTGGGTGTAGCCTAGCTACTGGAAAATGAGGGATCTGGGTGGAAGAGGCCCTTCCTGATCTGAGCAGTCTTGGAGATCTCGGCCTCAGGTCCCGCATATCTGGGTTCCTCTGCTGGCTCCCCCATGCGTGAGGCTCGTCCGAATGAAAAAATATATAGTAGTAACAAAAAACATGACAAGATTAATCATACAAAATTAAAAGACAGCACCCATCTAACGCATGCTTATGTGATCATCGAAATGAACCCCCCTTCCAATCTCTGGGGGTTGGCTAAGGATAGGGGAGGACTACAGTGCTGGTGGGGATGGAAATGGTGCCTCCATGTGGGAAAAACCCACCAGTCCTTAAAATGTTAAAGGCCCATTTGGGGCACGGCTCAAGCATTGTGCTGCTAGTTGTAGAGCCCACAGCAGCGAGGGCATTCACCCCCACAAAGATGTCTGTACAAGTGTCCAGGAAGCTGGACTCTAAGAGCTGAGAGCTGGACACGATCCAGATAGCCATTAACATGTGCATGGAGGAGCAAATGGGTGCGCCCATGCAAAGCGGTCATTCCGAGCAGCAAAACATAGCACACTGCTGACGGGCAGCAGCCCGGGATCTCAAAATAACCCCAGAAAGCAAGACTCTGAAAGAGGAGAGGCTGCTCCGGGGGAGGGAAACATACAAACTAGAGTAAGGAATTTTCATAAGGTTCTAGAAATAGCAGATGCAACAGACTTTACAACAAGAAGTATTGCCAGAGACATTATAGCATGATAAAAGGGCTAAATTATCCAGAAGACAGGGGCGATTGAAAGCAAGTATCTCTCTAACACTAAAGTAATACTCTAATTCAAAATGCAGTACCTGCATTGCAAATCATAATGCCCAGAAGGGGAGAGAGAGAGAGAGAAAGACAGAGAGGGAGTGTGTGGGGGGGAGGGGAAGTGCCTGCCATAGAGGCAGGCTGGGGGTAGGGCAGAGGGTTGTCTAGAGGGAACCTGGGGACATTGTTTGTGGGAAATGTACACTGGTGAATAGATGGGTGTTGGAACACTGTATGACTAAAACCCAATCACGAGCAACTTTGTAACTGTGTACCTCACGTGATTCAATTAAAAATTGCATTCCTCAAAAGATGCAGAATCAGAGGTTGGAGAGATAGTCCAGTGTAAGGGGCTTACACCACTTGCTGCCTACCCAGTTTGACCTTTAGCACTGCAAATGGTCCCTGGAGCACTGCCAGGAGTGAGCCATGCCTGCGCAAAGACCCAGGAGTAAAGCCTGTGCAAAGCCTGGTGTGACCTCTAGACAAAAACTAAAACAATGTTACAAAATTAAATGGTGAAATAGACACATTCACAATTATGGTTGCTGATTTTTAGATTACTATAGTTGAAATAATAGGTTGACAGTGCTGTTGGCATAAGGTCTGTTAAAAGTTACTATAATTGTACAAAGTTATAGTTGTACAAAGTTATATAGTTGTACAAAGTTACTATAGTTACTGATTTTTCACCTAAATCTCTCAGCAAGTAATAGAAATATTTACAAATCAGTAGGATTATACATACAGTTCTGCTAACCAATTTGACATAATTGACATAATCTTTTACCCAATGATAACAGAATGGAATATTTTTCTTTTAAAAATTGAAGTGTAACTAAAATGTAACATTTTATTAATTTCAGAATACAACCTAAGGGTACTACATTTGTATATTGATTTTATACATTATTAAAGGATTGCCATAGTTTTAAGTTGTCATCTTATACTATTTTTTTACTATGACAATTTTAAAGAGATATCTTGTTAGCAACTTTCAAATGACATTTGAAATAATTTTCCAATAGGATAGTATTGTTACCACTTCACAATATCCCCAGGGCTGGTTTATTTTATCACTGGGAATTTGATCCTTTTTATCTTCTTCTTACCCATTCTGCTTAGCTCCTATTTCCCTGCTTCTGGTACCCACCAATATAATCTGTACTAACTTGTTTTCTTTATGTTTGGAGCCTGCATGCCAATGAGATCATACAGGGTTTCATCTTTCTCTGGCTTATTAACTTAGCATTGTGCCCTTGAAGGCTATCAAGTTGTCATAGATGACAGGATTTCCCCTTTAGCTGAATCATGTACATGTATGTGTCTTTACACACATAGGTACTACTATATTTTCTTACCTCTCCATTGATGGACATGTATGTATGTATACATGTATGCATCTTTACACACATAGGTACTACTACATTTTCTTACCTCTCCATTGATGGACAATGGGGTTGATCAGGCTATTTCCATCGTGTTCCCACCAATGACACTGAGCGCCCCTCTCCTCATCCCAGTCACACGCAAACTCTCCTGTCTTGCTAACAACAGCCTCTCTAACGGGGCTGAGGTGGGACAGCTGGGTTTGGATGGGAATTTTTTTATTTTTTTGCTTTTTGGGTCACACCTGGCAATGCACAGGGTTTACTCCTGGCTCTGCACTCTGGAACCACCCCTGGCGGTGCTCAGGGGACCATATGGGATGCTGGGAATTGAACCCCGGTCGGCCGCATGCAAGGCAAACGCCCTAACGCCCTACCTGCTGTGCTATTGCTCCAGCCCCTAGATGGGAATTTTTTGATGATTAATGACACTGAATGCCTTTCCACTGACCTGTTGTGCATCTGAATATCTTCTCTGAGAAACTGTCTATGTAGGCCCACTTTAAAATCAGACTGCTGGGGCCGGAGCGATAGTACAGCAGGTAGGGTGTTTGCCTTGCATACGGCCAACCTGGGTTTGATTCCCAGCAACCCATATGGTCCCCCAGCACTGCCAGGAGTAATTCCTGAGTACAGAGCCAGAAGTAACCCCTGAGCATCACTGGGTGTAACCCAAAATAACAACCAAACAATAGCAACAAAATAAACATTGGCCCCTGATTTAAAAAAAAAAATCAGATTGCTGGTTTGGTTTTTAGTTACATAAGTTACTTATATAATTTTTATACTCATCTTGTATCAGCTATGTGATTTGCAAATATTTCTACTCATTCACTGGTTGCCTTTTCATTTTGCTGATTGTTTCCTGGGCTGTGAAGGAGACTTTTAGTTTGATGGAGTCACACTTGTTTATTTTTGCTCTTGTTGCTTTGGCTTTTGGTGCTAAATACAGATAAAAACTCAAACTATCACCAATAACTTTTTTGTCTTGAGGGCCACACCCAGTGGTGCTCAGGGCTAGCTCTGTGCTTAGGAACTACTCCTGGTGGTCCTTGGGGGACCATATGGAAATTTGGGGGTCAAACTCAGGTGGGCCGCTGTGCAAGACAAGTGCCCTACCCACTGTACTATCTCTCTGGCCCCCCACCAATAATTTCTAACCAAGGTCAAGGAGATTACTGCCTGTGCTTTTCCCCGTAAGAATTTTATAGTTTCAAGTCTCACTTCTAGTCTCCAATTTATTTGGGTTAGTGTTTGTACTGTGAAGACAGTGATGCAGGTCATTCTTTTGCATGTGATTGCTTGTTTCCCCCGAACTATTTGTTGAAGAGATTGTCCTCTCCACATTGGATATTCTTTCCACATCATCTATTCTTGAAAATTAATGGACTATATGTGTGTGGATTGATTTTTGGACTCACTGTTTATCTAAGTGTCCATTTGCTACCCCAATGCCTTTCTCTTTATTCTTGTTGCTTGTATTATTGTTTGAAATCAGGGAGTGTGATACTTCTAGCTTTGTTCTTCTTTTCCAAGATTTCCTTGGTTTTGGGGAATTTTCTTTGGCTATACAAAAAAATTAAGAATGTTTGTTTGATTTCTGTAAAATCTGCAGTTGAAATTTTGTTAAGGATTGTGTAGAATCTATAAATTACTTTAGGTAGAATGGACATTTAAGCAAGATTAATACTTTAGGGCTGGAGCAATAGCACAGCGGGTAGGGCGTTTGCCTTGCACGCGGCCGACCCGGGTTCGATTCCCAGCATCCCAAATGGTCCCCTGAGCACCGCCAGGGAGTGATTCCTGAGTGCAGAGTCAGGAGTAACCCCTGTGCACCGCCAGGTGTGACCCCAAAAAAAGCAAAAAAAAAAGATTAATACTTTAAATCCATTAGCATGACTATTTTTCTTATTTGGTTATATTTATTTATTATATATTTATCACAAAATATACTAGTGGTGACTTCCTCAGTTTCTTCCTTATAATTTTCAATATAGGGCTTTCAACTCCTTGGCTGATTGTTTACAAGTATTTTATTCTTTTGTAGTACAGTTGTAAGTGGGTTAATTTTCTTAATTTTTTAATAATTTACTTATTAGGATATACAAATACAACAGAATTTTGTGTATTGGTGTTTGATCCTGATGTTGCTGAATTTATTGATTAATTTTAACATTTTTGGTGGAGTTTCCAGGATTTTATATATATCATGCTCTCTGCAATAGTAGCAATTTTTGTTTGTTTGTTTGTTTGTTTTTTGCTTTTTGGGTCACACCCAGTGATGCTCAGGGGCCACTCCTGCACTCCTAGCTCTGCACTCAGTAATCACTCCTAGCGGTGCCTGGGAGACCATATGGGATGCCAGGGATCGAACCTGGGCCGGCTGCATGCAAGGCAAATGCCCTACCCACTGTGCTATCGCTCCAGCCCCAATAGTAGCAGTTTTACTTCTTCCTTTCCAGTTCAAATACTCTTTCTTTTAATTGCTTAATTTTCTGGCTAGGACTTCCAAGATTACATTAAATAAAAGTGCTAATAGTGGACATTTTTGTTCTGCTCTTGACTGTAAACTATATGTTTGCTCTTGACATTTACTATACAGTACAGAATCAGCCATGGTTTTGTCATATCAACCTTTCCTATACTATTTACCTATTTTGCTGAGTTTTTTTGTCTAGATATTGAATTTTGTCAAGTGCTTCTTTTTGGCATCTATTGAGATGTTTGTATGATTTTATTTTGTTCCTGGTTTTCTCCTTCTGGAATTATACTTGTAGTTGAGGCACAAACATTTTGTTTTATCTTTTGGGTTTTTGGAGTCACATCCAGCAGTGCTCGGGGCTTCTTGTGGAAGGACTTGGGGGAACCCTGTAGGGTTCTGGGAGTCGAACCTGGGCCGACTGCATGCACGTCTGTGGTGTCTCCCAGGCCCTCTAGGCGTGAACATCTTGGCTGCAACACTGGCTTGGACTCTGCAGCCTCCCACAAGCTTGCCCGAGACCACACTCATGACCTGGTGTGCAAACATCCTTTGTTGTGGCACTTGCCAGGGGTCACACCATTTCGTGGTACTCGTTCACACTCCTGTCTGCAGGATGTCCAGGGACAACTGTGGTGCTGGGGGATCACTGATGGCAACACAGCCGGTGTCAAGAAGCAGAGTTACCAGGGTCACGGTGAGCGCCTGTGGCTACACCAGGGTTTGTCCATGTGCTTGCAAGGGCTGCCTGGTTTATTACCCTTCATTCTGATCATGTGTTCTATCCTATCATACCTACTGATCCGTGGATATTCAACCGTACCTGCTCCATGGAATAAATCCCACCTGATCACAGCATACAATTCTTTTAATGTACGCTAAATTCAGTTTGCTAATATTTTGTTGGGTGTATTGCATCCATGCGCATCGTTACACTGGCTTATTTTTTCCTTCTGTGTTTGTTTTTTTCTTAGTTTTTTTTCCCTTTGATCTTCTTTCTCCTCCTCCTCTAGCCAGCAGATGCTCAGAGCCAGCATCATTAGGGAAGGCTCCCTCTCCCTCAGACGCAGCTCCCCATGCGTGATTAGGAATGATCACAAGTGTAGGTAAGTAACTGCATCTTCACAGCAATACTCCAGAGTCTGTAAAAACGGTGTTTCTCCCCTGGCGAACTCTCTGTCCTCATAGCCCCTTCACCAGGACACCAATCTTACTGGGCCAGGGGCCTGCCCAGGGCCAGCGCACTTTGCAGCTGCAGCAACCCTATTTCCAAGCTAGGACATGTTCTGAGGTCGTGGGACTTGGATTCAACATGACTCTTTTCTCCTACCTGCATCCAAGCCTTGAGCAAGTCTTGCTGTTCCTAGAGCCCTGCGTTCGCTGATGCTCCATCCCTGGTCTCAGAGCAGTCACATCTGCACTCCCACAGCTGCAAGATGCTCCCGGCCCGGGCGTGTCTGCATGTACCGGGTCTGCCCTCTGCGTGGGAACCGGAGGTCTTGGCTTGCCTCCCGTTCCAAGCCAGGCTCGACCATGCAGCTGGCGTGGGACATTGAGGCGTGGAAGGGAAGCGAATCCTCAGCACCTCTCCAGTCAAGTCGAACTCAGAGCCTTGAGTCCCTACTCAAGGAAGCCCCCTGCTGGACAGGTATGATGTGTCCCTTGAGCTGGAGCTACAGGACCAAAGCAGCGGGGGAGGGTTGGGAGGGCTGTTCCAGGGGCTGTCCACTCAGGGCCCTATTCTAACCTTGCAGGCAGAACTGAAGGACTCAGACCCGACAGCGGCTCTAAACTCCACCTGCCCTGGCGAGACGCACTCAGGACCTGCTCCAAATTCCCCCGCAGAGCCAACAGGTTCTGGCATCTAGGGCTGCTTCCCGCCCCTCCCCCACCCCTTCCCTCTCTCTCCTCTCACTGAGCGATCAGTGGCCGGTCCCCAGGAAGGCCTCGTCGGTACTTGCGGATGGGGACCGAGCGAGAGAAACGCTCCCGCAGCCCGCTCCTGCACGCACCAGTCGTGCACGCATCTTGCATTCTCGCCCCGCTGTGATGCTCAGCCCCGGCTCTCCCGTGTTCGTCTTCCCTTTCCCCTGGGACCCTCACATTGCATCTGGATATATATGTGTGTGTATATATATATACGCACATATATACATACATATCCATATATATACCCACAACCGCGGTGGCTGTGCCGCCCCCCCGCCCGCCGCCGCCTCCATCCAAGACCTAGGAGGGCCCCAGCTTCAGGTTACATAAACCCGGGCGCCCCCAAACCGCGCGAGCGCCTCCCCTGGGGCAGGGACGGACTCATTCCCAGGACCCTCGTCCTTGGGGACGCGCCGGGAGCACCTCGGACCTAACGAAAGGCAGGGGTCTCTCGCAAGGAGACCCCCCCTTTCCCCGCCCCCGCAGTCTCGCGGAGCGGGCAGGGGTCCCAGTGCGCACGCTCCAGCCCCGCGGAGCCCCGGCGGGCGTCAGCAGAACCGCTCCGGGCGGGGCCGCGGGCGAGGGCGGGGCGGGGCCCCTGACTGGCAGGAAGAAGACCAATCGGAGGCCCGGGACGGGAGCGGGGCGGGACCGAGGGCGGGCGGAGGCGGGGCGAGCGAGCACCACCTCCCCTGACTAGCAGAAGGCCAAGCCAATGGGCGGCCCAGGCCGGGTGGGGGGCGGGGCCGGGCAGGGCCGGGCGCCGGGCGGCCGCGGGAGCTGCAGCGGGGAGCGTGCGGCACGCGCGGACCGGCCGCCCCGACCGCCGCCCCTAGGAGCCGCGCGCGTCCGCCCGTCGCCGCCCCCACTTGCTTCTTAAGGATTTCATCATTATTATTATTTTTCTTTTGGCACGCTTACGTTTTCTGTTCCGTTTCGTCCTTTTCCCGGCGGGGGCGGCGGCTGCGCGAGCTCGGGGCGGGGAGGGGGCGGCCGGAGGATGCGGCGCGGGGCTGCAGCCCGGCTCGGGCCTGCGCGCCGAGCAGGTGGGTCCAGGTGCGCCGGCGGGTCTGGGGGTGGGTGCGGGGCGGGAGGTGCGTGGGGACCAGCGATCGATGGGCCGACCCTGCGCCGGGGGACGCGGTGACCGGTGCCGCCCCGCCCCGCCTTCCCCCTCCTCCAGGCTCCGCACCCTCATCGGACCCCGGCCCAGCCTCGCACTCACGTCCGGGGGGGGGGGCCCGTCCCGCCCCGTCTCCCCAGCCGCGCCCCGCAGCCCCTGCCTCTGCGGCGTCTCCCCCCGCACGCCCTCGGCGGTGTCACCCGCGCCCCCATCCTCTCCCCATTCCGCCCCCACGTCCAGAGGGGGAGGGGGCGCGCCGGGCGCCGCCCGGGAGTGGCGCGGGGGGCGTGGCCGCGCGGTTCTCCCGGGGTCCAGCCCGCCGGCTAGTTGAGGGAGGCTGGCTCGCGGCCGCGGTGGCACTGAGGATGGGCACCCGCGCGCGGCGGCCGGGGGTGGCGGCTGGGCGAGGCCGCCGGGCCCGCACCCCCGCCCCGCGCACGGCACACGCTGCGGCGGCCTCGGCCGCGCACAGCCCCCGCTGCTCCGCCCAGGTGGGCGCCGCCTGGGAGGGAGACGTGGGGAGCAGGGCTGGGGGGCCGCGTCGGCGCCACGCCCGCCCGCTCCCGCTGGCCACCGCCGGGGCAGCCCCGGGCGCGCTGTGGCCTTCGAAGCACCTCGCGCCCCGCACGCAGCCGGGTGGCGCTGCCGGCAGGGCCACCCCCACGCCTACCTCCGGGCGCGGGCGCGGCGCCCTGACCTGTCCTTGGCCTTTCTCCTGGCCCGAGCCGGCCCCTCGGCTAGCGCTTTCAGCACCTGGCCAGCGCCTCCCTAGGCCGGCCTGAGCGGGTCCGCATGGGAGCGGAGGGGGTGCGGGGCGGGGTGGGGGGCGGCCGCGCCTTGATTTCAGGATTTGAGTGGCAGAACCCCGCGGCCTGTGTGTCCACGGAGCCTGGTGGGACAGAGGGGCAGGACTGAGACGTGGTGAGGGCGCCTGCCGGGGGGGGGGGGGGGGACGCTCTCCCTCCCAGCGCGGGAACGAGCTTCCTTCTGTATCGCTTTGGGAGCCTTAGGGACCCCCACGGCAGCTTTCGTCGGTGAGGCCCCCCAGCATGTGAGGGGTCCAGTGCGTCTTCTAAATGGCCCTCCCCTGGCATCTCTGCACAGGGCGCTGGGGGTCCTCCCCCACCCCACCCCAAGTACAGATGAGCTCCCTGCCAGTCTCCTCCTCACCCACCCCTGGGGCTCCTTGCCCGGCCACCAGCTTCTCCAAGAGTGTTCCCTCCCTGCCCCTATCCCCCACCAGCCCCCAGCCACGCAGCGCCTCCTCCCTGCTGCCCCCACGAGCCATGACTCTGAACTGCCTCCTCCCTCCTCTCCGTGCCAGGCCCGGCGGCGCCCTTTGGGGGGGGGGGGCGGCGCAGGGCTCGGGCCTATGCAGAGGGTGGGTGTGGGCGTTATTAAGCGGGCAGACCTTGCCCACGGCAGCTAGGGACAGAGTGAGGTCTGCGGCCCAGGCGTGCCTTGGGGGGTCGTGGGGTCGGGGCAGGTGGTGGTGCTGGCAGAGAGGAGAGAGTGAGACCCGGTCCTGGGTATCAGGCCCCCCGGGGAGGATGCCTGCCTGGGGCGGTGTCAGCGACTCCTGTCTCCCTCCAGGGGACAGTAGCTTCCTCCAGGCTGGCCCCTCAGCCCGACGGTCAGAGGCCCCAGTCCCTCCCCGCTGCGGCTGGGCAGGTGCCCTCTTGCTGGGCTTGCTGACTGGCGCCTGGGGGGCCGTGCAGCCAACAGCGCCCCTGGGCTCCAAGCTGGCCGTGTCCTTTACTCTGGGCTGTTGATGGGTCTCCGGGTCTCGGCTGGGTGGGGCCAGCGATGTGGCCCCGGGGCCGGGAGGCACTTAGTTCCTGGGTGGGACCGTGAGGGGGTGCGTGGTGATGTCAAAGCAGGTCCCGTTGGTCATCAAGCTAAGTGGTCAGACTGAGGGGCCTTGTGAGGTGGGGAGAGGGTGACCATGGGGCTGACCCATGTGGGTGGGGAGTGGGTGACCCGGGGCCTCTTGCTCCCGGGCCTGCTCCAAGGGCTATAGTGATGTCCACCCCCTTCTTGGGAAACCCTCCGTGGAAACATCCCAGCGTGCAGGGAGGTGAGTCTCCCGGGGAAGGAGCGGGCCGGGCGGGCAGCCCTGAGCAGGCCACGGGGACCCCATGAGTCGGGTTCCTCTCGGGCGGTGTTCCCGGGGGAGATCGCGTGCGGGGCTGGACACCCCTCTGCCAGCGGCCCCTCCGGGTGAGGGTGCGTGAGGCTGTGAGAGGCCAAGGCGGCGGCCGTGAGCCCCCCGTGGGGGCTGCAGGTCCCTGGCCTTTGCGGGGCTGCTGGGCTGTTCTGCGATGTCAGGGGGACCCTGGGCGTGGCTGGTCTGCGTGTCTCCAGCCCCGCATCGCATGCTGCAGCGTGTCTGCTGCCCTTTCCCAGGCCAGCCAGGAGCCCAGGGCGGGGAAGGGCAGGGCCAGGGACAAGAAGGGGGCGGGTCCTGGGGATGAACCCCTGGGAGGGGGACAGGCCAAGGGGTTTGGAGGGGGCGCTATGAAGGAAAGTGACGCGGGGTTCAGAACCAACGGCCAGCCGCCCCGTGGTGGGGGCGCTGTCCCGAGCACAGGCCTTTGTGTGCTGACCTTCAACCCTGAGCGGGGCCGGAGTCCCCACTGGGCGGGAGATGAACGCCGGCTCCTGGAAGCAAACCAGTCACCATTTGCTCGACTCTGACCACGTGCCAGGAAGCTGCAGCCTGTCTGTCACCGCCTGGGTTTGTTGTTGTTTTTTTTTTGTCAATAAAGTTTTATTGGCGCACTGCCACGCCCACTTGCTTGCATCCTGCCGGGGGCTGCTTCTGTGCCTGGTGGCAGGGCGGGGCTGCTGCTGCCACCACCTGTGAACCCGGAAACTTCCCCGGGGGGGCCCGTCCCAGGGGTTGGCTGTTCTCCGTCTGTGCTGCCCTGATTTGAATCCACGGGATCCTGGACACAGTGCAGAGGCGTGGCCTCTGCCCCCCTGCCCCGACGGGCGCGGAAGTGGGGAGCAGGCACTGGGATGCAGGAATCCCAGTGGGATGCACCGTGTTCTGTGCCCCACTCTCCAGGCGACAGACTTGAGTAATTTTTATTTTCCTCTCATTGAATAGCATCCTGGTATATGTGATGTGTCTATCACACATATGTACACACACATACATGTGACTGTGTGGGCAGTCTCCTGTCCTTGTTGAGCTGTTCGTGCGTGTGTTTTCTGGGTGTGGCCCCTGCACTGTCTGCCCTAGAGCCCTTGCCCGTGGGCCACCCTCGGTGGAGCTGGGGTCCTCTCTGCTCAGTGCTCGAGGATCACCTCTTGGTGCGGGTGTTGAGCGTGCTCAGCCCGTTGAGCTGCACCCCCAGCTCTCTCTTCACCCCCTGCATGCCATGAGGGGCGGGGCCCAGGAGAAAGCTACCCTGGAACCTCATTTAGTTGAGAGGGCAGCCTGGACGCCAGTGCCAGCACTGCAGACGAGGGCCCGCAGCACTTGGACCCTGCGCCACTCCCGGCCCCGGGTGTGCCCTGCAGCCCCCCACCAGACCTCCGAGGACCAGTGCCAGCACGCGGCTGCCCCCTCGTGTGCGTGCCTGTGTGTGCCGGGGTGCCCGCTCGGCCTGCGCCCTCACCTGTTCCGGGGTGCTGGGCTGGCCGCTGGCCTCTTCCTTGGGGACGAGGGCGTCCTGTGGGGGTGAGGACGGCGGGGGTGGCCGCCAGCCGCCTCCTGGCGTGTTGGCCTCGTCCTGCTGCCGCGGAGGCTGGAGTCTCGTGGGGTTTCGTTCCCCCGGGTCAGGCCTCACTCCTCCACTCACTCCTTATTGCGGCGGAACTGCTATCACAGACGTGCGCCATGTCAAAGCACGGACTGTCCAGTGGCATTTAGTGCGTCCCGTGAGGGCAGGGGGCATTTCTGCCTCATCCGAAACGTTTTCCTCACCCCCTGAGGAGCCCCCGTACCTGTGAAGCAGCCGCCCTGGTGGGAGGGAGCCCGCGGGAACGGCTGCTGCGGCCCCGCCTCTGCCCCTCGCGATGCGCAGTCAGCACTCCCTGTCCGTGTGGCCCACACCCAGACAAGGGGGGCGTTCCCGCTGTTTCCCCCGTTGGGCGGCTGCGAGTCGTGTCCGAGGGGGTGCTTAGCGCAGACCCGGGCCTACCCCAGCCTGATTCTGTGCTCTGGGGCTTGGCTCCCTCCCCTGCCCCCGAGAGGGAAGCAGGCCGTATGGGGTGCATGGGGGCAACACATTCCAGGCCATCCCGCCAGGGGCCCCGCGCCTGGAGTTTGACACGCTTTGGGCCTCTGCGGGAGCTTGGCCACCTCCTGGTGTCCCGAGCCTGAGCGTGGGAACGGCGGAGGGGGGCAGGAGGGGGGTGGAGTGGGGTGAGTGTCCTGGGGCAGGAGGGGGGCGGAGTGGGTGAGTGTTCTGGGCGGCCACTGGCACCGTGCATGGAGCCGGGCTGCCTCCGCTTGGCTCCTGGAACAGGCCGGTCCCTCTCTCCGCTCCTTCGTGTTGGCTGCAGCCCATGTGCCCTCCGCTGCCCTCTTCCTCCCGGGCTCTCCCGGAATGCCCTTTCCCAGGGTGCCCGTCCCCTCGCGGTCCTGCCCCTCTGCCCTGGCCTGGCTTTGTTCTCAGCCTGAGCGCCCGTGAGCTGGCCCCGCACACGGCTTCTTCATCGGTCACCACCCTTCCCCAGCGTCACTTCTGTGTCCACCTCGGGGCAGAGGACTACTGTGTCCCTTTGGGGCTTGTGGTGACTGTCAGGCGTCGCCTGCAAGGTGGGGCCGAGGGGGGCCAGGCGATGGGCATCCAGGGTGGACGCTGCTGAGGGTGGAGTTGTACCTGCAGCCTCAGGGGACCTAGAAGGTCACTGCATGGGGCCACTGAACACAGAGTCTGGCCCCTCTGAGTGGACAGGGGCCATGCAGGAAACCTGTACGCTGGGTTTCAGAGGTGTCCAGTGAAGAGGAGGGCAGAAGATGTTGGTGATAATTTTAACATCGATTCCACATTGAAATGATACTCGGGTCTCACCAAATACATTATTGCAAAGATGGGCCGGAGCGAGAGTGCCTCGGAGAGGGTGTTCGCCCTGCATGCGCTGACCAGATGCTCCCTGGCACCCTGCAGGGTCCCCGAGCCCCCCAGGGTGTCCCTGAGGGCAGAGCCAGGAGTAGGCTGTGGGTTTAGCCCCCCAGAGGAAACCACCCTGTGGCCTGCCTGATCTCCATTCTCATTAACAGGGTAACAAGGAGCCCCCGGTCGCCTGGGCTCGCGGCGGGCTGTCCAGGGGCGCTGCTGGACCTCCCCTGTCTGGTGGGAGGCTCTCGCCGGCGGTTTGCATCCCCTTTAGTTTCCGCAAACAGCAGCGGGTTGCAGGACGATGTCGGAGTTTGTGTGCAGGCGCCGTGAGCCCCTGGAGGGAACCGGCCCCCGGAAGACCTGATGTGACGGGGCCCTGCCCAGACGGGGCTTGGGGTTGGACCCGGCCACTGTGGGCAGGGGTGAGGAGGAACACGCGGGCCGCTCCACTGCCCATTCGCTCACTGGCTACAATCACTCTGGCCCGCTGGCCCTGGTCACTCTCTCTGGCCTGCTGGCCATGGTCACTCTCTCTGGCCCGCTGACCATGGTCACAGTCTCTGGCCCTGGTCACAGTCTCTGGCCCCCTGGCCCTGGTCACTCTCTCTGGCCTGCTGGCCATGGTCACTCTCTCTGGTCCCCTGGCCCTGGTCACTCTCTCTGGCCCCCTGGCCCTGGTCACTCTCTCTGGCACACTGGCCCTGGTCACTCTCTCTGGCCTGCTGGCCATGGTCACTCTGGCCCGCTGACCATGGTCACAGTCTCTGGCCCTGGTCACAGTCTCTGGCCCCCTGGCCCTGGTCACTCTCTCTGGCCTGCTGGCCATGGTCACTCTCTCTGGTCCCCTGGCCCTGGTCACTCTCTCTGGCCCCCTGGCCCTGGTCACTCTCTCTGGCACACTGGCCCTGGTCACTCTCTCTGGCCTGCTGGCCATGGTCACTCTCTCTGGCCCGCTGACCATGGTCACAGTCTCTGGCCCTGGTCACAGTCTCTGGCCCCCTGGCCCTGGTCACTCTCTCTGGCCTGCTGGCCATGGTCACTCTCTCTGGCCTGCTGGCCATGGTCACTCTCTCTGGCCTGCTGGCCCTGGTCACTCTCTCTGGCACACTGGCCATGGTCACTCTCTCTGGCCTGCTGGCCATGTTCACTCTCTCTGGCCCGCTGACCATGGTCACAGTCTCTGGCCCTGGTCACAGTCTCTGGCCCCCTGGCCCTGGTCACTCTCTCTGGCCTGCTGGCCATGGTCACTCTCTCTGGTCCCCTGGCCCTGGTCACTCTCTCTGGCCCCCTGGCCCTGGTCACTCTCTCTGGCACACTGGCCATGGTCACTCTCTCTGGCCCGCTGTCCGTGGTCACTTTTTGGCCCGCTGACCATGGTCACAGTCTCTGGCCCTGGTCACTCTCTCTGGCCCGCTGGCTGTGGTCATTTGCTCTCTGGCTCACTCTGTGCTGTGCGGAGGGGACCAGATGTGAACCTCCATCCATCCTGTGGCCTTGGACGCGGCCAAGCTTTGGAGTGGCCGAGAGCACTGGCCACTCTCCTGTGTCCACTCCAAGCAGTGCTCTAGAGCCTCTTGTTTGTTTTAGGGCCACAGCCAGCGGTGCTTACAGACACACAGACAGGGATCACGCCTGTCTGTGTGGGGGTGACTGTATGTAGTGCGGGCCCTGGAACCGGGGGTGGGCTGTGCCCCAGGCGGGTGGTCGCCTCCCCTCTGCGGGACCCTGTCCTGCCCCAGGTGGGTGGGTGCCTCCCCTCTGCGGGACCCCGTCCTGCCCAGGCGGGTGGGCTCCTCCTCTCTGCGGGACCCGTCCTGCCCCAGGACGTCCTGGTTCTCTCCGTGTCCACAGGGGCTTGCATGCTCTGTGCAGACCTGCTGCTTCCCGCAGTGGGCGTGGATACCCTAGGCAGCTCTGACTGGACGCACATGGGGCCTCCTGCTTGGCATCTGCTGGGGGTGCCGGACCCCATGTCCACTGGGAATGTGGATGAAGCCCCCCTCTGCTTGCCCCCACACCAGTCTGCTCCGCGTGGATCCTCGGGGGTGCTGTGCCAGCCTGGCTGGGACCAACCGCCGCACCCTTGGTCTCCTGTGCCTCACACGGGCCTGCCTGCCCTGCCCTGGTGATCCTAGGGACAGACCCGCTCCCTGGAGGGCGCCCCCTCGGCTGGGCGGACAGGCCCTGCCGGAACCTGCCAGATCCTTCTGAGGAGCCAGCCTCCCAGGCCAGCCTTCCGGAATCAGAGACGTCCCGCCCCCTCGCAGCCCCCTCCCGCCTGTGAAATCCCGCAGCTTCCCCCAGACCTGGATGCACAGCCCCTCCGCCCGGTACAGAGCTGTGCGCTTTGCCGCTGCCCTGTCCAGCACGTGCAGCCTCGGGGCCGAGGGAGACAGGCCTCGCTGCTGGTGGCATGGCGACAGGCCTCTGCCCGACCCCTGCTCGTGGCTGTCTCCTAGGCTGGAGCCGCCTGATAGCCTCGGCCTGTCTCCCAGAATGTCACTGTGCTTCAGACCGTCTTTCCTCCGCACCCTGATGCCTCACCCTAGGTGCAGGCGGGGTCAGGCGCGGCCCAGACGCCGATGTCCCTAACGCCTGGCTCTCCCACGGGATGGAGGGCCGCGGAGTGAGAGCGCACTGTCGGGGTCACACTGGGACCCTAGCCTGGCTCCCTGGCCTCTGTCGCTCACGGCCTTCAGGCCCAGGGACTTCTCATGCCCGCCCTGGCCGGGTGCTGCCTGCCCCCGCACCCGGCTAGACACTTGTCGTTGTTCCATGGGGTCTGCGCTGCCCTTCAAGGCTCCAGTGCAACCTGTGGCGGTCAGCTCGAACGGCCAGCTCAGCCGCCGTGGAAAGGGCCCGCGTGATTTCCGCCGCTCAGTGGGAGACGGTGAGGCCGGTGAGTGTCACGGTCCCTTTTCGGGAACTGTGCCACCCTGCCGGGCCACTGCCGTCGAGAGACGGCTGCTTGTCCCATTGGTGGCCTGCGGGACAATGTCCCTTTCTCTGAGGCCGCCTCCTGGTCCGTGCTCTGGAAACACTTCCTCTTGGCACCTCCTTGGGCAGGGCAGCTGCGTAAGGAGCTCCTGCAGCCAAGATACGACTGTTTCTGCACAAGTCTTGGCGCCTTCCAGGATCAGGGCTGGATGAGGTTCTTTTTTTGCCAGAATTTTAATTTTATTTTTTAAAAAGGTATTTGGGCCACACCCAGCACTGCTTGAGGCTGACTCCTGGCTCTGCACTTGGGGATCACTCCTGGCAGGGCTCGGGGGTCCTGTGGGGTCTGGGGGTGGCACCCAGGTCGGCTGCATGCAAGGCAAGTGCCCCCCACCCCCCTGTGCGGTGGTCATCTGGAACATGGGCCTGTATGCTTCTGCCTGGTCATATATGTTTACTTGGACTGTCTCTGTCCGTGAGGTGAGGCCGGGCTTTTCTGCAGGGCCAGCTAAGAGTGACCGCAGGCCACTTCAGAGTCTAGACACTGAATTGCATCCTTTGTCTGGGTTGGGCGTCTGAAGTCGGGGTGCTTTGGCCCGAAGGCGGGGGCCCAGGCTCCGGTGTTTACAGCATTACTTGTGAGCTGGGGGCTTTCCTTTCTTGCATGTTGGCAGTCGGGTAGGGATTTTGTAGGTAAACTGAGTCCAAGTGCCCGGGGATGTGCCATGCCACTGAGCAGGCTTGGGTGCTGACAGGGCTGGGCAGGTGCAGGAAGGACTGTTGGTTTGTTACTTCTCAGAGCCAGTGGGCACGGGGACCCGGTGTCTGCAGAAGCCACTGCGTTTGGAAACCCAACCCAAACTCCCAGACTCCACTAGGAGTCCCGCCACCCTGGCCACCGTGCTCTGGAGCCCCGAGCTGTCACCTCACCTCCTGCCACCTCACACCGTGTCCTGAAGGTCATCCCCAAGACATGTGAACTTCCCCTTCCCCCTCCTCAAGGGAAGGGCAAGTTATAGTCTAGAATCTTCCAGCCAGGAAGCTGGTGATAGACATTTTTGCAGATGATGTTTTCTTACTCTTGGATCAAGAATTGATTTTCTCCTCTTTACTGGAGCCAGGGAGAAAAGTTTGTGATCGATTAAAAAATGGGCCACTTAAGAAACTCAAAATAGAGCTAATTTTGCTATTATGGGATGAAAAGATGCAGACCTTTGTCTCGTGTGTCAAACGCATGCCTGTTCCAGCTGGTGCAGAGCGCAGGGAAGGGAGAGGACAGAGGAGCAGGCAGAGGGCAAGAGACAGCAGACGGGATGGACGCTCACCCAGGCCACGGCAGTGTTCATTGTGAATGGAAAACAGCGCCGCCAAAAGGCGGGTTGCAGATATAACAACAAAAGGTAAATAGAATATGTAAAAGAACTCATTTTATGCTGGCTGTGGGAGTCATGTCTCTAGATCTAAAGATACAAAGTGACTGACAGTAAAAGAATGGAATGAGGGGCTGGAGTGATAGCACAACGGGTAGGGCGTTTGCCTTGCACGCAGCCGACCCGGGTTCGATTCCCAGCATCCCATATGGTCCCCTGAGCACCGCCAGGGGTAATTTCTGAGTGCAGAGCCAGGAGTAACCTCTATGCATCTCCGGGTGTGACCCAAAAAGCAAAAAAAAAAAAAAAATGGAATGAGGGACAGATATGATTAACCACAAGAAAACCTTGGGAATAGTGACCACTATTCCCATAAAGGACAGGTTTTAAAAAATGAAGTGGATGGAGCTGGAGTGATAGCACAGTGGCAGGGCGCTTGCCTTACAGGTGGCCGGCTCAGGTCCCGTCCCTGGCATCCCATATGGCCCCAAGCCTCCAGGGTGCTCCCTGAGCGTTGAGCCTCAAAACAGAACAAAAAAGTGAAAGTAAAGATAAGGTGGAACCATTGGACATGATGCTTTGTAACACCAGTTTATGACTCTGGAAGAGAGTTCATCAGAATGATAGAGGAATGATAAACATATGCTCTGACAAGGAGAACAAAAGGAGTGAAGGGAGGAGGAGAAGATTCGGCTGCTGCGGTTGGATTTTTAATGCCCCACCTTGGAGAGAACAGACAGGTCGACACGAGAGAACTCGAGCAGCGCTGTGGGGCAGCCGGACCGAGAAACACTCGGGCTCCGCTCCACCCCACGAACGCGCAGCCGCTCTGTCTTCCCCGGGCCCATCGGGGCCCAGCCAGCCCTCTGGCATCTGTGTGAACACGTAAAGAGTCTCTTTGGGCATCGTTCCTTCAACAATGTAGCGTGGCAACTAGCGGGGCACTTACGTAGTGTCAGGTACTGGGGGTAATCTAGGGGGGATTTAGGGCTTGCCCACCAGGAGGTGTAGGCGCGCTGCGTGTGGGCATCCCTGTTTGCTGTAAGGACGAGCGTTTGTGGGCGTGGCTGCCTGCTGCTCGGAGAGCCGGAAGGACAGTGCCGGCGCCATCCCAGGGCCCGGGACCATTCTCCTGCTCCGGATGCCAGTGCAGTGCAGCTAGCCGTCAGCAGCCGTGAGCTCTGCTGTCACCCCGTGCCCCCGCCAGTCTGATGCCCACACCCCCACTCTCCCTCCCCGTCATACCCCGTCACCCGAGTCCATGCCTCCACGGCCTGGCTGGCCTAACTACAGGCATCCTGCCCATGGACTCCAGTTCCTGCGTCTTTGTTCATGCCGCTCCCGTCCCTCCGGCCCACACCCTGCCCACCCCACCTCCAGGCCCCAAGGGCATCCTCAGGTCAGAGCTGAGTGGTTCCGGGATCAACATTACCGGGTTCTAACAGATGCACGTTCTCGGGCCCTGCTGAGCAGGTGGGTCTGAATCACCCGGTGGAGGTGGGCGGTGGGGCCGAGGGAAGGTCGCAGAAATCTGCCTTTGAATACGACCCCTGGGAAATTCTGCACTTTGCAGTGTGTGAATGGCACCAGGCACGGTGGAGGTTTGTAGGGAGCCATCTTACAGAGCTTGGCAGGTTGGGTCTGGTGTGGGCGCGGGTCACTCCAGAAGTCAGTGGGCCTGGCTGCTTCCCGCCCACCAGCCCTGGCGCCCTGTGGGTCTGCAGGAGGGCGCTCGACTCTGTGGGTACGCTCTCGCCCAGACTGGCGCTGAGGACGGGGCACCAGCTGGCTTTGGGGCGCTGGGAGGGGGTCGGCCCTGCTGCGTGGGCACCTTCTCGCCCCTGGGGAGGGGGGCCCGGGCGGTGCCAGAATTTTGGTTACAGAGGGGAGGTGTGAGGGATGGAAACCGCCCTGAGCTGGGAGGGGCGTGGCTGGGCTCTGCCTCCTGTTTCCTCCCTCCATGGCTGTCTGGGGAGTGCCCGCCGCTGTGATGCCCTCACCCCTGTCTGGGGTCTGTGCCCCAGCTCGTCCCCCCCTCCCCGTCCCGCCAGGGTGTCCCGTCTCCTCTATGACCCGTGTGAGAGCAGTTCCGGGGATCCCCCAGTGGGAATGGATCAGACTGTGGGCATGAGGAGCCTCTGGTGGTCAGGCTGCTCACTCTGCAGTGCTCCAGGCGTCCCGGCCGTACATGGCAGTACCCCCCACCTCGCCTCTGCTGTCGCATGCAGCCAGTTTTTCTCTCAGCCTCCAGGTGTCCTTCTGGTCCTCAGACCAAGAAGTGGGGAAATGGAGCCCCCAGGACCACCAGGGACTGACCCCGAATGATTCTGGGAACTGACCCTTGAGGGTCCAGTGCCCTCAGGAGGCTGTCTGCGCGTGCCCCTGCCTTGGGCCGGCTCCCGAGGTAGGGGGTGGGGCCGGGGAGGGCACAGCCAAAACAGGAGGGGCCGCGCCTCTCTGAAGGCCCATCCGGAGGCCTCACCTGCACCCAGCGGCCACACAGGCATGGGCCGGCCGCACCCTCCCCCCACCCGTGGCTCCTGCCCTTCCCCACCTGCCTGCCGAGGTGTCTGGACTGGCCCTCGGGGCTGACTTGGGGGGCTGCTCGCCCCGCCGCTCCCTGCAGCTTTGTGTCACTGTCGGTGCCGAGTGCTCTGGGCGCCTCTGGCCGCAGGAACAGCTCGAGAGGAAAGGATGCGGAAACCACAAAGGAAGTGTTTGTGTGTCATGCTGGTGTGATTACACGGCACCACCTGCTGGGCGGGGCCTCCCGGAAGGAACTTCTTCAGAGAGCCTCGCGTGTCGGCCGAGGGGAGATGCCAAATGGTGCGGGGCGTTGGCCAAGAACCAGCCAGTGGTGGGTGCAGGCGCAAAGGCGTAGGAGCAGCTGGGATGTGGACGAGCCCCTGGCTGCTTCCGGGGGACACGGTCTGCCTAGGAGATGGAGATAACAGAGGTTAGGTACAGGAAGACACGAGGCCCCCCGCCGGGACTGACTCTGGGTCCTCTGAGCGTCGGGGGGGGGGAGGGTGGAGTGGGTGGGCGGTGATTCTCTCCAGGGGCCCGGCCTGACGCCGGCACCCGGAAGCAGAGCAGGTAAGAGCCTGGGCACTGCGGCCAGTCCCCCCGCCCCCGGCTTGCTAGCTGGTCACTGTAGCCAGAGCACTCCATCTTTTCCTGCTGAGACACAGAACTGGGCCATTCTTTGAGGAAAGAGAATCCGTGAAGGTTGAGAACTTCCGGCCATAGTACGGCTGTCTGAGCACAGCCGTTACTGCAGGCGCATGTTGGTTGAGTTGGACTGAGTTCTCTGATGGAGACAAGCTCAGGTCTGCTGGGCTGCTCCTTTCTGGGGACGTCACACCCAGCGGTGCCGTGGGCTTTCTCCTGGGTCTGTGCTCAGAGATCACTCCCAGGGGGCTCCGGCTGTCTGACCGGAGTCAGCCCCTGGGTTCTCTCCGGCCCGACTCATGTGGTTGGAGCATGGATCGTTCTCCGTTGCTCATCCCCACCCGAACTTTGTCTGCAGTTCGGCATCTGGCGAGCTTTTACGAGGAGCTGGAGGATGTGAGGGACACATGAGTCTCCGCACACACGGGATGTTCCAAGGCGAGTTTTCGTGACTTCTTGTGAATGTTAAGCTGCTCCCGCCCCTAGAGAGCCTTTCGTGTGTGGGTTCTGATCGCGAGTAGCATTTTTTTTTTTTTTACCAGAAATTGTGCTTCTGGGTATGTTTGGCGAGGAGTGGAAGTAGGTGGTTTGGGAATGACATTGGACGTGTGTCACGTGTGTCGAAGCTACTCTGTGCAGACACGTGTGGCTGAAGGTAGCCGCTGTTCTCGGAGAGGCGGCCTGAGGCGTCCCCAAGCCTGTTCTTCAGTTCAGGGCATCCCAGGCCAGCCCCACAGTGCTCTCCGGGCCTCGGGACTGGACTTGCAGACAGGCCTGCCCAGGCCGAGTCGGCTCTGCCGCCTCGGAGCTTGGACCTTGGGGGAGCGGCCTCTCCTCTCGGAGCCCGTGTTCGGGGGCTAGTGCTTCCTGGGCCTGGCCTCCCTCGGGGAGTCTGAGGCGGGTGGCCGGGAGTCAGGTCTGATGAGGGTTGTCTCTTGGCTCAGCTGCTGCCAGCGTCGGGCGGAGGGACAGGCGCGATGCCCCAGCCTTCCTGCCGCCCGCCTTCCCCACCCCTTCCTTCCCGGTGCCGGGCAGGGGCCCCTTTGCAGAGGACGGGCCGGGGAGGGGGAGGGGCTGTGGGTTGTGGCCCAGGAGGCAGTCGGGGTGGAAGGTTCAGGGCCCCCTCCCTCGGGCCCAGCCTCCCGGTCTGGGCCTTCTCCCAGACACAGCTGCCCGTCCCAGGCTCACCCTCCTGGGCCTCCCCTCCAGCAGCGATGGGTGAGGACCGCAGTGGCCACTCCCAGCACTCAGAGGACGTGATGTCTGTGGGGAAGGTGGCATGAGGCGCTGAGGGCTCAGGGGGCCTTCCTGTCTGCTCGACAGCAGTGGAGGGCAGTCAGCCCCTCTGGCCTTGCCGCCCCCTTCCCTGGACATGGCTCTCATGCTCTGTGGCCCGGGCCCCCGGGTCCCCACTCTGCAGCTGGACACCAGCCCTGGTGAGTCCCGCCTGCTGCTGGCCCCTGGCCTGGTCCTGTGGAGGGGCAGGGCAGGAAGTGGGCAGTGGGCAGTGGGCATGGCTAAGGGTGGGCAAGGAACCGGAAGCAGAAGTGGAGAGAGGTGGGGTCATGCCCCGGAAGCAGAAAGGGCAGGATCAGTGGAGGGGTCGTGGGGTCCCTAAGGAATCTTCTGCCCAGCTGGCCTGACGGGGCGGGAGAGCAGCCTCTGACCCTCTGGCCTCGGGCCTGGGCAGGGCGTGGCCCTGGGCCGCTGCCAGTTGCTCCCGTGTCTTTGGTGCCTGCAGGTGGCCATGATGGCAGCTGCTCAGCGAAGGGTCACGATGCCACGCGTGGCTTTGACCCCGAGCAACAGAGAGGCCGGTGACAGGGCTGGCTATGGGGCCCACTCAGGATGGCCCCTGAGGGCTCCTGTTTGGAAGCCAGTCCCGGGGCCTGAGAAAGCCTGTGGTGCCCGTCCCCGAGAGCCAAGAGCTGGTCAGGCGGGTGGACATTGTCTGGGCCGGGCGCTGGTCGGGCGGGTGGACACTGTCTGGGCCGGGTGCTGGTCGGGCGGGTGGACACTGTCTGAGCCGGGCGCTGGTCGGGCGGGTGGACACTGTCTGGGCCGGGCGCTAGTCAGGCGGGTGTCCGCTGCCTGGGCAGTTTGATGGCCATGCTCAGGGCCTGTAACAAGGTGGCAGGAGCTGCTGGGCAGCTGGCCTCGCGCTCAGTGTGTGGACGAGTGAAAGTCGCAGGAGCCGGCGTACGCCTCTGCCCGTGGGGCCCTGGTGGGGTGTCTGTGCCCCTCGGGAGCCTTGGCTGTGTCTCCCCGAGGTGGCAGGAGCGTTTGTGGGGGAAGTGCTGTGCTTTGTCCCTGGGTCAGGGCCTAGTTTCGGGGGGGCCCTGTCTGTCCTGGCCTTGGGCATGGCCCCCCCTCCCTGGGCCACACAGGCTCGGCACCCCCGCCCAGCCGCTGGAGTGGCCAGTGGCCAGTGGCCAGGGTGCGTGGGGGTCCAGCCCCTGACCAGGCTGTTTAGGGGGCCGCTGGGCTTGGCGTCTGTGAGCTGCGCAGGGGGAGTCAGGGCGTCCTCGAGCTGTCGTGGTCTCACATCAGGACGGGGGGTGTGAGCCTGCGGGCCTGTCTGACTGCTGGACTCAGGCTGGCCCTGTGCGGGCGCAGGGCGAGGAGGTGGCCAGCAGGGGCTGGGGGTATCTTTGTTATGACTGACCCCGCCCGAGGGGCCGGGGCTTCCTCTGGGGGCTCGGGGGTCCCTCCAGGAGAGCCGTGGGTAGGCAGGCAGAAGGGCTCCCCGCACGCTGGCCTGGGCTGACTGATGGGGAAACTGAGGCCCACAGTGCCTGGGGAGGTCTCGGCGGAGAGGGTGTGGCCCCTGGCCCTCAGTCCCCAGCATGTGCTGGCCTGCCTGGGTGTGGCCAGCCCCTGAGGGCAGGGGGTGTGGCGCCCGGAGCAGGGCTGGCCGCCCTGGCCTGCTCAGGCCCAGCCCCTGGCCGGCGGGGCTGACCGGGAGCTCCCTGTCCTCTGTCCTGGGGGTGTCTGTGGAGGTCTGTGGCCTGGGCGCCGCTGGCGGACGAGACTGGCTCGGGTGAACGGTGGCTCCAGGCGGGGACCCTGTGGGTGCCGGGGATCGAACCCCGGCTAGCCCCGCAGGGCAGGCGCCCTCCCTGCTGCACGGTCCTCCGAACTCCCCTTTCCTTCTTTTTCCCTTTTTTTAACTTTTAAATTTCATTCTTATCTATTTCGGGAACATGTTCACGGCAGGGCGAGGAGGGCGTGGGGAAGGGCCGGACCCCGGGCCCCATGAGCTCGGCAGATGCCCGCAGTTGTTTACCGGATGCGTGTTCTGCTCCTTGAAGATGCTGCTTCCTACAGGAAGCCCCCCAGGCTGTGAGCACTGACCTCGTCCCACACTTTCATCTGATTACTGGCCGCTGCCCTGCAGACCTTGAGTAACCGCAGGGCGCCTGCTGTTTCTGCTTCCCCAGTGCACAGCCATGGGGACAGTGACCTGGTGGATGGGCAGAGGGGCAGCTGGGCGAGCAAACTGGGCAGCCTGGACGGGCAGGGCAGGGCAGGGCAGTCTCCTGCGTTGGACACTCCCTCCCGTTCGTGGGAGGGGGGTCCCGGGGCCCTGGGCGTTGGGGCACGGTGGCCGCTGTGTGAACACCCCTTGTGGGCCGGGCCCAGGGCTGGGCCTTGTCCAGGCATGGCCCAGGGGCTGGGGGGCACGAGCAGAGACCGGGCCCGCCTCCCGCCTGCTCCTGCAGCTGTGTCTGATTAACGGAACCTGCCGCTCACCCCACTGGGCCCGAGGTCCAGTCACTGCCAGCCCGGAAGTTTCAAGGCCAGCAGACGTAGCCGGGGCCTGGGGCGGCAGGATCTACGGTTCCGGGCAGGTCGGGAGGTGGGGGTGGGTGCAGGGTGTAGGGGCTGATTGGACCAGGGTTTCAGGGGGTGGCACTGCGGCTGGCCCCATGCCCCAGAGTTCCGACTCTGCCCCTTGCAGTTGTTTGTGGTCTCATCAGTGCTCGCCCCTCCGGGGCTTCTGCCGAGCTCGGCCAAGAGTCCAGCGGTCAGAGAGCAGCGTTTCCCCTGGGCAGTGGGAGCAGGACTGGGGGGCGCCGGTGTGGGCGCTCGGTGCTTCGAGCAGGGAAGCAGAGGCAGACGCACGCAGGGGACAGACTCCCCCGCGGCCCCCACGCTCGGCACGTCTCTGAGGAACCGAGGCGGCCAACGGCAGCAGGGCCGGACGCCCCTCTTGTCCCCGTGCCTGCCCCAGACTCAGTCCTTGGTAGTGGGCACTGTGGGTGGTGCCTGTGGTGGTCATCTGGGGTCATGGTGGGCCGTGATGGGGGTGACGGCGGTGCTGAAGGGGGCCGTGGCCAGGGTGCCTGGAGCTGTGTGTGTTCCGGGGGTGGTGGGGGAAGGGTGCTGGCCGTGGTGGCGGAGGCCACGGTGTGCTGGGCATGGTGGGACGACGGGGGAGAGGCTGACACTGGTGATGGGCATGGAGTTGACACGGGGTGACGGGGGTGAGGATGGCGATGGAGTTGGCACTGGGGTGGTGAAGGTGAGAATGGCGATGGAGTTGGCACCGGGGTGGTGAAGGGGATGTTGGCACTGGGGGTGATGGGGTGAGGATGGTGATGGTGTTGGCACTGGGGGTGACGGGGTGAGGATGGCGATGGTGTTGGCACTGGGGTGGTGAAGGTGAGGATGATGATGGAGTTGGTACCGGGGTGATGAAGGGGATGTTGGCACTGGGGGTGACGGGGTGAGGATGGTGATGAGTTGGCACCGGGGTGGTGAAGGGGATGTTGGCAATGGAGGTGAGGATGGTGATGGTGTTGGCACTGGGGTGGTGAAGGTGAGGATGGTGATGGTGTTGGCACTGGGGTGGTGAAGAGGATGTTGGCACTGGGGGTGACGGGGTGAGGATGGCGATGGTGTTGGCACTGGGGTGGTGAAGGGGATGTTGGCACTGGGGGTGACGGGGTGAGGATGGCGATGGTGTTGGCACAGGGGGGGGTGGTGGCCATGGTGCTGATAACGGGGGTGGTTGTGGTGATGGTGGTGGGTTGTAGAGGGAGGCTGCAGTGACGGCCGTGGTGTTGGTGGTGGTAGTTGAACTCGGACCCGCAGACACGCACACTAGTGATGCTGAACCACGCAAGGCCGTGTTCCCCGTGAGACCCCGAGGCCCTGATGCCTGCGGCGGCTGGTCCAGTCCCCCACGTGAGGGCCTGGGAGGGCAGTGGTGCTTCTCCCACGAGCTGGGCCTCGCCCCCGCCAGCATCTCTGCGGTGGGGGACCCCACCCACCTCAGAGTGGCGCTTTGGGGCGCGTGGCTGGGCGTTTGCACCCCGCGGCCTGCAGCTGTCCGGGGGCAGGTGAGGGCAGCAGGGAGGACGCTCACGGCTTCTCTCTCAGTACCCTTGGGGGTCTAGGCCCGTGCGCGAGTGTCCGCGTCCCCTGCGGGCTGGGTCAGGACTGAGGCCCCCCTGGGTTCCGGGTCAGGAGGTCTGGGGTCTCGAGTCCTGCTTAGCTGCTGCTTTGGGGGCTTAGGGGGCTGTGTTGGTGCTCCCCTGACTGTTCAGGGCGTCTCCTGGCTCCGGGGTCGCTGCGTCTGGCCTGGACGACTGTCTCCCCTGCCCCCCTCCCTCGAGGGCTCCCCGGGGCCTGTCTTGCTCTTGGCCCCGCATCCTGCCTGGGGCGAGAGGCGGGGCCGGGCCCCTGTTGTCCGCATGGGGACCGCCTCTCCGGCCCCCGCTGGGCGCCATGACCTCCGCCAGCTCGGCCAGCTGCAGCCCTTCTTCAGCAGGGAGACCGTGTGTGCTCCTGCCGAGGGACGGGGCGTCCTGCGTTGCTGGCAGAGCCTGCCCGGGAGCCCTCCGCGTGCGGGCGCCTGGTTCTGGGCCGAGGGTTTGGAGCGGCGGCGGGGGGCCGCCCGGACTTGGGGGCCTGGCCTCTGGGACCCCCTGCAGGGTTTCCGTGCGTGGCAGCTGGAACCGCTGGGGTCACCTGGTGCTTTCAGCGGTGACGAGGACGACCCCAGGCTTCTGGCGGGGGCGGGTGGGTCTCGCTGGGGTGTGGAGCACAGCTGGGGGGCGCAGGGAGGCCGGGCAGGGTCGCCAGTGGGGCAGGGCGGGATGCACTGCTCTCAGGCCGCGGGTGCGGGTCCCGCAGGAGGCTCTGTGGGGACAGCGGGACAGCGGGACGGCGCCATGGGGAACTGCCCGGGGCTCGGGGCCGCTCTGTCCCGTCTGTCCCTCAGCCGACTCTCCCGCGTCGGGCACCAGGCCCTGGCTCCCTCCGCCGCCCTCCTGCCCAGACCCCTCTGAGGCTACTCCTGGGCCATGGTCACCAGGGGTGTGTGTGTGTGTGTGTGGTGAATGTGTGGTGAGTGGTGAGTTGTGTGGTATGTGTGTGTGCATCGTGAATGTATGGTTAGTGTGTGGGTGTGTGTGGTATGTATGTGGTGTGTGGTGTGTGATGAATGTGTGGTATGTGTGTGCGCATCGTGAGTGTATGGTTAGTGTGTGAGTGTGTGTGAGTGTGGTGTGTGTGTGGTGTGTGGTGTATGATGAATGTGTGGTATGTGTGTGCTGTGGTGTGTGGTGTGTGTGTGGTATGTGTGTGCTGTGGTGGGTGTGTGGTGTGTGTGTGGTGAGTGTGTGTGCTGTGTGCGTTGCTGGGGGCTGGCCCTGCGGGTCAGAAGTCCTGCCTGCGGTGTTCCCGACTGTCCCCCCGGGGCGGGGGCTTTCCTGTGCCTGGTGCTACTCGCCTCCTCCTGGCAGTGAGGTGACCCCTCAGAGTCCTGCTCCTGCCTCTGGGGGGTGGGTGGGGCCAGGGCGGGAGGGGCGGGCAAAGGGCACTGGGGGGCTCCCCCTTCCGGCTGGCGGGACCTTGGCCGTGGGTGGGGCCCGCAGGGCTTTGGCTGCCGCAGACCTGCGGGTGCTGGGGCGGCCCCACATCCCCAGGAGGCCCCGCGGCGCCCCGGGAGCCAGGGCTGACGCTTTCCGGAAGCGGATCCACTTCCTGGTAAGGCCAGGAGCACTGCCACCAGAGCCTCCGGGAGGGAGCGGGCGGCCGTAGGCTGGCGGCCGAGAGCGGTGGGAAGGGGTCTGTGGCCCCCCTGGGGACAGCAGAGGGGTGCGGGCCGGGCCGGATTGGCGCTCAGCCTGGGGGGCCCCCGCCAGGCCCAGAGACTCGCTGCTCCCCTGGAGGGCGAGGGCGGCGCAGGCTGCCACTGGAGAGTTCGGGGTGCAGAGGGGAGTCCGTGCCGGTGGGAGGGGCGGCAGTGGGCGAGGCCGGGGCTGAGGGCCTGGGGACCCTCAGCCGCGAGAGGCGCGCAGGTGAGCCCTCCCGGGTGCACGTCCATGGGTGGGCCCGAGCAGGGGGCACGTCTGCCCTGTCCTGGCCGTGGGCCCGAGGGCGCTGGGGAGAAGCGGGTCCGGTGGCCTCCAGCACTGCTGTCCCCTGACGGTGGCCGAGGTGCACGCGGCTGGTGGCTTGGGCCCAGGGGCAGAGGCGTGGGTGTGGCGGGCAGGAGAACCGTGGCTGGGCCCTGGAGCGGGTCGCTGGGCTCGGGCCCCAGGAGAGAGGCGGGAGGGTGTGGGCAGGCCGCGCAGGGCGGTGGCCGTGGGCCAGGGCTGCCCGAGCCGTTTCCTGTGGGCCATCGTAAAGGCAGACGGTCGCTCCTCTCAAGCACCGTCTCTGTTCCTCCGCCTCTGGGTCGGTTCTAAGTGGCGTCGCCTCTTTGATCCGGGACCTGGCGGTGTGTGTCTGCTCTGGGCCTCTGCTGTCCCTCCGGGTCGGGCCTGCTGGTCTCTGCCGGCCTCTGGCCTAGCTTCTCCCCTGTCTGCCCTGGGCCCGCCCGCCACCCCCCTGCCCTACCCAGGTGGCAGCCCTTTCTTGTTTACGGGGGTCCCGAAGACTGTGGCATCAGCGGGTGCCGGGGACGGGGCCCCACCGTCTGCAACCTGCTTCCTGTGCTCATGGCAGGGGGCAGAGACCTGTCCAGGGCCTCTGCGGGGCGGGCCGGGGACCAGCCCTGCCCCCAGGTTTCCCGGTCTCGCTCGTCCAGGCGACAGGCTCTGGCCGTCTCGGAGCAGCAGCATGGGCTGGGGGTCAGCAGGCCGCCAGGCCGCACTCCAGAGGCCGTGGCAGAGAACCTCGGCGTGAGTCCCGCGCCTGTCGGGGAGAAGGTCCTGCTGGTTCTTGGCCCTTGCCTGCAGCAAGGCTGGACGCGGTCACCCCGCGTGCAGGGGACGGCCTTGCCCTCGGC
Source organism: Sorex araneus (assembly GCF_027595985.1). Classification (NCBI taxonomy): domain Eukaryota; kingdom Metazoa; phylum Chordata; class Mammalia; order Eulipotyphla; family Soricidae; genus Sorex; species Sorex araneus. The sequence continues at coordinate 145,482,022 of NC_073306.1, forward strand.
CTGTGCTCAAAGCCCCTGACCTCAGCAGAGGTGTGGAGAGACCACAGTCGCCGAGGCGCCCACGTGCCACGTCATGGGTGGGGGCGCGGGGTAGTGGCCTGGAGGGGGGCCAGAGCCTGTGTGGCCTGAGCGGGTGACCAGGCCACCACGGGGGAGCGGCAGCGCAGACAGACTCCGGGCTGCTTCCTGCTGCCCCCGACAGGGCTGCTCAGCAGGCAGTGCTCACGGCGGCGACTTCTGCCCTGCACAGCCGGGATCTGGCCGGAGGGACGGTTCTGCAGGGGGGCGCCTGCCTTCACGCGCCCACGGCGTCAGCCCCCCGCATCTGCATGGCTTCCTGGGCACCGCCAGCGGCCCCCTCCAGTGCCGTGGTCGTGTTGCCGTGGAGCCGTCTGCGTGGGGGTGTGGCTGCAGGGCCCCCCAACGACCCGCGGCCCCCCGAGTCTCCAGCCACCCGCGTCAGCAGCAAGTCCCGCTCGTGGGCTGGATGGCGCTGACTTTCCTCACGCCGTGGCCACTCCCCTCCGGCGTGTGACCCTCGCGTGTCCCGCAGAGGAGCACGATGGCTGTCGGGACAAGGTCCACCGTGTGGGCTGTGGAGCAGGCCCTGCCCTTCGCTGCCCGCTCCTCTCGGACGCCTGCTCTCTGGCTCTGGCTGCCCAAAGTGGGGTGGGGTCTCAGCTCGCACTCCCCCCCCACCCGTAGCAGCAGGACTCAGCAGTGGAGGCAAGACGGACCTGATGCTGCTCTGAGTTGCCAGCACTTACTGAGCACCTGCTGTATGCAGGGCACCCAGCTAGATGGAGGGAAGTGAAGCATGAACCCAAGGCTTTGGGGCCTGAGGGGCCTCTGAGAGCGGTCACTTCGTGGGGTCTGCCGGGGCTGTGGGAAGTTCTGGTGGCCCTGGACTAAGCGTTTCCTTTCACTTTCTTTCCGCACGTATTTGGGACAAAGGGAGAAGCACGCCGATCGGCGGGTATTGTTGCTTCGAGTAAGACCTAAGAAGTAAGTACGTTTCAGTGTCCATACCTGGGGGGTCTGGGCGCCCGGGCACTGCTGTGCAGGCCAGGTGGGCTCTGCCCGCTGACCCAAGGTCAGTCGCTTCCTTCCTTCCTTCCTTCCTTCCTTCCTTCCTTCCTTCCTTCCTTCCTTCCTTCCTTCCTTCCTTCCTTCCTTCCTTCCTCCCTCCCTCCCTCCCTCCCTCCCTTCCTCCCTTCCTTTCTTTCATTGAATCACCGTGAGATACAGTTACACACTTTCATGTTTGAGTTTCAGTCATACAATGATTGAACACCCATCCCTCCACCAGTGCCCCTTCTCCACCACCAGTGTCCCCAGTATTCCCCGCCCCAACCCCCCCCCCCCCGGCTATTCACCCCTGCCCCTGCCTCCTTGGCAGACAATTCCCCCAGACTCTCGCTCTACTTTGGGGCATTATGGTTTCAATACAGACACTGACAGGCCACCACGTTTGGTCCTTTATCTACTGTCAGCACACACCTCCCACCCCGAGAGATCCCTCCCACCATCATGACTTAGTGCTCCCTTCTCCACCCAGCTGCCTTCTCCCCCCTCCCATGAGGCAGGCTGCCAACCATGGAGCATTCCTGGCCCTTGTGTCTACTGTCCTTGGGTGTCAGTCTCAGATCATGTTACTTTATACTCCACAGATGACTGCAGTCCTCCTATGTCTGTCCCTCTCTTTCTGACCCATTTCACTTCGCATGACACTCCATGTCCATCCACCTACATGCAAATGTCACGGGTCAGTTGCTTTTGAAGAGCAATATTAACTAACGGCAAGCTGCAAGTGGCCAAAGAGAACCTTTGGGGTGCCCCGAATGTGCCACGTCATGGCTGCTGACCTTCCCCAGCCGGGTGGCTGGAGTGGGCACTGGCCGGGCCAAAGGCTTGATCCCACAGCCAGTCTCGGGGCCAGTGGGGGTCATCCCCGCTGGGCCAGGCCTTGAGCAAGCCTCTGCTCCCCCTCCCCCGCCCCCGCCCTCAGGTGGGCCTGGGTGACAGACGGGCGGGCAGCCGTGCAGGCCTGGTGGCTGGGCAGGGTCCTCGCCTCGGGCATGGCGAGGGCCAGCTGTGTCCGGACGCCCGTTTCTCTCTCTGTGCCGTGGAATGTTCCGGGAGCAGCAGGGCCGGCCTCACCTTCCATCCCGCACGGGGCGGGCAGCCCCCCACCGCTCTGTGCGGAGAGGACAGGGCTGAGGCTCTGGGGTCCAGGGGCAGAGACTTGGGGAGAGGGGGGTGGGAGCAGGGGCAGAGGGAGGGCCGGGAGCCTGCAGGGGCGGGGTGTGTGCCGGGGAGGGGGTGCTGCCCCCCCAGGGCTCCCGGGACGGCTCGGGCCCCTGGTGAGTCCCCACGCTGCTCTGAGGGGCTGTTTCCTGCCTCACTTCTAGAGCGCCCGTGCGAGACCCCTGGCCGCCACTTAGGTCTGGGCGCCCTCGGCCCACCGCGGCTCCCCCATGCCCCCGCGCCCCCCTGCAGAGTGGGGGCTCACCCTTTGGACGCCACGCTGGACGCCGCTGGCGTGTCTGGCCAGATGAGCACTGGACGGCCCCCGTGGGCTGTGCCGATCCTTCCCCTCTGTGTGCGGGGACAGCACTGCCAGTTCCCATGTCTGTCCCCGAGCCCCTCGCAACACTCTGATGAGCATCTTAGGAAGACGACTGAGAGAGACAGAGACAGAGACAGAGACAGAGAGACAGAGACAGACAGGCAAAGACAGAGACAGACAGGGAGACAGAGATAGAGACAGAGACAGATAGGGAGACAGAGAGAAAAAGAGGGAAACAGAGAGACAAAGGGAGAGAAGAGACAGAGAGACAGAGGGAGAGAGAGACAGATAGAAACAGAGACAGAGAGACAGAGACAGACAGAGAGACAGAGAAAGAGGGAGACAGGGAGAGACAGACAGAGGGAGAGAGACAGAGATAGAGACAGAGAGACAGAGACAGAGACAGACAGATAGGGAGACAGAGAAAGAGGGAGACAGACAGGGAGAGAGAGACAGAGAGACAGAGACAGACAGAGAGACGGAGAAAGAGGGATACAGACAGGGAGAGAGAGACAGACAGAGACAGAGACAGACAGAGACGGAGAAAGAGGGAGACAGACAGGGAGAGAGAGACAAAGAGACAGAGACAGAGAGACAGAGACAGACAGAGAAAGAGGGAGACAGACAGGGAGAGAGAGACAGAGACAGAGGGAGAGAGACAGAGACAGACAGAGAAAGAGGGAGACAGACAGGGAGAGAGAGACAGAGAGACACAGGGAGAGGGAGGGAGAGCGAGCGGGAGAGAGCGCCGACAGCAATCTGCTCGCTTGGGTCTCTGCCTCTGTGGCTGGCCCTGTGCCCGCCGGGTGCCAGCCTGGCCTCCTGCGCCCGCCAAGGGCTGGTGCCACGTGCGCTCCACCAAGGCCTTGAGCCCAGGCAGCCTCGGGGAGGGGCCTTTGCACCCCCTGCTGCATGAACATGAGCCCTGGGCTGGGTCCGTGCCTGAGGCCCCCAGGAGAGGGGAGGGGGCGCTGGGCAGCTGAGACCCCCTCATCCCTGCCGTCCCCGGAGCCTCCCCAGGGCCCACCAGGGGCCCAGCACCACACCCGGGCGTCTCCCTGACAGCAGCCCTCACCTCACCCAGCCCAGACCCGTCTGGAACCCACGCAGGCCCGGGCCAGGCCGGGGGGCCGGGGGCTGCGTCTGAGGCTCTAGCCCAGCGAGCCCTGTCCACGCCCATGCGGGAGGCCCCTCAGGATGCCCAGAGCCCGGGGCTGCCGCACGGGCCCTCATTGGCCTCCCAGGGACACATTCGAAGGGTCTCAGCGCCGCCTCCCTGAGTGCCCAGCCTGGGCTCAGAGGCTCCAGGGGCCGCAAGGCCGGCCCACCAGTGGGGGTCTGGGGCTGCCCCTGTCCGGCCCAGGACGCCCTCGGGCACTCAGGGGAGCCCAAGTACCAGGGGCCAAGGCAGGTCCCCCGGTGAGCCCTGGGCGAGTGTTGGCTTCAGGGACTCGCAGTGGTGGGGCCCGGGCAGGGCTCGGCAGGGCGGCCGGCACCCTCGGCCCCTTGCGCTGTCCGGCCCGTCGCTGTACTGTTGGCCTTGATTTTCTTCCTCACGTTCCTTGCCAGCACTTAGGTGCTGCTGCTTTGGGGGTCAGTCTGGGACCTCCCGGCCTGGGGAACTCGTCTCAGGTTTCCTCTCCCCTCCCCTCCTCCCTCCCCTCCCTCCCCCCTTCCCCCTCCTTCCTTCCCTCCCCGGCCTCTCTGTCGCCTCTCCCCCTTCTTTCCCTCTGTCCATCCGCCCTTCCTCTCCCGGCCTCTCCCTCCTGGGGGTCCCTGCATGTCTCTCGGGTGTGACAACGTCCTGCTCCGGGTCCTCCAGCGTTTTTTATCACAGGCAGGGTGGGGGGGTGGGGGCGCGTGGGGCGGGCTTTATTCCGTTCTTCTGCCAATATGACGTTATTCGGCCCTTTCGGGTTTCGGGCAGGCTCTGCCGCCGGGGCTGGCCCACATACTCGCGTGTCCAGCGCTTCGTGCCACTGGACAGGGCCTTGTCCTCCTGGGAACTCTTGCCCCCGAGTCCGCGGGGGATGTCGGCGTGTCTGGGCTCAGTCCCAGGATGGCGCTGGCCGCGGGGACAGTCAGGCAGTGGCCCCAGCCTGGCCCTCTGCTGCTATGGTGGCCACGGTGTCTGGGGTCCCATGAGCCAGCTGTGGCGCCCGTCCTGTTAGTTCGTCAGACCTGTCCACGCCAGCTCAGGGGCTGCCCACGGCACATGAGAACCAGTGCTCCCTCCCTCCCCCTCCCCCTCCCCGCCCCCCGGGGCTTCCCCCCCACCCCGCCCTTTTCCCTAACTCCGTCCTCCAGGGTAAGGAGCGTCCCTCCTCCCTCCCCGGCCCTCCGGCCGCGGGTGAAGGGCCGGGCCGGGCCCCATGGGAGCTCCGTTCTGAACCCTTCCAGAAGCTGTCTTCCACCTCGGCTGGACAGGGGCAGTGGGTGCGGTGCGTGCCCTTCTCACCGCAGGTTTCCGGTCGTTCGGATTCACCCTCTTCTGAGAACTGTCTCTCGCCCCTGTGGGCCTTCTCTGAGGAGGTGCCGCCCAGGTCTGCCGTCTGGAGGGGCCGTCGGCTCGCTGCTCAGTTCTGAGTGCTCTGTAACTCTCGCCGGCCGTGTAGCGAGCGGCTGCCCCGCCCCCGCGGTCTCTGCCCCTTCCCGTGCAGGCTTGTCCACTCGCTGCTGCCCTTTGCTCCTGCTCGTGGCCCTGCGCCGTGGAGGGCCTCCCCAGGCCCGACGCTGTGGGCTCTGCTGTGCGTTCCTCCGTGCGTTTCCTGGACGCAGGTGGGGTACCGAGGCCCATGCTCTCGTGTTCTGTTTTGGGTCCACACCAGGCGGGTCTCAGAGTTACTCTTGAACTCTGTGCTCCGAGGACCACGGGGTGCCCAGGACTGACCCGGAGCCTGGGCTAGCCATGTGCAGGGGAGGTGCCCTCCCCCGCCGTCTCTGGACCTGCTGCCCCGTCTCTGATCCATTTGGAATGAACTCCCAGGTATGGCACGAGATAGCGTCCATGTTCCTCTTCTGCAGCATGTGGCTAACCAGCTTTCCAGTACCCCTTGTTGGAGAGACTTTCCTTGATTTTTTAATTTGTGGTGGGGGGGTGGATTCTGGGCCACAGCCAGCGGTGCTCAGGGGTTACTGCACGGTGCTCAGTGCACACCTGGGATGTTGGGGACCGAGTCCAGGTCGCTCTGTGCAGACAAGCGCCCTCCCCGCTGTGCTCCCTCCGGCCCCTGGAGAGACTCTCCTGGCTCCAGTTCTGACTCTGTGTCCTCGGTGGAAGGTGGCCAGGGTGTGGCGCCTGTGCGACTCCATCCGCCCACAGCCCCTTCCTCCCGTGTCCCAGGTGGCGGCATGCTGTGAGGGTGGGGGGGTCCTAATGTTTCCATGTTGCCGCTGGGAAGATGCCAGTAGTCCACAGCAGAGGCTGACGGCTTCCTGCGCCCCCAACTCGCTGCGGACTCGGGTGGTGTGCAGACCCGCCAGCACCCAGGGAAGGCGCTCACAGGCCTGGGGGGGGCGGGGGCGGGCACTGACCCATGTCCCACAGCTCCAGATCTGCCCCGTGCGGTGGGACATTCTCTGCGGGGTCTTATGATGCCTGAGGAAAGGGGCAGAGGGGAGCCCTGGGGGGGTCTGAGACACCAGACACTCAGACAGGGAGGGGCAGCCTCCTGTCCTGTCCTCCTGGGCTCCCCAGCGTCCAGGTGACTCCCAGCTCTGTGCTCCGCGTGGTCTCGTGTTTCCCTGGTACGTCTGACCCCGACTCTGTGGCCCTGGGGGCAGCGGGCCATCCCTGGTCACAGGGCAGCCACCTGCCCCGTGCTCGCCGCTGCCCTCCTCCTGGCCCTGGCTCCCGCCCGGCTCTGCAGCTGTGATGGCCACAGGGCTGGGCAGCAGCGGGGCTGTGTGCCTCTGAGAGGGCAGCCCCGCGTGGACAGCTCTGCGCCCTCTGGCCACGGAGGGCTCCTCCTGCTCGAACCCCGGGGGCTGGGGGCCAGCAGGCAGAGCTGAGGGAGGGAGCCTGCCCCGAGGGCCCAGCTGCTGGGCGCACGTGGCCTGGAGTCCGGCCCACACGTGCAGCAGGCCTCCTGCAGCCCCCCGCCTCCCGGGCACCGCATGGAGGAGGCTGGTACTGTCCCAGCGTGGCACCACCTGGTGGAAGCTTGTGTGTAGGGGCTCTGGCCCCACTCTGCCGGAACCACGTGGAGGGCCCTGCCGCGCGCGTGCACACACACATACACATATGCACACACACGTGCACACACACGCATGCACACACACGCACACATGCATGCACACACACATGCACACACGCGCACGCACTCACAATGCACGCACACACACATGCACACGCTCGCACACACACGCACACAGGCTCACACACACGCTCACACACTGGCTCACACACACGCGCTCACACACAGACACACATGCACACACCCTCCTCCCTGCTGCTCTGGGCTCTGCAATGGGGGTGCAGGCACGGCCCCGCGGAGCATCTCAGTGGCCTGGCCTCAGACGCTGTCAGCCGGGGTGGAAGGGGAGCTCAGGGGCACCCAGACCAGCAGTGCCCACGGGCCTCCCCTGGCCCTGACCCAGCCCGCAGCCCGCAGACCTGCCAGGCGCCCCTCCCTGTTTCCAAGCCCCAGGCTGCCCTCTGGTGGCCATGGTCGGGAGGGCAGGGAGCGGTGTCCAGGGTGCCTTGGTGCGGGGCAGGGCTGAGCTCCAGAGGGAAGTGCTGGACAGCAGCAGGGGCCTTGGGCGCGGCTCGGGTGGGCGTCAGTGAAGGGGCAGCCCACGTTGCTTAGCCTAGAAATGGGGGATGTTGGCTCGAATGGGCCATGCCGTGTCCCCGGCACGGAGGCCCCACCTGGGGCTCTGAGGGACCAAGTGGGACTGTGGGGATCCCAGTGGACTTTGGTGTAGGGGCATCGAGAAGCCTGAGCAAGTCCCCCCCCGGCCCTTTCAGAGCTTGGTCTGAGCACGGACTGAGCGGAGTGAGCTATGCAGCGCAAGGACGGGCCAGGCGTGAGGCACCGGGTACTGGCCACCGCACAGGCTGGCTCAGGGTGGCCAGCCCAGATGCTGCCCCTGCCGCCTCCTCCAGAGCCCTGATGCAGGGCCTTGCCCAGTGCCGCCCACTGCTGATGCAGGGCCTCGCCCAGTGCCACCCACTGCTGATGCAGTTTCTCATCCAGTGCCGCCCACTGCTGATGCAGGGCCTCGCCCAGTGCCACCCACTGCTGATGCAGTTTCTCATCCAGTGCCGCCCACTGCTGATGCAGGGCCTCGCCCAGTGCCGCCCACTGCTGATGCAGGGCCTCGCCCAGTGCCACCCACTGCTGATGCAGTGTCTCGCCCAGTGCCGCCCACTGCGGATGCAGGGCCTCGCCCAGTGCCGCCCACTGCGGATGCAGTGTCTCGCCCAGTGCCGCCCACTGCGGATGCAGTGTTTCGCCCAGTTCCGCCCACTGCGGATGTAGTGTCTCACCCGGTGCCACCCACTGCTGATGCAGGGCCTCACCCAGTGCCGCCCACTGCTGATGCAGGGCCTCGCCCAGTGTCGCCCACTGCTGATGCAGGGCCTCGCCCAGTGCCACCCACTGCTGATGCAGTTTCTCATCCAGTGTCGCCCACTGCTGATGCAGGGCCTCGCCCAGTGCCACCCACTGCTGATGCAGGGCCTCGCCCAGTGCCGCCCACTGCTGATGCAGGGCCTCGCCCAGTGCCGCCCACTGCTAATGCAGGGCCTCGCCCAGTGTCACCCACTGCTGATGCAGGGCCTCGCCCAGTGCCGCCCACTGCGGATGCAGTGTCTCGCCCAGTGCCGCCCACTGCGGATGCAGTGTTTCGCCCAGTTCCGCCCACTGCGGATGTAGTGTCTCACCCGGTGCCGCCCACTGCTGATGCAGGGTCTCGCCCAGTGTCACCCCCTGCTGATGCAGGGCCTCGCCCAGTGTTGCCCACTGCGGATGCAGTGTCTCACCCAGTGCTGCCCACTGCTGATGCAGTGTCTCACCAGTGCTGCCCACTGCTGATGCAGGGCCTCGCCCAGTGCTGCCCACTGCTGATGCAGTGTCTCACCGGTGCTGCCCACTGCTGATGCAGTGTCTCACCCAGTGCTGCCCACTGCTGATGCAGGGCCTCGCCCAGTGCTGCCCACTGCTGATGCAGTGTCTCACCGGTGCTGCCCACTGCTGATGCAGTGTCTCACCGGTGCTGCCCACTGCTGATGCAGGGCCTCGCCCAGTGCTGCCCACTGCTGATGCAGTGTCTCACCGGTGCTGCCCACTGCTGATGCAGGGCCTCGCCCAGTGCTGCCCACTGCGGATGCAGTGTCTCACCGGTGCTGCCCACTGCTGATGCAGGGCCTCGCCCAGTGCTGCCCACTGCGGATGCAGTGTCTCACCGGTGCTGCCCACTGCTGATGCAGGGCCTCGCCCAGTGCTGCCCACTGCTGATGCAGGGCCTCGCCCAGTGCCGCCCACTGCGGATGCAGTGTCTCACCCGGTGTCGCCCACTGCTGATGCAGGGCCTCGCCCAGTGTCGCCCATTGCTGATGCAGTGTCTCACCCAGTGCCGCCCACTGCTGATGCAGGGCCTCGCCCAGTGCTGCCCACTGCTGATGCAGGGCCTCGCCCAGTGCTGCCCACTGCTGATGCCCACTGCTGATGCAGTGTCTCACAAGGTGCTGTCTGCTGCTGATGCAGGGCCTCACCCAGTGCTGCCCACTGCTGGTGCAGGGCCTCGCCCAGTGCTGCCCTCTGCCCTTTAGAAAGGCGTGCTCTGAACAGCAGGAACAGAAACAGAAACGGGGGTTGGGTTGGGAGTGTTGAGGCGGGGGAGGGCCCGGGAGGGGACACCTCATTGGGGCCAGCACCCAGGGTCTCACGGGGCCTCACAGCAGCACACAGAACAGCTGCGGCCAAGCAAAGAAAAACCACAAGTATGTAAACTTCAGGGACTATGTCCCCTCTCAGCGTGGCCTTCCCCCTCAGCGACCCCTGTGTCCACAGGGCCCCCGGCTGGGTGTCCCTCGCCCTGTGTCCACGAGGCCCCCCGTCTGAGTGGCCTCCTGGCAGGCGTGCTGGTCCCCCAGAAGGCCTCCTGGCCAGTGAATGGACACCCCAGGGTGGCCTCCTGGCGTGCTGAGAAAGCGCTTGGCCCTTTTGGGACCTGCCGCCGTCCCTGGGCCCCAGGCAGGGTCTCTCCCCCTTGGTCCAGCCTTGAGGGTCACCATTGGCCAGTTTGGGGCCATCTGCGGACACAGCCCACGGCATGTGCTGACCCGACTCTTGCCCCACCAACCTGACCCGTACTGCTCAGCTGTTTGGCCACTGTCCCACCTGTCACCTCCGCGTGGTGCCGCCTCTGTCCCCTCCCTGCCCCCTGAAGGGCTCCTTCCTCGATGGACCCTGGGCCTCTCCGGCCAGCGGGGCTGGAGGGACTGCAGCCCGGGCCCGGCCTCCGCGGGGCAAACAGGGCGCCCAGCCTTGAGCAAGCGTGTCAGGGGCACTGAACAGCCATCCTCTGGGGTCTGCCCCGCCCCAGCCCGGAGCCACATGCTCCCCTATGGCCTGGGCCCCCGGCACTGCCCCCCGCCTCCCGGTGCCGAGGGGAGCAGTGCCACCGCTGTGCAGGGGGTGTCTCCACTGGGCACTGCAGCCCGAACCCCGCGTCACAGCACACGAGCCCGGGGGCCGAGTGTGCTGTGGGGACCAGGGAGGGGCTGCTGCCCCGGGAGCCGAGGGTCTGGGGTCCCTTCCCCAACTGTCGCTCCTCTCTCTCTCCCTCCACGTCAGCCTGACCCTATCCGGTGTCGCCCCAGCTGGGCACCTGTCTCTGCCGCCTCCCGGGCCGCCATCTGCCTCGCTGCCCGCACAACTGCGTCCCCCTCCCTGCCGCTGTTGTTCCTCCGGCGTCCCCGCGCCCGCCTCCCGCCCCCGCTGACCAGCCCTCCCCGCCCGCCCAGGACGCCCCGTGATGGTGGCTCACGAGGAGGACACGCAGACCCCTCCCGAGCAGACTAGCGCCCTGGAGCTGGTGGCAGCGCCCGCTGCGGGCAGGTGGCTGTGAGCTGTGGCCTTGGCGCGTCCCCACGAGGAAGCATGTCAAAGAAAGGCCGGAGCAAGGGCGAGAAGCCCGACATGGACACGGACCCGGTGCAGATGGCCAACGAGGAGCTGCGGGCCAAGCTGACCAGCATCCAGATCGAGTTCCAACAGGAGAAGAGCAAGGTGGGCGGGGCTGCGCAGCGGGGGCGGGCCTTCCGGCCGGGTGGGCGGGCCCTCGCAAGCCCCGCCCCAGCCCCGCCTGCCCTGGCCCCGCGCGGGGGCCACTATCCCCGGGCCAGCGACCTCACCTCGGGGCTGGCCCTGGCCGGAGGGTGTGATCCGGGCCTGGCCGTGCTGCCGGCTGCTCGCACATCTGCACGGCCAGGCATGCAGCAGGCCCTACTTAAAGCAGGTCTGGCTGCCCACAGTAGTGATCAGAGGGGCGGTGGACACACGGGAGTTGAAGTTCTGTTTCCTCCTTCGTGGCCCGGCCTCTGGGGGTCCCAGCCCAGGCCCGGCTTTGCGGCGGCTTCTCCGTGGGCCGCGTGCTGGTTGGCTGGTGGGGCCGTGCTGCTTTCCCGGCTCTGACCACCAGGGGGCCACGGGTGCGGCAGGCTGGGGCTGCCTGCCGGGCACCCTGGGGCAGGGAAGGTGCTGCCCTCCTGGCCTCCGGGGCCACCCCCGCCAGGGCCCTGGGCAGGGCGGTGCAGGAAGTGACTAGAGGTAGCACTGGCCCCTGGGCAGGTTGGTGGCAACACCTGGGGCCTTGGCACGCAGCATGAGACCTGGGGCGCAGCTTTCAGGGTGTGGGGGCAGAGGGTGTGGATGGTGACGATGGTCACAGCGCCCCCGGGAAGGTCGCAGTGGACGCAGAAGCCGTGTCTGCGACTTCTCTAGGGCATTATTCCCAAATGTGTTCCCAGAACACGTGCCCGGTGCCATGGGTGGAGGGGACAGGTGGAGTCGGACAGGAAGCACCCCCTGGGCACGGGGTAGGAACCAGGGGCGCTGCTGATTAGTCCGCACGGGCCTCGTGGGCCAGGCGCCGCGAGGACGGGCAGACTCTGCACTCTGCAGGCGGGTGACCCGCGGCCAAGGCCGAGAGAGGTCAGTGGGGACAGAGAGGTCAGGCAGCGGGCCAGCCTGACTCCCCTCGCCCCCCGCTCTGCCCCTCTGCCTCCGACCAGTGCCAGCAGGACTGGACTCTGAGGCACGCTGGGGGTGGGCAGTGCAGCCCCGAGTCCCCAGGCCCGTCGAGCCCCCCTCCCTCCGTCCCCACCCGCGGGGAGCGGGCCCTGAGCTGCCCCTCCGGCCGCAGGTGGCCAAGCTGCGCGAGCGGCTGCAGGAGGCGCGGCTGGAGCGCGAGCAGGAGCAGCGGCGGCACACGGCCTTCCTGTCGGAGCTGCGCGCCAAGCTGCACGAGGAGAAGACCAAGGAGCTGCAGGCGCTGCGCGAGGCGCTCATCCGGCAGCACGAGGCGGAGGCGGCGCGCGCCGCCAAGATCAAGGAGGGCGAGCTGCAGCGGCTGCAGTCCCTGCTGCACGTGCTGCGCGACGGCGCGGCCGACAAGGTCAAGACGGCGCTGCTGGCCGAGGCGCGCGAGGAGGCGCGCAGGGCCTTCGACGGCGAGCGCCAGCGGCTGCAGCAGGAGATCCTGGAGCTCAAGGCGGCGCGCAAGCAGGCCGAGGAGGCGCTCAGCAACTGCATGCAGGCCGACAAGGCCAAGGCCGCCGACCTGCGCGCCGCCTACCAGGCGCACCAGGACGAGGTGCAGCGCACCAAGCGCGAGTGCGAGCGCGACATCCGCCGCCTGGTACGTGCCCCGCACGCCTCCCGCAGGCCTGCGCTCCCCTGCCCGTCCGCATGCGTGCGCGCCCCCGCCCTCCCGCACCCCAGTGCGCCCGCGCCCTCACGCATCCCTGCGCGCACCCACGCCCAGCGCTCACCCACCTCCCGCATCCCGGCTCGGCACCCGCCTCTAGCGCGCACCCGCCCTTCCGCATCCCTGCGCGCACCCGGTCTTTCCGATCGTCCTCAGCCTTTCCTTCCCGCACACTGGAGCGGGACTTTCTGCATGAGGTGCCCTCGGAGGGAACCGCAGATTCCCCTGCCCGTCCCGGGCCCGTTTCCGGGCTTCTCGCCAGGCCCAACTTTCCCCTCCAGGTGGACGAGGTTTGGGTGATCACAAAACCTTGTCGATGCGGGAACTTCTCCCCTGCAGAATGAGTTTGGGGCCACTGGGCCGGCGCGATGTGCGGGCAGGCTGGGTATGGCGGGTGCGGGCCGAGCACACCTGTCCCTCTGGTCAAATGCGGGGGCTGCAGCTGGGAGCCCTGTGGCGACCACTGGATGTCCCGACAACCATGCTTTTGTGGGACAGGAACGGGGACAGGGAGAGAGCACTTCCCAGGGCCCCGGATATGTCTGAGTGTGTGTGTCTGAGTGTGAGTGTGTCTGAGTGTAAGTGAATGAGTGTGTCTTAGTGTGTGTGTGAATGCCAGTGTGTGCATGTGTACGGATGACTGCATGTGTTTCTGAGTGTCTAAATATGTGAAGTGTATTTGAGTAGTATGTGAGTGTGTGTGTGAGTGCACATATGAATGCATGTGTGTCTGTGGGTCTCAGTGTGTGAGTGTATTTGAATGAGTGTAAGTGTGTGCACATGGGTACACACTCACATGTATGCATATGTGTCTGATTGTGAATTTGAGTGAGTGCATGTGTGTGAATATTTGAGTTTGAGTAATTGAGTGTGTATTTGAGTGAGTGTGTATTTGAGTGTGTGTCAATGTATTGAGAGTGTACCTGAGCGTGTGAGATGAGTGTTTGAGTGTGAGTGTGTGTGTAAGTGTGTGCATTTGTAGTCTCTGCACTAGAGCGGGGAGTTGGGCCTCTGAAACCAGGAGCTTCTCCTGGTTCTTAGGGGGGTTCTGGGATTCGTGAGTTGGGGGACATGCGTGGGGGGGGAGCCCCCACCAGGCCTGGTGACACTCTGGGAATTCTGAGTCTGGGAGAGTGGCCAGCCCATGAGCCCGGCTGCCTTGGCAGTGGGAGCGCTCCCAGGCCTGGCGCCTGCTGCCCAGCCTGCCCCCCCATTCCCGCAGCCCTAGCAGCCGTGTGGTGCAAGAGGCGGGCGCGGTCTCGCACTGGCCAGCAGTGGTATTTTGACACCCGCCAGAGATTCGCAGAGTCTTGAGAACACCGTCAGAGCGGATGGGAGAGAACGGGGAAGGCGCGTCCCCAAACTGACCCAAGGGAAGCGGGTGTGGGGCGTTATTGTCAAAGACGTGGAGGCGAGAAGAGGCACGGAGATGAGGTGTGTGTGTGTGTGTGTGTGTGTGTGTGTGTGTGTGTGTGTGTGTGTGTGCGCGCGCAGGCTCAGGCATGCTCAGGGACCATGTGGTGCTGGGGGCTGACCTGGACCCAGCACCCCAGGCTGTTGCTCTGAGCCAGCTTCAGCCCTGAGGAGGCCGTTATTAATAGTAAAGGGGTCAGTTCAGTGGCAGTGAACTTAAGAGCAAAACTTCAAAATAGTTTCAAGGGAAGCTGCCAAGCCAAAAGGAGAGGCGGGAGACCCACGGTGAGCGGCGGAGAGAGCGCGTCTGTCTCGGCGGGAGTCTCAGCAATGCAGCTCACCCGCCAGCGCCCACCCGGCAGGGACCGGGCTTCCGCCCAGAGCACTGGCCTGTTGGAGGGGCCACGGCACACTTCTGCAGGGATGCGCCACGCTCCCAGTGGGGGCTGGTAATTAAGTCAGCCCTTGGAGTCAGGCATATTTTAGGGGTAAAGAAGCAGTGGGAGCCAAACGGCTGAGCTTCCATTTCAAGAAGAAAGGAGAAAGAACATCAAACTGAGTTCCATGAAGGTAGAATGAAGGGAATGAAAAGGAACCAGAATCCCCTAAGTAAACAGTAACCGAAACCAGAGCCCCGCCAGCTCATGAGGAGCGGCTGGGTGCCCTGTGCAGGGGGGAGTGAAGCGATGCCCGCTTCCCCCACGTCCCCGACATCCTAACAGCCCTGGAGAGTGGATTTGGCAGGCAGCTGGAGTGGGTGTAGTCCTGAATAAGTGGAGAATTGACACCATGAGAAATGAAAGGTGTGAGCAGTCCTGTCATGCTGAGAAATGGAGTCTGTGATGGCTGACTTCCTGAAAAGAAAGCAGAGCCGACGGCTTCATGGGTAAACTCTACCAAGCATGGACATAGTACAACTAGTTCTACGCAAGTGAATATTTACTTCAAGAATATAGACTTTATGCTATTAAAACATGAAGAAATAGGAAGCTTGGAGAGATAGTACAGCAGGGAGGGTGCTTATCTTGAACGTGGCCACCCAGCTTGCAGCCTGGGCTCCCGTATGGTCCCCTGAGCCCCGCCAGGAGTGACCCTGAGCAGCCAGGAGCAAGCCATGAGCTCCACCGGGTGTGGCCCCAAAGCAAACCAAAATATAGAAAGCAGGGGAATAAATACATTCAACTCATTTCGCTAATTATAATAATAACCTTGATTTCAAAACCAATGCAATTGCAAAAAGCCTGCCTTCTATTTATATAGACGTACGAACACTAAGAAAGATAGCAGCACACGGAGTCTGGCAGTAAAGGGAAAGGCTAGTAAATACTAGTAAACAACAAAGTCGGCTCATTCTCAGAAACAAAGAGCATGTTCTGCGGCCAGTGAGTCTGTCAGTGATGATCGATTAAAGAAAACGGCTGATGGGCCGTTTCAAAAGCTGTCACCACACACTTGGGGAAGTCCAACTCCAGCCTGGTTTCTCAGCACTCCGTGATTAGAATGAAGTTTCCAACCCGACGATGCTGAGTGCTGATAAGAATCATCGTGTGGGGGCCGTTTCCCCTCCTTGAGGAGAGCGAGACCCCACCTTGCCTCCACCTTCTCTTGACGTTGCACTGACCAGGGGCTCCAACAGAGACGCCAAGACAAGCCTGAAGGGGAGGCAGGAGGGAAGGTGGTGGGCGGGAGTGGGCGGCCACAGCACACTTCCTGCCGTGAGGCGTGTCCGTCAGCCGAGCAGACGCAGATGCAGATGCAGATGCAGGCTGTCGAAACCAGCGCCGGGAAATGACCCAGCGAGCAGAACTGAGACGGCCTCAGAGCGCCATCTGTGACAAGCGAGGAAGCTCTCCCGGGGCCTCTCAGTGCTGGGCCCCTGGAGGGCCCGCCTGCCCCTGCGCTTGTCCGAGCACCAGGTGAGGGTCTTGGGAACCCCGTCTGCTGGGCACCGTGCCAGGGTGCTGGGCACAGTCGCCGCCACTCTTCCTCACCCCTCCCTGGGGCCCGTCACCGACATCCCCTGGACGTGAGACCAGGTCTGTCTTCTTCGATGCTCTGAAGACTCACGGACCCGAGCTGACTCGGGCTGCGGCCCCTCGGGCAGCGCCGCTGCGCTCCTTCAGGGGGCCGTGGCCAGTGCGGCCGGAGTCCTGCGGGAAGCCAAGGACAGTTCTGAGCGACAGAGCCCTGAACCGAGTGTCCACAGCACTGCTGCCCGTGGGTGTTGATAGCAAGGCCCGCCCCATACACACACGCGCACACACACATGTACAGACATGCACATACATAGACATACACACATGCACACACATACATGTGCACACACACGTATGCACATGCATGTGCATACATGCACGCACACATGCACACAACAGGGCGCACACACTTGCACACGCACGCACAGTCCAGGGCCCGGAGTGCTTCCTCGAGGGCTGGAGAGTGCCCTGGCTCTGGGTGAGGGCGGAGGCACCTCCTCCCCTCCGAGTGTGGCCTGTCGTGCTAAGGCAGCAGCCAGGCGCCTGCGGAGGGGCGTGTCCCCAGCGCAGAGGCAGGCCTGTGCCTACGTGAGACAGCCCCGCCCTGCCGCTTCCTCCGCGTGGCTGAGCTAGTGACCCCCTCCCCGAGAGGGGTCTGCCTGTCGCCGAGGGGCCCCCTCCCCCTTTCTTGCAGCGGAGTCCCTGCGGGAGCAGGTGGGCCAGGGGCGCTAGGGGAGACTGCCAGCAGAGGGCAGCAGAGGGCAGCGGCCCGGCTCCGAAGCCAGGAGAGCCATGCCTGCTCTCTGCCGAGGCTCCTTGCTCCCTCCTGCTGGTTCATTTGCACCCCAGGCTGCAGGGGGTGCCCTGGCAGGCCACCGCAGAGGGGGCCACGGAGGGGGGCCTGCCAGTCATGCGGGGGGGGGGGGGCGGGCGTCCTGCTGTGTGTGGTCCCAGTGTCTATGTCCATTCCGGTGTGCCTGTGTCCATCCATCCCAGTGTGTGTCCACTCAGTATGTCCATCCATCCTGGCGTTTATCCATCCCAGTGTGTATGTCCATCCTGGTGTGTGTGTCTATCCCGGGGTGTGTGTTCATCCCAGCGTGTCTATCCATCCCGGTGTATGTGTCCATCCCAGTGTGTGTGTGTCCATCCTTGTGTGTGTGTGTCCATCCATCCCGGTGTGTGTGTCCATCCAAGTGTGTGTGTCCATCCCAGTGTGTGTGTGTCCATCCCAGTGTGTCCATCCATCCCGGTGTGTGTGTTTATCCCAGTATGTGTATGTCCATCCCAGTGTGTGTGTCCATCCCGGTGTGTGTGTGTCCATCCCGGTGCCCAGTGTGTGTGTCCATCCATCCTTGTGTGTGTGTCCATCCATCCCGGTGTGTGTGTCCATCCTTGTGTGTGTGTCCATCCATCCCAGTGTGAGTGTCCATCCATCCCGGTGTATGTGTCCATCCATCCCAGTGTGAGTGTCCATCCCGGTGTGTGTGTCCATCCATCCCGGTGTGTGTTCATCCCGGGGAGTGTGAGTTCTGCAGTGACCACCCCTTTCCTGGCTGACTGCCACCGTCTGCTTCTAGTGCTGTCCCAGCTCTGAGGGCTTGTGACTGGCCGGCTGACACTCACCCCTCCTGCTGCCTGGGGTCAGTCCCCCCACCCGTTGGCTCTGGGGTCACAGACAGCTCACGCATCTTCTCTGGAGGGGGCGCCCCTGGGACCTCAGACTTCGGCGATGTGTGGAGGGGGGCAGCGGCGGCCCCGAGAGGCCGATGGCCGTGGGAGGGGTCGGAGAGGGGCCGGATCTGCCTGCTCTGAGGAGCCACTGGGGCCCAGGTTGATTGATCTGGACAGTCAGGCTGGGTCCCAGTGTCCCCCGTCAGCCCTGGTCCGGCCTGCTGGGAGGTGGTCCCACTGCCCGCCAGCCCGCCGGCCTGTCCACCTACCAGCCCACCTGCCCGCCGGCCTGTCCACCTACCATCCCACCTGCCCGCCGGCCTGTCCATACACCAACCCACCCGCCTGCTGGCCTGCCCTGCCCCCAGCCCACCGCCAGGTCTGAGTTCAGCTGAGAGTCTGGACCCGCTGGACCTTGTGGGCAGCAGCGAGGCCGGGGGGCCCGAGCCTGTCCGATGGGCGCCTGCTCCTTTCTGGTTCCAGATGGATGAGATCAGAGGGAAGGACCGAGTGATCCTGGCCCTGGAGAAGGAGCTGGGCGTGCAGACGGGCCAGACCCAGAAGCTGCAGCTGCAGAAGGAGGCGCTGGACGAGCAGCTGGTCCAGGTCAAGGAGGCCGAGCGGCACCACAGCAGCCCGAAGAGAGAGCTTCCCCCTGGCATCGGGGACATGGCCGAGCTCCTGGGCGCCCAGGTGAGCCCTCCCGCCCCTCCTCCCCCGAGCCTGGACGGCGGCCGGGCACGCTCAGACGGGCTGGACCGGGGCTGGGCCGTTTGTTCCGAGAGTGCTCATCAGGCTCCGGCTCTGCGCAGGGCCCGACCAGGGGGAGGGTCCGAGGGGCTGTTGGCAAGTCTGAAGCCTTGTCCCCTGGAGGCGAGCAGACCTGGGGTGTCGTCCAGGCGGCCTGACCCCGGACACCCCCGTGAGGCTCTTGCCTTCTGTGCTCGCTGCGTGTTCTCGGGAGCACCCGGGGTTTGGGAGGCCCCGAGCCTGCTCAGGTGCTTCTGTCCGGGGGGCGGGGGGGCTCCGCAGGACCAGCACATGGACGAGCGGGATGCCAGGCGCTTCCAGCTGAAGATCGCTGAGCTGAACTCGGTCATCCGGAAGCTGGAGGACAGAAACACGCTGCTGGCCGACGAGAGGAGCGAGCTGGTAAATGGGCGCAGCGGGCGCAGGGAGTCTCGGCGGGAGGCGCCCGCCCTGCTGTGGTCGTCTTGGTGGGTGGCGATGAAGCCACCGGGTGCTCCCTGCCCTCGATCCCGGCCCGAGTGTGCCGCGGGCAGAGCTGAGCGGTTCCGCGAGACGTGTCGGTGCCGCGGGGCCCCGCCCAGGCTGCCCAGTGAGTGGCCGGTGGTCACTATGAACCTTACCTGGCGTTGCCTGAAGCTCTGTCCACAAACCAAACCCTGAAAGCAGTTCCCGGCCCTGCAGCTGTTCCCGGAGGCGACCTCGGGCCCACGTTGGCGGCCTCGCCCTCTGTCAAGGCCCTGCGTGTGGAAGTGGACGGGGTCTGAGTTTTTATACTTTAGAAGTGAACCTTGGCCTCTGGCTAAACATGTGAGACCCTTTGGAGAAATACCGGCTCCTGGTACGTCTCGGTGCTCTGGGCCCAGCCCCGCCTCAGGGACAGCGCCCATAAGCCCCGCGGTGCCTCGCAGGGTCCCGGGACCCGGCATCCCTCCCTCCGCCTGGCTGAAGAGGCCCTGGGCCCACGACGCCGAGTCACGCCTCGGTCTCAGCCGACGCCTGATCCCTGACCGCGGCTGCTCTTGGTGCGAGGCGCACGTACCGGTCACCCGTGGGCTCAGGGGAGAGAATCTTGGCCACTGGGTTCAGCCCGGCCCCCAAGGTGCCCCCGGAGATGGGAAGGTGCCCGCCCATGTCGTCTGGAGCTGTTGGCCGTGGTGCCCCCAAGCTTCCCGTGTGGGAAGAGATCGGGCGCCCCTGTGGCCCACCTCCTGGGCACTGCCCCGGGCTTTCTCACGGGCTGTTTCTGGCGCTGCCCCCTGGGCTGACCACCTCTGCACGGCCCCCTGGGCTGACTGCCTCTTGCCCGCAGTGGGTGGTGCTGCGGCTCAGGGAGTCCTTCCTGCCACTCTGCAGGGTGGACTGGAAGTAGGGTGCAGGGGTCAGCCGCATGCTTAGTTTTTATTTTTGTTTTGGGGCCACACCCGGTGATGCCCAGGGCTCCTCCTGGCTCTGCACTCAGGATCACTCCCATGTGGGGTGTCCCCTGCCGTCATGCTGTCCCCACGTCTCAGCTCTGATGGCCACACTTGAGACGCGTCTGCAGGGAGCCCCCGCGTGCCTGGTGCTCCCAGCACCTTCTTGGTGACTGTCCTCTCTGCGCTCAGGCTGGGGGCGGTGTCCCTCCTGGGGGTCCCTGGGAGAGAGAAGCAGGCAGGGCCACCCACTTTGGACGTGTGGGGGTGTGGGGGTGCCGGTCAGAAGGACGGCAAGAGGCTTCTCCCGCTGCGTCCCTTTGTGTGAGGGGTCCGCTCCCTCCATCCCGCTCAGAGGACACAGACCGAGGCCCCGGCGGGCTGAGCGCGAGTATGTCCCCGGGTCTCGCGTGCAGCAGGGCGCCTCCATTTGTCCTTCCCTGACCCCCCTCTGCTTCCTGGCCTGGCCTCTATGCGGCAGGGTGTGATGGATTGTTCTAGAAACCTCCTGCTCCCAAACCGCAGGGGCTGGGGGCTCTGGGCTCTACCGAAGGGCTGAGCCTGTCCACTCTGGGGCTGGGCAGCGTGTGCACTTTGGGGGGGGGCATCCTACACGGACTCGGCCGGGGCCCCGAGGCAAAGGATGCAGACTGGGGCTCCCAGCAGTCTGGGGGGGCCTGGCCCTCGCGTGGGGTCAGGCCCCGACGCTGGCCCGTGCCGCCCGCAGCTGAAGCGCTCGCGGGAGACGGAGGTGCAGCTGAAGCCGCTGGTGGAGAAGAACAAGCGGATGAACAGGAAGAACGAGGACCTGCTGCAGAGCATCCAGCGGATGGAGGAGAAGGTCAAGAATCTCTCGCGGGAGAACGCGGAGATGGTGAGCCACGGGCGTGCGGGGAGGGCGGCGGGGTGGGGAGTCACGGGCGGGTGTGGTGGGCGTGGCTATTGTGGGGTGGCTGTGGGGAGTGTCTCCTCCCCCTGCTCCCGCGGGCGTCCTGGACATTGGCCTCCCGTCCCCCGTCCCCCGGGCCTCCAGCGCTGCCCCATCCCTTCCCTCCGCAGGGGCCAGAGTTGGGGCTTCCCTGTGCTGGGAACCAGGGAGCCCCTCTAGCCCACCCGGACCTCCTGCTCCCCCTCCATCCCCCTGCTCCTGCCCTACAGCCTCGCCCCTCCCCCTCCGCCCCCCAGTTTCACCCCCTGCAATCTCACCCCTGCCCCTGCTCCCCCTGTAGTCTCGACCCCCTGCAATCTCGCCCCTCCCCCTGCACCCCCATAGTCTTACCCTCCCCCACAGCCTCACCCCTCCCCCTCCACTCCCCAATCTCGCCCCCTGCAGTCTCACCCCTACTCCTGCTCCCCCCTGTAGTCTTGACCCCCTGCAATCTCGCCCCTCCCCCTGCACCCCCATAGTCTCACCCTCCCCCACAGCCTCACCCCTCCCCCTCCACTCCCCAATCTCGCCCCCTGCAGTCTCACCCCTGCTCCTGCTCCCCCCTGTAGTGTCGACCCCCTGCAATCTCGCCCCTCCCCCTGCACCCCCATAGTCTCACCCTCCCCCACAGCCTCGCCCCTCCCCCTCCACTCCCCAATTTCACCCCCTGCAGTCTCACCCCTGCTCCTGCTCCCCCCTGTAGTGTCGACCCCCTGCAATCTCGCCCCTCCCCCTGCACCCCCCCTAGTCTCGCCCCTCCCCCTCAGCCCCGGCCCCCGCCCCGGCCTCACTGAGCGCCGGCCCTCCCTGCCCAGAAGGAGAAGCTGTCCTCGCAGGCGTCGCTGAAGCGCCACACGTCCCTGACGGACCTGAGCCTGACCCGGGACGAGCAGGAGATCGAGTTCCTGCGGCTGCAGGTGCTGGAGCAGCAGCACCTCATCGACGACCTCTCGCTGGTGGGTGTCGGGGGCCGCGGGGCCCCCCGAAGCAGCAGCCCCTGGCTCTGAAAGGGCGTCCCTACTCCAGGGTCGGGTTCCGGGGTGACGCCTGTCCCGGGGCTGGGGCAGGTTGGGACACGCCTTGCACATGGGTCCAACTCCAGCCCCCGGGAGCCCAGGCCGCCCTGGGGTCCAGCGCCCGCGGGGTCCCGGGCCTCACTGCGGGGTCCTTGCTCCCCCTCCAGGTCGCCTGAGCCTGAGACTAAAGCGCGTCCGGTGGCTCCGAGCCACGGGCTGCACGGCCGCCGCCCCTCAGCCCCGCAGAGGGTCACTCTCAGCCCGGCCCCTGGGCTGGGGACACGGGTGCGGTGGGCTCGCGGGGGCGGGGTGCTGGGCTGTGCTGGACAGCACCTGCCACTTCCGTTTACAGGAGCGAGAGCGGCTCCTGCGCTCCAGAAGGCTGCGGGGCAAAGGCCTGAAGCCACCCAAGGTGAGGCGCGGGCGGGCACCCGGGGCGAGGGCGGGTGTGTCCCTGTGCCTGCGGCCTGGGGTGATGCCGCCCATGGGGGGGCCACACCTGCCTGCCCACCGCGCTCTCTGCAGAGAGACTCACTCGGGCCCTGTCGGGAAGCAGCCCCTCCCCGGGCCCGTGCCGGAACACCTTTCTAGAGCACTTTGGGACGTGCCGATAGGGGCCCCCAAGGACTCACGGGACATCTGCCACCCCAGACACCAACCTACCAGGCTTCTAGCTCCTGCCCTGCACCCCGGGGCTCTCCGGGGTTGTGCTGGAGGAGGCGGTTGGGAAAGCGGGTGCCCGCGTGTTTCGGGGGAGCCGAGCTGGCCCCTGCAGACACCTGTGGGCCAGGCTAGGGTGTCAGAAGGGGCACCGGGAGGAAAGGGGGCCAGGGGCCTAGCAGACCCAGGTCGAGGCCTCGCAGCACCAAAAGAAGAAATGAGATGGGGTGGGATGGGGCAGGGTGGGATGGAGTGAGATGGGGTGAGATGGTGCGGGATGGGGCAGGGTGGGATGGGGCAGGGTGGGATTGGGTGGGATGGGGTGAGATGGTGTGAGATGGGGCGGGATGGGGCAGGATGGAGCGGGATGGGGTGGGATGGGGCAGGGTGGGATGGGGTGAGATGGGGTGAGATGGCGCAGGGTGGGGTGGGGCGAGGCGGGTGGGGGAGGGGAAGGGCTGAGCTTCCAAGAGAGGGGCTGGTCACAGCTCAGAGGGGCCACTCCCTCCTCAGGGCAGTGGCCCCTGTGGCCCCGAGCCACTTCCCTCTGGAAAGAGGACGGCTGGGGGGCTGCCCGGAGAGGGGGCAGTGAAGGCCGAGCACGGAAGTTGGGGATGCAGACAGACAGACAGACAGACAACCGCCAGGCGGGCCCTGAGTCCTAGGCTGTGTCTACGCAGCCCTGCTCGCCCCGGCACGGGCTGCCTTGTGTGTCCTTAGCTGTCTCCTAGGAGGATGCCGGCACTTGGGGTCAGAGGCCGCCCCTCCGGGTGAGCTCATGTGGCCTGGCCGTGGACCCCTCCCCCTGGGGAAGAGCTTCAGCTCCAGGCGCGGGAGTATCCAGCCCCCCCCCACCCCAGCTTCCCTGCACCTTCCTGCAGGCTCTCCCCAGGCGTCCAGGCTGCAGCCTTGGGCTTCTGAGCATCCGTCCGGCCAGCGTCTGGCAGAGGGCAGCTGACTCTGTCGGGGTCTGACCCTGGCCCTGCCTGGCCCTGGGCCCCATCCTGCTCCCCAGGCCACACGGGGGTCCTGACACCCTTTCCCCTGGGCTGGGTGAAAGGTCAGAGACCAGCCGTCTCTGACTGATCAGAGACCAGCCGTCTCTGACTGACGGGTGGTCCGCCTGAGGGAAGGACCGTGACTGCTAGCCCGTGCCCGAGGCCTGCTTGGGCTGTCGGTGTCACTGGGGCTGGGGAAGTGTGAACACGACAGAGATGCAGATGTTCATGCTTTTCCTTCTGTGACTTGTCCTTTGCCCGTTGCTGTAGCTGCAGCGTCTGACAGGGTGCAGTATCTCCCCTTCCTTGTGCAACTGCTGGTCTGTCTAGAGAAGGTCACTGCGCTGGGCCCGGGCGTGGCCCCGCGGCAGATGTGGCTGCCGGCTCTGTGGCGCCGTGGAACCTGCAGGGTTTCCAGGCACACGAGTGTGACGAGCCTGGCGCCCGGGGAGGCCTTGCTGGCGACACGGTTGCTAGTGCTGTTCCCAGGGGCCCCTGCGGCCGCCGGGGGCCCAGGCCTGGACCGGATTGGCAGCGGGGCCGCGCGGGGTGCCAGGAGTCAGCCAGCGCGGGAGCCGTCCTTGGTGGTGACGAACGCACCCCTGGAAACTGGCTCCGCTCTGAGCCGCCCACACCCCAGCCATCTGCTCGGGCTGACACCCTCTCGCCAGGCGCCGGCCTGCCCGAGCACCCGCTCCCAGCACCCCAGCAGCCCCGGGCCCGGGGAAGGAGGTGCTGTGGGGGACACCGGTGCTTTCTCCAAGGACTGGGGCTCGGGGAAGGGCCGGCCGCCCGCCATGTGGCACTGAGCCCGTCTGCCCAGGCTGGCCGCGGGGCTGCCCCATGGAGTACATCCTCTTCGTGCTCTACTTCTCCTTCTTCCTCTGCCTGTGCGCCCTGGTGTGCCTGTACTTCTCGGGCTGCCAGGAGATGACCTACAGGCATGAAGGTAAGGCCGGCCGCCGGCGTGTGCCAGCCCTGCAGCTCGGGGGCGCCAGGACGCCCAGCTGGGCAGTGGGTATGGGCCCTTCGGGGTGTGGGGCCTGGCAGGGAAGGTCTGGGCGGGGGCGAGACAAGCACAGGGAGAGACAGCTGGGTGCTGGGCGTCGCACTCGCGCGAGAACGGGGGCACCCAGGCTGTGTCCCTCCTGCCCGGCTGCACGCTGGTGTTTGGGCTGGTTCCAGAGAAGGAGCACGACGGACTCGGGAAGGGCACGGCCGGCAGATGACAGCGCCCTCTGTGCGGGGCGCCTGCGGCGTGGCAGCTGGCAGGGGCCCCTAGAAGCCCCTCACCCAGGGAGTAGTGTCAGGAAGAGGAGGCGAGGGAGATGGGAAAGTCCTCGAGACCTTGGCTTTTAACATGCCGCTGCGCGGGTTTGTCTCCTGGCTGTGGGGAAATCGGGCTGGAGAAAGGGTTCCCCTCCCCCGAGAAGCCCCTGGGCTGCCCCCCACGCGTTCCTGTGCCCAGCCCCTTCAGGCTGCGCCTCGGTCCCCGTCACCAGGGAAGTGGCGCTCTCTCTAGCTGCCCAGTGGCGGCTTGGCGTCCCGGCCGGCCTCGGGGCGCCCTAGGCGTCGGGGCTCTGTGTGGCTGTGCTGGCCCCCGGGATGACGCCTGCCCAGCCCGGAGCCCCCCGGAGCCCCCCTGCCGCAGCTGCAGGCGGGAGTAGCGCGGTGGGGCGCCTCGTGGTGAGGAGAGCAGTGCACGGGGCAGGCAGCAGCCCTGCACCTGGCCAGCTGCCAGCCAGCAGCTGCCCCGCCGCAAACACACGGTCCCCCGTGGCCAGGCAATTAGCGCTGTTTACAGAGAGGGGCCTCCAGAGGCTGCCCCGAAAGTGAGGAGCCTGGGGCTCCCGAAGCAGTTGAGGCCTGGGGGTCACCCACTGGTGTCACCGGGCAGCGTGGCCATCGCTCCCTCCAGCTGGCAGCGTTGGTGCCCGACCTCGGGGCGGGTGTCTCCTCTGCAGCGGACACCCGCGTGTCTGAGAAACGGAGCTGGTGGCTCTCACGTCTCTGCCCCTAGTGTCCTGCGGCAAGGGAGGGGGCGTGGGTCGGGGGAACCCGCGGGCAGGGCTTAGCAGGTGCCCTGGGCGTGGCGCTCGGGACAGCCACTGTTTCTGCAGTGCCTGCTGCGCGCCCCCACCCCCTGCAGCACCCGCATTCCAGCCCGCTCGGCTCGCGTGCCCCCCGGGGCAGCCGTCACCACCAGCCACGTGTTTCCCATCGGTGGCCTGAGTGCTGGGGAGAAACGACAGAGGATGGGGAGGCGGGCGGGCTGGCTCGGAGGGGCGCGGACCCCCACCCGACGTGACGCGTTTGAGCAAAGACGGGGGAAGCGTGGCTTCTGGGAGGAGCTGACAGGTGCGGCTAGGGCGAGGCTGCGGTGGGGGCGTGGCCGCGTGCTGGTGGGCGTGTCCACAGGTGGGTGGGGCGTGGCCATCGACAGGTGGGGCGGGGCCACAGGCAGTGGGGGCGTGGGCACGGGTGGGCGTGGGCACATACTGAGGGGTGGTGACCTGCTGTTTCCTTTCTAGCAGACGCCTCATTTCACCAGTGGCCTGAGTTATCTATCTTAAAAAGCCAGACAATAGCCCCCTCTTAGGGGGGTCGGTCCAGTGTGGCCCACGCTTGCTCAGCGCATGCGCCCTCCGCCGCCGCCCTCCCCCCCCCCCCACCCTCGCCCCTATCTGGCACAAAGTGTCCCCCGGGACCGTGTCTCCGGCTCCCCTCTCCTTAGCGCAGAGTGCCGGGGCCCTTCCTCCCCGGGCACAGTGCCCGCACCTCCTGACCGCCCAGGTGAGGCCTTCCGTGGAGAAGCAGACGTGCCCGGGGGCTGAGGACTCATGATAAGCTCCTGAGCCCGGAGCCAGTAGCATCGCCTGCGCTGACACTGGCCACCACCCATGCTGGCTGTCATTAGCCACCGCCCCGCAGAAAGTGCCCGGAGCAGGGGCACCCCTCCGACCTGACTCCCCTGCACCTTGCCGTTCACAGAAGCATGTTGTGGAGACATTTTTTGGATTTGACGAGGAGTCAGTGGACTCAGAAACCTTGTCTGAGACGTCGTGCACCACGGACAGGACAGACCGGGCCCCAGCCACCCCCGAGGAGGACGTGGACGATGTAAGCCCACCCGGTGCTGCGTTGCTTCTGCCTCTGAGCCGGCCTGCTCCCGGGACACGCCTGACCATGCACACACACAGACATGCAGAGATGGACATGTACGAACATGCATGCACACAGGGCATGCATACAGACATGGCATGCACATGCACACATGGATATGCACACATGTGGACATGAATACACAGGCATATACACACATGGGCACACATGCACACAAGGACAGACATGGACATGCACGCACAGATATGCGCACACACGGACACGCACAACCTACTGGAAATTGTGGCATTCCCCCTCCTCCCGTGTGTTCCCATCCGTGCGGAGAGAAGCCAGGCTACACAGGGTAGAGCCGGTTAGCCTTCTGCTCCCCCCGGTAGCTAACGGGTCCCAGTGCTCCTGCTTGCAGGCAGCACCCCCCTTTCCCGCGTCACTGCAGAGCCCAGATTCCATCCCAGAGGGAGCCTGGGAGTGGGCAGTTCTGGCCGGAGGGGGGTCACCAATCACTGCTCCCTTCGGAGGACGCTGGGGCCCTGGTCCCTGCCACGCGCTCCAGGTTCCCGGGGCTGTTTGTGGGGGGGCGAGAGGCCCGGCCTCCACCCCGGCCTTCGTCACGTCCCGTCTGTCCTTGTCCACTTTGCCCAGGCCCCCAGCAGGGAGGAGGCGGACCTGCGCTTTTGCCAGCTGACGCGGGAGTACCAGGCACTGCAGCGGGCCTACGCGCTGCTGCAGGAGCAGGTCGGGGGCACGCTGGACGCCGAGAGAGAGGCCCGGGTGAGTGGCCAGCCCACGTGTCGGCGGCCGTCACGCGTCCCCTTAGGAGGCTGGGCCCCCCCGTCACCTTGCCCTCGCCCCTCCCCGCTGCAGACTCGGGAGCAGCTGCAGGCCGACCTGCTGCGGTGCCAGGCCAAGATCGAGGACCTGGAGAAGCTCCTGGTCGAGAAGGGGCAGGTGAGCTGGTGTGGCTGCGGGGGGGGGGGCGGGGGGGGCTCAGCGCCCGTGTCCCTGGCTGCATCCTGCCAGCCTGTCCACCCGGGGCAGAGGTCCTCCCTCCACATGCTCGCTTGGCCCGGCGCTGCTGGGCCTCGCGCGCCCGAACTAGGAGATGGGTCAGCAGCTCTGCGAGGTGGCAGCTGGACAGCCCCCTGCCTGGTGCCTGGGTACCCCTGATTTGGGGCCAGCTGTGGCCATGTTTCTTCTCCTCGCAGCTGCCCGGGCCGTCCCGGTGCCTTCAGGGAGCACTGGACGGCAGAGCCCAGGCCCAGGTACCTGGCAGGCGCTTGCTGTCCCCTGCAGGGCACTGGCCAGCTGGGTGCGGGCAGCGGTGCTGGAACCCCGTCCTCTCCTCACTGGGGCTCCCTGGCTCTCGGCCCTGGTGCAGGGGGAAAGGCGCAAGGAGGGGATTTGGGCCAGAGTGAAGGCAGGAAGGTCCACCCCGAGTTGCCCAGGAGGGGCCGGCCCCTCTCCGTGAGAAGAGCCCGGCCTGGCCCTTGCAACCACGTGTGGGGACCAAGTACGGAGGCCCCTGAGCCTTCAGCAGGGGCCCAGGGAACACCCGGTAAGGCCGCGGTCATGCGCTGCCCCGCTGGAGGCATGAAGGGGTCTGACCGCAGAGCTGCCCGCTGTCCTCAGCTTGTAGGTGGACGGGGGGGGGGGGGGGAGGCGGCCACGCTGGCCCCTGGCTCCCCAGGGCTCTGTCAGCTCCAGAGGCCAGGACCCGTCTCGCCCTTTCCGTAGGACTCGAAATGGGTGGAAGAAAAGCAGCTGCTCATCAGAACAAACCAAGACCTGCTGGAAAAGGTGAGAAACGGTCACCGCTCAGACGCCAGCACAGGACCTGAGCCAGCCCTAGGATCCACCTGACCTAGACCCCCGTCCCCAGGACCCACGTGATCCGAACACCCGCCCCATCCATCCATCCATGTGCCCTAGAACCAAACCCCGCCCCCAGACCTCACATGACCCAGACCCCTGCCCCCCATCCACGTGACCTAGACACATGCTCAGAATCACACATGGCCTAGAAACACACAAAGACACGCACCCCCGCCCCCTCAGGAACCCATGTGACATAGACACCCCCCCCCCCCCAGGATCGAATCCCTCATGACATGTGACCTCCACACCGATCCTTCCTCTCAGGGTCTGTGTGACCTGGATGCCCACCCCCCTGAGTCCCCTGCCACCTGCATGCCTGGCCCTGCGTATCCCGCGCCCAGATTTAGTAGGGCTCGGGCCCCCCAGTCCCCTGCCTCACTAGGAGTCTCCCCCAGGCCTCTCTGCTCCGGGCACTGGCTCTGGTTCTGCCCCCTAGGCTGAGCCCTGCGATGTGGCAAGGGTCCCTCCCTCCAGGGACACGAGGCACCATGAGGCCCCTCGGGCTGGACCTGTGGGCAGGTCAAGGGGCTTGGCTTCCTTCTCTGCCCCGGGAAGTTCCCAGTCGCCTGGGGGGGGGTGTGAGGCCCTCCAGTGCCCTCCCGAGTGCCAGCCGGTGGGCTTCTGTTTCAGTGCCTTTATTGGGTATCGTAGAACATCTCCCGCAGCCCCCAGAGGTGTCAGGGGGGCCTGGGCAGGCTCTGCACAGTCCCTGTAGCTTCTACTGTGGAGTAGAGTGGCTCAGACTTAGCTTTCAGGAACGTTCTAGAATGTTGACGTGGACGAGCCTGCTATGAGAGCATGCATGTGTGTAACTCGGCCCGGTCCCGCTCTACCAGTGACCACAGCGAGTGGCTACTCCCGTCCTGCCTCTCCACAGCTCTGGGGGGCCTGGGCCAGGCCCCTCGTCCTATGGGAGAGGTGGACCGTCCCTGTCCCTGCGGGTCTGGGCACCAGGGCCTGCCGCCATGGTTTCCCAGAGTCCAGCAGAAGCGTCCAGTGGGTGTTGGTCTCTGACCATGACGCATGCTGGCTACTGCATCCTGGTCAGCCAAGTTGGCCGAGAGTCAGGGCTGTGGGCCTCAGAGGGCTTCCCGGCCCTCCAGGTGACATGAGCTCCCAGGAGAAGCTCTGGGACACCGGGGACAGTGATTGCCCGCTGCCTTTGTGGGGTGGCCTTGTCCCGGGGGACACGGAATGCGGGGGAGGGTCAGAAACACCCTGGTCTTCCTTCTGCCTGACCTTAGGGAAGGGTCCCCGTTGCCCAAGCCTCAGTTTCCCTAGCCCCGATTAGTCTGTAGGTGAGTGACGAAAGCGTGCCCGGCTCACCCCCGGGTATGTCTGCTCTAGATCTATAGGCTGGAGCTGGAAGAGAACCAGCTGAAGAACGAGATGCAAGACGCCAAGGACCAGAACGAGCTGTTAGAGTTCAGAGTGCTAGAGCTGGAAGTAAGAGACTCTCTCTGTTGTAAACTCTCAAACGGAGCAGACCTTCCCTTTGAGCCCAAACTGAGATTCCTGTGATGCGCCCAGAGGTCTGCAAGCATGTGTACAGGGGCGTGTCATAGCTGTTTTCTCCCTCCCTCCCTCCCTCCCTTCTTTTTTAAATCTGTATGTTCGGAATAATTTCACTGCCTTAACTGTTCTGGAGAGAATGCTCACCGGTCTTTGGACATGTACCAGAGCTAATATATTTATTGCCTACGGCTTGTTTTGCACTTAATAAAATAATTTGGTTTTGCAATATTTTGCCTTTTTTATTTGTGTTCATTTCCATAACTACTTCTTCCCTGCATGCATAGTCGCCTGGGAGGCGCTCACAGCCGGCCCCTCCCGGCACACCTTTTTACCTGACTTTGCATGCCGTGAAGCCCACTTTTGGGTGAGCCGGCCCGCCCCACAGCTGACCTAGAGAGCGTTTCCTGCTCAGGTGGCTCATTTTCTATTTGCCAGGTCCACCGAGGTAAGTAAAGACACGGTCCCAGGAGGTCCTGTGTAGGGGGTGAGGAAGCTCAGTGCCTGGCCTCCGTGTCTGAGGGGACCCCCACACCCGCGCAGCCGCCCACAGGAGGCCAGTGCCGAAGCCCGGAGCTGTCCGAGCCCTCCGGCATCCACTGTCGCTTGGGGATCTCGCCTGGTGTGTCACTGTCTCGCTTTGCTACCATGTTACTCCATAAGCTGTTTTTTTTTTCTTTCTTTTCAATGGTTGGTTTCATTTAAAAACCATCAACATTTCATTATTTTTTTCTTAATTTTGTTATTTTTTCCAGTGAAGCAAGATAGTTTGTTTTTTTTTAATTGAAACAGAAAGATGTGAGAGGAGAGAAAGAGGGGAAACGTGTTCGGGAGAGAACACGCACTCCAAGGGGACAGAGAAGCCAGCAAGACCGTGTCCAGGGGAGGAGCCCAGAGCCGTCAGCCTCTAACCCTCACCAGTCCCGGGACGCCCCTCAGCGCCCCTCAGGGGGCCCCGCCTGCGTGTACGGGCCCCCCAGGCTTTCTCTGACTGACTTCGCTCGCGCGCCAACCTCGGGGGGCCGAGGCAGGGCTGCGTGGGGAGGCCCGCCTGGCAGTGCCCCGGGGCCCGCTCTGGGCCGCCATCTCCTCACAGCTTTGCTCAGTGGCCTCGAATGCGCTGACGCGGCTCCACCCTCCTCAGGGGCTTTGGAAACGAGTTTTCCACCTTGTTCCTTTGGAGACGCTTTCTTCTCCCGTGGGGCTCCGGGAGGAGGCGTGGCGGGTCCCCAGGGCCCCCCGGGACCATTGGCTCCAGGCCAGCTGGGCCCGGGTTTCCTGGGAGTGACTGGATTAACCTGGCTTCTCTCTCCTGTCGCCCTGTGCCAGAGCTCCTCCTGAGACCCCCGTCCGCTAGGGCCCCTCCCGGGCCCCTTCTCTGCGCCTACACCCGCCTCCCTGCCGTTGCCAGCCCGCCCCCACCAGCCAGTCCTGCCCGCTCCCCCAGGCCAGGCCGTCAGGGCCCTGAGAACCGCCGGCTGAGGGGGCTCAGGTCTCACAGAGGGACCAAAGGCTCCCTGGGGTCTCACACACACTCCCCCCACGCGCTCTAGTATACCCCCACACTCACACTGACACGCACACTCGTACACACCACATTCCCTCAGCCTCACACCACTCCCACACACACACACACACGCCTCACACACATATACACACTCATATAGCCATCACGCAAATGCTAACAGATGCCCACACACATGCCCCTCCACAGACTCATACACCCCCCATTCTCACACACACACTCCACTCACACACACATACGCATTCTCACACACACACTCCACTCACACACACATACGCATTCTCACACACACTCCACTCACACACACATACGCATTCTCACACACACACACTCTACTCACACACACATACAGATTCTCACACACACACTCCACTCACACACACATACGCATTCTCACACACACACTCCACTCACACACACATATGCATTCTCACACACACACACTCTACTCACACACACATACAGATTCTCACACACACACTCCACTCACACACACATACGCATTCTCACACACATACACTCCCACACTCTCATACACCCCCTCACATGCATATACACCCCACACACTCACACACCCCCTCACACACACACACTCACACACACTCAAGTACTCCTCACGTGAAGGCTTACACCCACACACATGCCCCTCCACAGACTCATACACCCCCTTCCACACACATATACATTTGCACCTCCCACACACATTCTCACACACATGCACTCACATCCCCCGCTCACACACATACACGTTCTCACACACATACAGTCACACTTCCCCACTCACGCACATGCACTCACACCCCCTCACATGTACACGCACACCCCCCTACACACATTCTCACACACTCACACCTCCACGCTCACATGCAGGCACATGCATACACTCACACACACACTCACACACATACACGCACTCACACTCACACACAGACACGCACCCACTGCCACAGCATTCCCGGTCATGCACACAGACGCAGGACAGCGGCCATGTGGGGCGACCGAGGCAGCCGCTGATCCGGTCCTGCTCGTGGCCTCAGTCTCCGTCCCAGTGAAAGGTGGCATCTGGGGACACGGGCGATGTCGCTCTGGACGGCCCGTCCTAGCTGGGAGCCCTGGCTTGGGAGGCCGTGCCTGGCGGGGCGCGGGCGCCGCTAACTCTTCCTCCCTAGCCATAGGTAAGATGCCCCGGGCGCCCGCGCAGGAGGGGGCTGCGGCCTGGAGAACGGCCGGGCCGGCGGGCAGCGGCGGGCACGGCAGGACAGAGGCGTGGGCACGAGCCGGTCGAGTTCTGTGTTTCAACCCCGTCTTCTCCCCAGGAGAGAGAGCGGAGGTCGCCGGCCTTTAACCTCCAAATTGGCGCCTTCCCCGAGAACTCCAGCAGCGCGCTCCAGCTGTTCTGTCGCCAAGAAGGAGTGAAGGTAGCACGCGGGGCGCCGGGGCACGGGGAGAGGACGGGCTGAGGCCAGTGGCCCCGTCCGGCCACGCTGGCCGCCGCCACCCGGCGCCGTTCTGTCCTTCCCTGCTCGGCTGGCTCGGGTGTGGGGGCTTCCTCCTGGCTCTGCGCTCAGGCGGCCCCTGGCAGGCTCGGGGCCCTCCGAGGTGCCGGGCTGGACCCCCGGACGGAGGATGCCCTCCTGCCTCAGCCGCTGTCTTGAGCAAAGGCAGAGCCCACGTCGCCTCCCTCTGCCTCTGGTGCCCGCCCGGGTGCGCCCGCCCACAGGAGCCCTCCCGGGGTGCTGGCTGGGGCCCTACCTCGGGGGTCAGCTGGCTCTGGTGAGAGCGCAGGCGTGAACGCCCACGTCTTTTCCAGGATGTGGATATCTCTGAACTCATGAAGAAGTTAGATCTCCTGGGCGATAACGGGGTAACTATCGGCCTGGCTCTCCTGGGCTGCTCCGTGCTCCGTGCTCTGTGCTCTGTGCTTGTCTTGTGTGTTCAACGACCCCAGAGTCGCAGGTCTGATGGGTGTCATGTTCCCGGAAAGGGGGGCGGGCAGGGGCCGTCTTTGCCAGAAGCGGTTCCAGAGTTAGGATGTCCTGAGCAGGGGGGCGGGGGGCCACGAGGGGGCCCGGGGACCACTCAGGACGTGCTGCTGGACGGCGGCCTGGCGCCCCCTGGAGGGACGGGCCCGCGGAGGCAGAGACCGCCATCAGACTGCCCTGCGCGGCCGTGGGAGACGCCCTGCCCGTTTCTGTGTTCTAGAATTTGAGGAATGAAGAACAGGTCGCCATAATCCAGGCCGGGACCGTGCTGGCCCTGTGTGAGAAGGTAGAGTGGTCAGCGCCTCTGTGTCCACCCCGTGTCCGAGCTCCCGGCTCCGGACCACACACCGTGCACCGGGCCTCGCTCTGGGGGCTGCATGTGTGTCCCCGCCCCGTCCCCCTGCACGAGCCGCATGTGCATGCCGACCCCTGCCCGGCCAGCAGCTCGGGCAGCAGGGCCTTCTGCCTCACACCCTGCGAAGCCTGGACACAGTCGTAGCCCCAGGGGTCTGGCC
Source organism: Sorex araneus (assembly GCF_027595985.1). Classification (NCBI taxonomy): domain Eukaryota; kingdom Metazoa; phylum Chordata; class Mammalia; order Eulipotyphla; family Soricidae; genus Sorex; species Sorex araneus. The sequence goes on from NC_073306.1 coordinate 145,515,886, forward strand.
GTGCCCTGCCCATACCCAGCCCTGGAGACTGGCAGCGTGGGCTCCAGACAGTGTGCAGGACCCGACCCCACCCGTCACCAGCCCTCAAGGGCACCCTGACCCGGCCAAGGCTTACGCAGAGGAGGAGAGGCCACTGCCAGGCGCTGCCGTCCCCCCAGTTGGCCCCACTGCCAGGCGCTGCCCGTCCCCCCAGCTGGCCCCGCTGCCAGGCGCTGCCCGTCCCCCCAGCTGGCCCCGCTGCCAGGCGCTGCCTGTCCCCCTAGCTGGCCCCACTGCCAGGCGCTGCCCGTCCCCCCAGCTGGCCCCACTGCCAGGCGCTGCCATCCCCCCAGCTGGCTCCCTCTCCTGTAGCATCATCCGCTGCTCTGATGCTGTCCGTCTGTCCATGTTTGTCCGTGAGGCATGTTTGGATCCACGCACCCACTCTGGCACCCAAGCCCCTTTGTGTGGCGCTGGCCTCGTGTTGCCACCTCACAGGCCACCCCCCACATGGCACATGGCTTCCCCGCCAAAGCACCGGAGCCAGACGCTGTTTTTAAGGTGCTAACGATCCTCATGATTCCTTCCGGAAGGTTCCAAGGGCGCATAAACACAGCTTCCCGCCCCCTCCGGTGCTGGTGAGGAGTCAAGGCCAGGCCGGCCCGGCCCGGCGGGAGGGACCCCCAGCCGAGCCTCGTCTCAAGGGCCGGGCTCAGGCCGCGCCAGGCAGCGGGAGGCATCTCGAGCACAGGCGGCCATGCACTGGGAGCCCCGCGCGGGCACCGCCACCCTGTGTCAGCGCACCCAGAGGCGTGTCTGCCTGCCACTCCAGAGAATGCCAGGGAGCCTTGAACCCCACCCACACCCACTCACTCACTGACATACTAGCACCCTCACACTCACACACACACTCACACTGTATACTCACTCACACAGACTCACACACTCACACACAGTTACACATACAATCATTCACACACTCTCACACTTACACTCACCCACACACTCACACACTCACACACACTCATTCACACACTGTACACTCACTCACACAGACTCACACACACTCACACATAGTTACACACAATCATTCACACACTCTCATACTTACACACTCACCCACACACTCACACTCACACACACACTCACATACTGTACACTCACTCACACAGACTCACACACAATCATTCACACACTCTCACACTTACACACTCACCCACACACTCACACACACACTCACACTCACACACTCACTCGCTCACTCACACTCATTCACTCTCTCTTACACTCTCACACATCCACTTGCTCAGTTACTCACTTATTCACTCATCACTCATTTACTCGCTCGTGTGCCCACTCACTCATTCACCCTCCCGCACTCCCCCACTCACGCGCTCCCTCTCTGTTCATTCCCTCCCTCCCTCCCCACTCACTAGGTGGCACCTGCAGGTGTGTGAGCCCCCCCACCCCCCAGGGCCTGGTGCCTCCTGAGCCTCAGTGCCTCAGAGCACTGCTGAGGGAGTGCCCCGCCAAGCACCCCGCCCCAGTTTGCTCCCGCAGGCCGCACTGGCGTGCAGAGCCCGGGGGCTGCCAGACCGAGTGGTGGGCAGGCAGTTCGGCCTCAGCCCTCGCGTCAGGGCGCCCTTCCTTCGCCGCCAGGCCTCGCCGGCCTGTCCTTGGGACCCTCGTCCTCTCAGCTGCCCCAGGAGACGAGCACCTGTGTCCCCACAGGTGACCTCAGGCCTCCCCGGCACGCGCCTCCACCCGCGCCAGCACCTGCCTGAGCACCATGCCCTGAGCCCCCCAAGTGACCAGCATGGCCCGCACTGTGCCCCACCTGCTCCTCTGCATCCCTCGGGGTGGCCGGAGCCGGCCCTGACCCCTCCAAGGCCATCCTTGTGCCCTGGACTTAGTCCGGCGTTTCTCGTCCCCCTCAGGCTCTGGGTCTGGCGCCCACAGGACAGAGGAGGGACCAGCGTCCAGCTTGCCGAGGGCTGGTGCAGGGGCAGGCTCGGGGGCAAGGCGGGCGGCTGCCCAGTGGGGGCAGGTGTGGCGGGGGGCTGGTGGGCTGTTTCCTGGTGCCCTCAGGACCCACCGCTCCCCAGAGGCGCCTTCTACCCCAGAGTGAAGGACGTACCCCTGGGACTCGGGGCCTGCTCTGCCTCCACTTCCTCCACCCTCAGGAACCCACTGGCCATCAGAGCCACACCGGGGACCCCTGGTGCCCCCAGCAGACGTCCACATGGACGTCTCCCACCTGTGCCAAGCCCCCTCCCACCTGTGCCAGCCAGCAGGAAGATGCCCGTTCACATCCCTCTGCACCCACCAGGGAGGGCGGGGAGAGAACAGCACCGGCTCTGGCTCCGGGCACCCGTGGGAGCTCTGGACCCCCAGAACCCTCTGTGCTCCCCACCCAGGGCTCGCTCACCTCGTCCCGCACTGAGCCAGAACCATCGGCAGCCTAGATGAATCCTCCAGGGGCTGGGACTCCCCTGCAGTGCTCAGGGCCCGACACCGCATGACCCCAGTGTTTGGCCAGAGGGGCCTTGTGTCTGGGCGCCAGGCAGTGCCCGTCAGAGCTGGGCCTCAGCATGGCCAGGGTGGTGCTTCCCAGAGCGTGTCCGCCCACTGCCCGCGTCCCCACACTGCCCGCATCCCCACACTGCCCATGTCCTTCCTCCACACTGCCCGCGTCCCCACACTGCCCACGTCCCCACGCTGTCCTCGTCCTTCCCCCACACTGCCTGCGTCCCCCACACTACACGTGTCCCCCCCACCCGCGTCCCTGCCCCGCCCAGTGGCTCTGGTGCTCCTGCCCTCCTCCCTCCCTTCTGTGGCTACTCCCTCGTAGGTTCCCTCCTCTGGATAGGCCTGTGACTTCTCCTCCCTCCCTCTCCCTCCCCTCTCCCTTTCCCCTCCCTCCCCGCCCTCTCCCCCCTTCCTGTCCCTCTCTCCTCCTCTTCCCCTCCCCTTCCCCCTCCCTCCCGTCCCTCTCCTCTCCCCTTCCTCTCTCCCCTTCCCCTCCCTCCTCTCCCCTCTCCCCTTTCCCTTTCCCCTCCCTCCCCTCCTTCCTCTCTCCCCTATCCCTCTCCCCTCCCCTTCCCCTCCCTCCCTCTTCTCCTTCCCCTCTCCCTCCTCCCTCTACTCTTCCCCTCCCTCTCCCTCCCCTCCCCTCCCTCCCCCAGCCCAGCCCCCACACCATTCCCTGCCCTCTCTGGGCTGCGCCCACCCCTCCCCTCTGCCTGAGGCCTCTGCCATTCCCAGAGCTTCAGCCGCTGGCGCAGAGGAGGGACCACTTTGGGGCCACTGAGTGTGATGTGGGGCTACCTGCCTCGTCCTGCTATATGCCCCCAACCCCCACTCCTTCCAGTCCCCCTGCACTCACCCCGGCACTCACACCCCTCCTGCCAGGCCCTGTGTCTGGGTCAGGGCTAGCCGACCAAGCCCTGCGGTGGGGGTGGGGAGACACAGCAGCCCTGTGCCAGGTGAGTGGAGACAGGCGCAGAGACGACTGGGGTGGGGCAAGCAAGGAGGACTTCCCGGAGGAGGTGAGAGCCAGGAGCTGAGCACCCGAGCAGGTGGGCGAGGCCAGAGGCTGGCAAAGGCTCAGGCGGGAAGGAGAAGCCTGCGGGAGCCGGGAAGCCAGAGCCCTTGGAGGGGCTGGAGCAGGGCAGCGCCCTGGCCTGGAGCTTGGTGGGGGCTTCACGCGCTGCAGGGGTGGGGCCTCAGGAGAGGGCAGTGGGGGCCCTGGGGACGCTGCACCGAAGCCCCCCCCCGGAATAGCCCCCACCTGCGGGCAGCCAGGCCCCTCCCACGCACCCCTTCCCCAGGGCGGCACCAGTCCACACCCACCTCCTCTTGCTCCACTGCTTAGTCCCCTGGTGGTTGCAGGGGTGCGTGCCCGGGCTGGGCTCTGCACGGTCCCCTCAGCGTGGGCAGCTGTGTTCCCCAGGGTGCCCCCAAGGGCAGAGGGCAGCCCAGCAGGCGGCTACGCAGCACCCCTGCACCCCGGTGACTGGCAGGCCCCCGCCAGCTTCCCACAGGCGACCTGAGGCTGACGAGAGGCTGGTGCTCATGGCCCTGCCCCTGCCCCTGTTTTCCAGTGGCTGAAGCAGATAGAGGGGACGGAGGCCGCCCTGACGCAGAAGATGCTGGACCTGGAGAAGGAGAAGGTGACCTGCCTTGACCGTCCCCCCCCCTCTCTGGGGCTGGGGGCCTGCCAGGATGGGCGATGGCCTCGCAGGGGACACTGGGAGGAAGGTGGAGACGGGGGCAGGGAGGTTCTCGGGGCAGGATTTCCTCCAGGCTGGGGGCCGAGGGCAGGGCAGCAGGGAGGGCCTTGCGTGTGGCCAGCCCCAAATGTCCCCCTGAGCATCATCAGAGTGGCCTGGTCACAGAGACAGGAAGGAGTAAGCCCTAGCACCGCTGGGTGTGGCCCCAAACCCAAAACAGTAAAAGGAAATTTCCTCCAAGATAAACTGGGCCCTCCCTGCCTTGGGGGCCTCGGGTCGGACGGGCGAGTCCCGGCTGGCCGCTGAGGTGCCGCCTGAGGGCACAGAGGCCCCGAGCCTCCCAGAACTGTCTGTGCTTCCAGGGGCGCTGGGGGGACCTGCAGGTGGAAGGAGCAGGTGGGGCCCGAGGGCGGCATCCCAGAGGCCACACAGGAGGGGCCACGCCCGGCTCTGTGAAGTTTTCTTGGTTTTTGTCTTGTTTCGGTTTTGGGGTCACACCCAGAAGTACTCAGGGTCACTCCTGGCTCTGTGCTCAGGGACCACTCTTGGTGGTGCTTGGGGGACCCAAGCTGGGCACTGAACCCAGGTTGGCTGCATGTAAGGCAAATGCCCTACCCACTGAACTATCTCTCTGTAAAACCCAGCAGCTGCACACAGGCTAGAGTCCTGAGTCTCCCAGGAAGCCCCCTGGCCTAGGGGTGGGCAGCTCGCTGAGCTGGTGGGAGTCTTGTCAGACTGACCAGGAGGTGGGCAGGGAGAAGCCTGGCACCTGCAGGGTCCCTGGGACTGTGCCCGCTCTCTGGGAACGGGGGGGGGGTCCCCTTCATTGGTCAGCAGCAGCCACGCTGGCACGGGGGGCGAGGGCAGGACTGGCTCATCAAGGCTCCTGGCCTGGGAGGCTCCTGCTGCCAGGACACCTCGTCCTCCCCCTGCACCCAAACTCGTGCGGAGGGGAGCGGGGGCGGGCTGGCCTGAGGGTGCCCTGGTCCCTCACGGTGCCCTCCTGTGCAGGATCTGTTCAGCAGGCAGAAGGGCTACCTGGAGGAGGAGCTGGACTACCGGAAGCAGGCCCTGGACCAGGCGTACCTGGTAGGAGGGGCCTGGCATCAGGCGCTTGGGTGCGGGGGAGGGGCTACTCTGTCCCCAGGTGGCCAGTCTCTAGGTCCGTCTTCTGGTCAGTCTGCGCAGAGCATGCTGTAAGGACAGGGCCACTCTCTCCTTTGGATTAGAATGACCTCACCAGTGGCCATAGCCAAGTGTGGGCAGAGGAGCTGAGTTAGTAGCCGGAGCCCATGAGGAGATGCCACCATATGCAGGGGACAATGGCCATCACGGGGTTAAAGTGTCTGAGTCTCCTCAGCAGGGGTGAGGTGTGTCTGTGAGTCAGCTCTGCAGGGGTGAGGCCATGCCTATGAGTCAGCTCTGCAGAGGTGAAGAGTGTCTATGAGTCTCCTCAGCAGGGGTGAAGTGTGTCTGTGAATTCACTCTGCAGGGGTGAGGTGTGTCTGTGAGTCCCCTCTGCAGGGGTGAGGCATGTCTGTGAGTCCCCTCTGCAGAGGTGAGGCGTGTCTGTGAGTCCTCTCTGCAGGGGTGAGGCGTGTCTGTGAATTCACTCTGTAGGGGTGAGGCGTGTCTATGAGTCCCCTCTGCAGGGGTGAGGCATGTCTGTGAGTCCCCTCTGCAGGGCTGAGGGCATTTCCTCTCTGTCTCTCGGCGTCAGAATGTCAGAAGACAGGTGTCCTTGCTGCAGGCTGGAAGGCCCAGGAGTGGGACCCCTGCCGGCCCCTAGCTGTCCTGAATGCCCGAGACACCCCTGGGGTCATGCAGCCCCTGCGCCCTCCCACACTGCCCGTTGTCTCAGAAAATCCAGGAGCTGGAGGCCACGCTGTACACAGCTCTACAGCAGGAGCCGGGGCACAAGACCAGCGAGGCGCTGAGCTCTGGGCAGCGGGAGGACCTGCAGGCGGCTGTGGAGAAGGTGCGGAGACACATCCTGCGGCAGAGCCGCGAGTTTGACAGCCAGGTCCTGCGGGAGCGCATGGAGCTGCTGCAGGCGGCACAGCAGGTGATTGGGACAGGAGCAGGGGCGGGGAGCAGGGGTGGGGGAGCAGGGCTGGGAGCAGAGATGAGGAGCAGGGGTGGGGTACAGGGGTGGGGGAACAGGGTGGGGCGCAGGGGTGGGGGAGCAGGGCTTGGAGCAGAGACGGGGAGCAGGGGTGGGGGAATAGGGCTGGGAGCAGAGATGGGGAGCAGGGGCTGGGAGCAGGGCTGGGGGAGCAAGGGCTGGGAGCAGGGCTTGGAGCAGGGACGGGGAGCAGGGGTGGGGAGCAGGGCTGGGGGAGCAAGGGCTGGGAGCAGGGCTTGGAGCAGGGACGGGGAGCAGGGGTGGGGAGCAGGGCTGGGAGCAGAGACGGGGAGCAGGGGTGGGGTGCAGGGGTGGGGGAACAGGGTGGGGCGCAGGGGTGGGGGAGCAGGGCTTGGAGCAGAGATGGGGAGCAGGGGTGGGGAACAGGGTGGGGCGCAGGGGTGGGGGAGCAGGGGTTGGGAGCAGGGCTGGGAGCAGGGCTGGGAGCAGAGACGGGGAGCAGGGACGGGGAGCAGGGGTGGGGGAGGCTGAGCAGTGAGGGGTGCAGGGAGTGGCTTCAGGCCCTGTGGGGAGGGGCAGGCAGATGGTTCTCGGGGGGGTGAGGCGGCGAGGGCGTGGAGAGCAGGCAGAGGTGCGGGCCGCGGGCAGGGGCAGGTCTCTGACGCCCGTCCTGTTTCAGAGGATCCGGGAGCTGGAGGAGAAGCTGGAGGCGCAGAGGCGGCAGCTCAAGGAGCTGGAGGAGAAGGTGGGTGTCTGCCCGGCGCTGCCTCGGGCCGTGGGCGGGGCCCGGGGGTCTCTTGGGCCCCAGGACCCTGCTGGCCCCTCATCGTCAGCTCTGATCCATGCGCAGCGACGCGGGGTGCAGGCGGCCCCCCGTGGGTCTGGGTGACGGCGGCTCGTGGCCTTGACTCGCACCCCTGTTCCTGGGCCCCAGCGCTGGGCAGGCCCCCTGCTCCCCGGGTGCCCGGGACCCCAGAGACGCCCGTCCCAGCCCGCCACATCCTGCACTCAGCCTGGAGCCCGTGTGGCTGCGGGTGCCGAGGGCGGGGGGTGGGCTGGGTGCCTGGACTCCCTGAGCACCTTTTGGGCCCCACAGCACCCAGGGGCTTCTCTCCCAACGGCAGGTGTCTGCTGAGGGCGGCCCGGCCGGCCCATGGGGGAGGGGCAGAGGGCCAGAGGGCTCAGGGTGCTCAGAGGGGGCCGGGGGGCTCTGGCGGGGTCAGGGGGCTCGAGGGCTCTGGTGGGGTCAGGGGGCTCGAGAGCTCAGGCAGGGTGAGGGGGCTCGGGGGCTCTGGCAGGCTCAGGGGCTCGGGGACTCTGGCGGGGTCAGGCGGGCTCAGGGGGCTCTGGCGGGCTCAGGGGGCTCTGGCGGGCTCTGGCGGGCTCTGGCGAGGTCAGGGGCCGCGGGCTCTGGCGGGGTCAGGTGGGGTCGGGGGCTCAGGGTTCCACACAGCAGGGCAGAGTCCCCTCCCCGTCTCGTGCCCTGTGTCCCCAAGCCATAGCCATCTGTGTGTGGTGGGAGGGTCCTTCTGGCCACATTCAGTGGGGGCGCAGTGCAGGGCCTGGCTGGGCGTCTCTGGGGCCCTGGAGGTCCCTAGAGGCCCGTCTGCTGGCCCCGCCCTCCAGGACTTTCCTGAGGCCCCCGGGCTTCCCGGGACCCCCGTGGCTGCCCCTCTGTGCCTGTCCTGAGCCTGCGGGCCGTGCCCCAGCCGGGGTCCTCGGGGGCTGTCTCATCTCCCAGGAGAGCGGTGAGGACAGTGTGGGGGAGGCCGGCCCCCAGCTCTAGCGCTTCTGCGGGCACACATGGCTCCTGCCCGGGCGGCCTGCCGGCCTGCGTGGGCCCACCGGGTTAGACCCCGCCATCCCTCCTGTCCCCGAGCCTGCCCGGAGCGGTCCCCGTGTGCAGAGTGGGAGTCCCCCAACCAGCTCCCACTGACACCGGGCAGCAGGCTGCCCTCGAGGGGCCTGGGGCCAGCCTCCGAACAACACGTGCCAGGACTCCTGTTCAGCTGGGTTGGGCGGGGCTGACCCGGGCTCGGAGAGGCCTGGGCTGGTGTTGCCAAGCCAGGCAGACTCGGACGCAGAGTCGGACCCGTGCGGGCGCCCCGCAGCCCAGGGCACCCCCCGTGCCGGGCCCAAAGTCCTGCCCTTTCCCCAGCCTCAGTTTCCCTGAGCGGAGTCTGAAGGCGCTGTTCTGGGTTGAGCACACGGGAGGTGCCTCCGCGCACTGGCTGTCCCCTTCCGGCTCCCGCGGGGCAAGTGACTGGCGACTCGAGCACAGTGGGGAGAGATGGTCCTCGGGCCGAGGGGCCCCCTCCCTGCCGATGGCCCTTTAGTTTGTTTGGGGGCCACACCTGGCAGTGCTCAAGGACCACTCCTGGCTCAGTGCTCAGGGCTCACTCCTGGCTCAGTGCTCAGGGCTCACTTCTGGCGGGGCTCGCTGGGGGGCCCCTCAGGGTGCCAAAGCACGTGCCCTGCCTCTGTCCTCTCTCCCACCGGGAGGTGACTTGCTCTCTGGAATATAGAGGGAAGAAGCGACACAGAAGTTGCCATTTGTGACACCTGGGTGAGGGGCCCTGGCAGGATTGGCGTGGGGGGTTAGAGTGGCAGCTGGGGGGCTGTGCCCGGTGCGGGGGGGGGGTGTGGTAGGCGGGGCTGAGGGCCCCTCAGCAGGCTCCCTTCCCGTCCCTCCGGCGCCCGTCTGGGAGGGCCCAGAGCTGCCTCTTACACCTCTTTCCTTCTCTCTCTCCCCTCCTTTTCTTTTGGTTTCTAGTTTTTGTTCCTTTTCTTGTTTTTCTCACTAGCATTCATTCTGTGGCCTTGACGACGCCAGCAAGCCGGGAACTTGGGTTGGTAGAAATGATGCTTGGAAGGACCCCGCCCCCTCCATGTTCTTTAGGGTGGGGGGCCCTAGGAGGAGCCTCATCCTCGGCTCCCGGCCCAGAGAGCCCTGGAGGCCTGGGGAGGGGGGCGAGCTTGGGGGCGCCAGACTACCCTACTCCCACAGCCTGGGTGGCTGGAGACAGCACCGGACCACGGCCTTGCAGCGGCCCATCCTCTGGGATCCCTGGCCCAGACGGGGCATTGCCGGGGTCAGCTCTGGAGCCCCCAGCCCCACTTCCTCTGGCACTGGCCTGGTGGTCTGAGAATTACCAGGAGGGGTCTTAGGAGCCCCAGTAGAGGGTGGGCTGTTCCTGACCCTTCCCCTGAGCCCAGCCGACTTGAAGACTCTGAGTTTGGGGATCCCTGTGGCTGCCTTATTCCCCCCCCAGTGCCCTGGTGCCTGCGGCCACCATCCCCACACGGCCTGCTGGCCTCTGGCCCAGTGCCTGTGGCTGCATGGGCACGGCCATGGCCACAGCCTCGTGGCAGAGTGTGGGCTCATCCTGCCTCCTGGTACCCTCCCCAGGCCGGGCCCCTGGCCCTCGGCACACTGAGCCCTTGGGATGGAGGAGGGCACAGGTGGGGTCCCCACGGCGGAGGGGTCCCCACCCTGCCAACCCGGGCTCTGGTGTCACCTCCAATTATCTTTAACTCTTGCAGGAGCGAGAAAGAGCTTACGGCATAACCTGAGTCCCACGGCCACCCAACCCCACTCACCCCAAATTCAAGCCCAGAGACTGACCAGTCCCCAGGACCCACGTGTGCCCAGCAGCTCGCGGGAAGCTGGGGTTACCCTGGCCAGATGCCGGGGGCTCGTCCAGCTCCAGGCCACCCCTGATCCCGCCTGTGGCTGCCCAGGAGAGAGGTCGCTGGAGGACCCGCCGCGTCCAGGCTGGGCCTGGCACAGTGGCGCCTGCCGTGGCTGCCCTGTGCTCCTGCGTCTCCATCTGCTGGGTCAGGGCACGGCCGGGGCAACCTGCCGGTGCCCTGTAATCCGGATCCACGGTCCAGCCCTGGCAACCACACTTGCCCCCAAGGGCCTGAGCCGCTGGACCTCCAAGCAGGGCCAGAGACAGGCGTGAGCAGCACCCGAGCCCGAGGCCCAGGCCCCGTCAGCCCTGCGGGGGCGGGTGGAGAGGTGGCGCGGCCCGACCTCAGTGCCCGCGGGTGGCGGAGGAGGAGGTGCTAGAGCTCGTGGAGTCTGGGGGACTCGGCAGGACTCAGACTGGGCTGCGCTGTCCCCGCCACGGGGATCTCGAGAGACCAGCCTCTGCACAGAAGTTCCTGGGTGATGGGGTGGGGAACACCCACTGACAAGCCAAGTCCTGGAAGGACCCCAATGCTGTCACTTCCTGAGGGTGGGGTGGGGGCTGAGACAGCTGCTCTAGGAGGTGAAGCTCTGAGACAGTGGGGAGGAAGATATTTGGATCAGAAAGATGGAACAGGACCCAGGTGATGGGGCAGGAACCCAGGTGATGGGGCAGGACCACAGATGATGGATTAAGACTACAGATGAATGAATAGGGCCACAGATGATGGAGCAGGGACACAGGTGATGGAGCAGGGCCACAGGTGATGGAGCAGGGCCACAGATGATGGAGCAGGGCCACAGGTGATGGAGCAGGGACACAGGTGATGGAGCAGGGCCACAGGTGATGGAGCAGGGCCACAGATGATGGAGCAGGACCATAGATGATGGAGCAGGGCCACAGGTGATGGAGCAGGACCATAGATGATGGATTAAGACTACAGATGAATTAATAGGGCCACAGGTGATGGAGCAGGGCCACAGATGATGGAGCAGGACCACAGGTGACGGAGCAGGGCCACAGATGATGGAGCAGGACCATAGATGACAGAGCAGGGCCACAGGTGATGGAGCAGGGCCACAGGTGATGGAGCAGGGCCACAGATGATGGAGCAGGACCATAGATGACGGAGCAGGGCCACAGGTGATGGAGCAGGACCATAGATGTTGGAGCGGGACCACAAACAGAGAGAGAAGGATCTCAGGTGACGGAGCAGGACCTCAGATCACGGAACAGGACCAGAAATGATGGAGCAGGACCACATACAGATGGGATGGGTCCCCGACAGGTGCTGCAGCTGCGCCTGTGTTGGGGAGACAGGCCCAGGTGGGCTGGCTGCTTGCCAGGGCTCAGGTGGGGGCTGTGCTGTAGCTTGGCGAGCCCGACTCCCCGTGAGAAAGGGCTTTGGGGAAGATGCGAGTGTTGGCGACTCAGACCCTGGAGGGTGCGCACAGACACGCAGTGTCCTCAGGACCCTCAGAGGGCGGGACGCAGGGAAGAAGGACCCCGTTTGGACAGATGGGATGGATGTCCCACCAAACCCTGGGTTTGGGGCCTTGAACACACCTGGGGAGCAGCCGAGAGGGGCGAGAGCCGCAGCCCAGCCCCCACCTCACGGGGTTGGTGGTGCCAGGACCGGTGTCTTCACTGGACGCGGCGTCTGAGGAAGGCACGAGGAAGCTGCTCTGTGGTGGCTCCTGTCGCGGGGCCTGGGGTGTCCTTGGCCAGGATCCCCCTGCCCCGGGCAGTGGCGCTCAGGAGGGAGGTCCTGGGGCCCCCGCCGCCGTCTGCAGCCGCGAGCTTGAATGCCAGCCTGGGCCAGCCCGGCACCTCCACTTGCACCCGCCCGCGGATTCCCTCTGTGGACGGGGGTCACAGCTTCCACACGGGCCCCGAGGGCTTCTGTGGGCGTCTCTGCACAGACCCCCACCGCGACTCCTGGCAGGGAGTCCAGCCAGCACTCACCTTTACGGAGACCCACAGCCTGGCGCGGGCTGCCCCAGGACACAGCGCAGGAGTGACCAGCACCTGGACAGAGGCCGAGTCCCACCGGAACCAGCGTGCCTTGTGTCCGAGCCCCAGACACCACCCTGGGCTCTGGCTCTGAGGGCCCTGACCGCAGGGCTGGCCGGACATTTCCTCAGGCGCCCCATGGACCCGGGCCAGTGTGCCCTGCCGGGGACCGCCCTGCGGCCAGCGGACTCAGGTTAGTGTCTCCCCGGAGTGGCGGGGTGGGCCCACAGATCCCCTGAGGAGGCCGTGAGGTGGGGTGAGTCCCTCACCCACGGGGGTCTTGGAGACCCCTCGCCCCTTACTCCCGACAGCTCTGCGGTGCGGGGGGCCGGAGGTGCTGGGGGAGGCTGGACTCCCTCTCCTGCCCACCTGCACCCCAAAGGCACTGGTCAGGGGTGACCCTCTGCATCCGTCTCTCCTTCACGGAGGGCGTGTCCCCACCTCCCCCATGGCGGGGCTCGGCCACCTGGATCCAGATGCCCTCCGCAGCTGGACCCCCGGTGGGAGCTGGCACGGACTTCCACGTGTGTGTGGCACAGAGAAGCTGGAGGTGCTCTAAGGCATGTGCTCTGGGGAGCCCCCCTGAGCCCAAGTCTCCATCCCCAACAGGCGTGGAAGCCCTCCCGTGGCCCGGCTCAGGACCCCTCGTGCCCATGGGGCATCCCCCACGGTGGGAACCAGGAACTCCAGTCACACCCCCAAAGACCTGTTCGCACTTCCTGTTCCTGCGGGTCCCCCCACCAGCCGAGCCCCGACAGCATCCCTGCCCTGTCCCTCCCTCCCCCTCCCCAGGGCTTCCCCACCTCTGCCTCTCTCCTCCCCCTCCTCCTCCCCTCTCCTCCCCGTTTCCCTCTCCCCTCTCCCCTGTCCGCTCCCCCCTCCTCTCCCCTGCCCTCTCCCTTCCCTCTTCCCTCCCCTCCCCCTTTCCTCTCCCCTGCCCTCTCCCCTGCCCTGCCCCTCACTGTGGCTGCCTAGTATTGCCCTAGGCCTATTCTGCCCCCCTCCACCCCACCCCTGCCGAGGGCCACCCCTGCTGCTCCCCCTGCTCCCTCTGCTCCCTCCCCGGGGCACTTCTCTCTGTCCTGGTGGGAGGGTCTTGGTGACTTTGGATCCAGCCCCTGCGAGGTCCCACCCTTTGCTTGGGGACTGAGGTCCCTGTGTGTCAGGTCCCAAGACGGAGCCACGAAGGGCCTGACGCTGAGCGGGTTGCTGAGAGTACTGACAGGCACTGGGGTGCCTCTCCGCGGGCATCTGCCCGCTGCCCACTGCCCCCACCCCCGTCGCTCCGGGCTCCCCAGCCTGTAAGAGGAGCCGAGCCTGAAACCCAAGCGACTCATGAATAACCCACCATCCTGCCCGCAGCCAGAGGCTCTGCCGGGTCCCCCTGCGAACCCAGCGCCTGTTCCTCTCGGGACCCGAGTCATCACCCTGGGATGGAGCCGCTGGCGGAGGCTCAGACCGAGACCTTCAGCTACGTGGTCCGGGCGCCCGGCGCGGACGGGGCCGACATCATGGACGTGAAGGTGAAGATCGACACGCGCTGGGTCCTCCAGGAGGGCGAGGAGGGCGAGGAAGGGCTGCCCGAGGACACGCCCAGGGGGCCACCGTCCGACCTGCAGAGCAGGTAAATCCAGGGACCGCCTGCGCCATGGGCCCCGCTCTGGCCACCACGTTTGCGGGGAGGGACGGGCACCGCCCTCGCCCCTGCACCCCGTTTCTGTCTCTGCTCTTTCCTGCCCTCTGCCCCACCGCCCACATCTGTGGAGAGGAGGGGCCCAGGGGACACTTGGGACTCGGCCCACGGGGGCTGCAGCTAGGCCTGCGGTGACCAGCCTCCTCTCAGCCCCCCACTCGCCCCTGACTCCCAGACGGGAGTGGCCCTGGCTGAGCCGCGGGTCCCTGCCAGTCTCACACACCTGTCCCCTCAGCCGTGTGTGCCCGCTGTCTCGCACACTTGGGCTCTGGACTGATGAGGGCTGCATGCGTCCCTGTCACACACAGGCTGCTTCTGCCACGTCTCGGCCATGCTGCCGCCCCCACCCCTGTGTCTGCCCAGCCACGTCCCCAATGCTGTTGGGTTTCTGTGTGCGGGGCTGGTGGTGGAGGGGGTGCCAGGCTGGGGGCACCCAGGGCACTCGTGAGCTCAGCCAGCACTTATGTCCTTCTTAAGTTTTTAAAATAAATTTTGGATTTTGGGTAATGCCCCTCAATGCTCAGGGGTAACTCCTGGCTCTGTGCTCGGGGGTCCCGCCTGGCAGGCTCGGGGACCTTGTGGGATCCTGGGGGTCAGAGTTGGGTTGACGCATGCAAGGCAAGTGCCCTTCCCATGGCCCCCGCACTCGTTTCCCCTGTGTCCCGTCCTGTCGTGCTCGCCGTGGCCCCCGGCGTGGCTTCCGTGTCCTGCAGGGCCCCGCGTGCTCGGAGCCCACATTCCTCCCGGCAGGCCCTTCCCAGTGCTGTGCTCTGTCCCGCTCAGTGTCTTAAGGTCAGGGCTGACAGCTGGACATGTGACCAATAGGTCATCAGGACACCGAGTGTCCTGGATTTGTCTGGGACTGCCATTTTCTTGGTGTTTTCTTTGTCTTAAGACTAGTCATTAAATGTGTATTTTCATGTAATCCATCCTCTTTGTAAAGCTTCTCTTACAATGAAATGCACATCAACATTTACAACACCCACCCCCCTCACCCACCACCATCATTCTATCCATGTCATCCATCCAGCCACTCACCAGCCACCCTTCATCTACATATCCACCGCCCAAATATCTATCCACCCATCCATCCACCCATCCATCCATCCATCCACCCACCCATCCATCCATCCATCCATCCACCCACCCATCCATCCATCCATCCATCCATCCATCCATCCATCCATCCACCCATCCATCCACCCATCCATCCATCCATCCATCCATCCATCCATCCATCCATCCATCCATCCATCCATCCATCCATCCATCCATCCATCCATCCACCCATCCACCCATCCATCCATCCATCCATCCACCCACCCACCCATCCATCCATCCATCCATCCACCCATCCATCCACCCATCCACCCATCCATCCATCCATCCATCCATCCATCCATCCATCCATCCATCCATCCATCCACCCATCCATCCACCCATCCATCTATCCATCCACCCACCCACCCATCCATCCATCCATCCACCCATCCATCCACCCATCCATCCACCCACCCACCCATCCACCCATCCATCCATCCATCCATCCATCCATCCATCCATCCATCCATCCATCCATCCATCCATCCACCCATCCATCCATCCATCCGCCTGTACTAGTGACAGACGCTCACACACACACTCAGCACTTTTGTTTCTCCCAGTTCCAGGGACTGGAGGTGCCCGTGAGGTGCGGGCAGCAGCGGTAGTTCCTCTTGGGGCCCCTCAAGCTGGTGCCTGTGCTCGCCTGCTCATCCCTGTGGCACTGTGCCCTGCTGTCCCCTATGGGACCACTCTGCATGACACTCACAGGCCTGAAGGTGTCACTTTAACTTAATCACCAAAACCGTCACATTTAAGGTTTCCTGTCCTAGAGGTGAGGGGACACTTTAGCGGGCGTCAGTTCGGGGCACAGACAGGAGGTGCAGAAGGGGAGGGTCCCTGCCCCCCCCCCCCCCCCGCCGCCTGACAGCTGTGACGGGCTCCCCGCTGGTCTGGGCATTGCTTTGCAGGCCTCCATCCCCCAAGCAGGCCGCCATCCCCCCATCCATCCCTGTGGTCGCCGTCTGCTGAAGTGGCCTCCAGGGCTGGGTGCGTGGGTCCGAGTCAGCGCCACCCGCTTCCCGCGCAGGGTCCGGGAGCTGGAGCGGTCGGAGGCGAGGCTGCTGCGGCGGGTGGAGCGGTTGCGCGCCCGCCTGGCCCAGGAGAGAAGCCACGCCCTGCGCGCCCAGGAGCAGCTGCGCGCCCTGCGGGGGGCCCTCGCCCGCCAGGTACCGCCTCCCGACACGCCCTGCGTCCACATGCCACCCACGCACCCAGCCCTGGAGGCCACTTCAGCAGACGGCGACCACAGGGGCCCAGTGGGGGCTGTGGCCAGGGGCCTCACTAGACTGTGCTCCATGTTCCTGTCTGTAGAGTGGGCGTCCCCCCTCCCCGTGCCCCCGGGTGGGCTGAGAGCGCGAGTGAGCCCTGCACTGTGCAGGTGCTGGGGGTTGTATGCATGCATCATGTGTATATGCATGAGTGCACATGCCTGCACATGTGCATATGCCTGCACATGCACACAAGATGCCATGTGTGCGCAGGCATATGTGTGCTGGCACATGTATAACTGCATGCGTGTGCTGGCACATATGTACAGATACATGTGTATATGTGCATGTATTGATACATGTGTAAGTGCATGTGTGTGCTGATGCATATGTACACATACCTTTGTGCCAACACACATGTACATGCATGTGTTGGCTTGTGTGTATACAGTGTGCATATGCTGATACACGTATGCATGTGTTGGTGCATGTGTACATGCATGCGTATTGGCATATGTGTACATGCATGTATGCTCCCATGTGTGTGCATGGACTGTGCATGTGTGTGTACACGTGTGCAGGGAACCTCAGAGAACTGACCCCCTGTAGCCTCTGTACCCTGGTGGCCGGGGTACCAGACAGTTTATGGCCGAGCTCTGAGGGTAATGAGGAGCAGGAGAGGCTCAGGGCCGCGGGTCTGGTACTGGTTGTGTGGGGCCTGAGGGCGGCGAGCAGCCTGTCCAAGACAGGGTGGGGAGCAGAGCCAGCCCTGGCTTTCCCCTTGCCTCCATGGGTCTCAGTTTCCACTTCTGTGGGATGGGAGGAAGAGGCCCTGGGACTGCCGGGAGGTGAGTTAGTAAATGCTCGTAGCAGTGGCTGCTGTGGGGTTGACCCGCCTGTTCCGAGCCATGCCAGGGGAGTGGTCAGGGGCCAGCAGGGGCCACAAGCTCCATAAAGTGCAGGCCTGAGAGGGTGGCTGTGCAGCGTCCTGTGCCAGTGGAGAGCTGTCCACTGTGGTGCTATGACCAGCCACTGGGCCCTGAGACCCAGTCCCCAGGGCACTGCCAGCACCGAAAGCCCAGAGCCACCTGGGAGCAACACTGAACCGTGCTCACAGGGCGAGGTTGTTTCCAGAAGCTTCTGATGCAGCATGTGTGTGCATGTGTGTGCATGTGTGTACTCACATGGGTGTGTGTGCATGCGCTTGTGTGTGCACCTGTGTGTGCATATGTGCACGTGTATACACGTTTGTGTGGTGTGTATGTGTGTATGTGTGTGTGCTTGCATGTGTGTACATCGGTGTGCATGTGAGTGAACATATGTATGTACATGTTTATGTGCATGTGTGCATGCATGTGTATGTGCGTGTGCATGTGTGTGCTTGCGTGTGTATGTGTGTGTGTGTGCTCAGACCAAGAGTGTGCTGTTCTGAAGGTCAGGTTCCTTGCAGTGCAGCTCTGAGAGCAGGTCAAATGCTGGTCTGTCTGGTTCTGGGCCGCAGCTGAGCAGGTGAAGTTGGCTTAGGTGGGACCTGCCTGGGGGATCGGGGACCAGGGGCCTTCTCTGGAGCTTCAGTGACACCCCCCTGGGCTCAGGGCACCGGCTGGGTGAGGGGTGCGCCGTCCCACTGTCGCACTTTTGGGAAGAACAGTCAGGCCCTGTAAGCCCCTCGGAGAGGGTGTGGGAGACACAGAACAAGGAG
Organism: Sorex araneus; assembly: GCF_027595985.1. Classification (NCBI taxonomy): domain Eukaryota; kingdom Metazoa; phylum Chordata; class Mammalia; order Eulipotyphla; family Soricidae; genus Sorex; species Sorex araneus. The sequence goes on from NC_073306.1 coordinate 145,533,595, forward strand.
GCACCCCTGGGCGTGTCAGGGACCCAGGCACCGCCCCTCACGTCTGTGGGGTCCGCGCCCACACACTGGGGGACAACGCTTCCTTTTTCACTTTTTGTTTTTGGGTCACACCCAGCGATGCTCAGAGGTTACTCCTCGCAGTGCTCAGGGGACCATAAGGGGTGCTGGGGAATGAACCCGGGGTGGCCGCGTGCGGGCCAAGTGCACCCTACTCGCTATGGCTCCACGCCGGACATCTCTCCCACAGGGGCTCAGGTCACCCTCAGCTCCTGGGCAGAGGGGTCAGGAAGCCCCAATTCCAGAGGAGGAATATGAGTGCAGGATCCTCGGGAACCCCCCTGGCTGAGCCAAAACACGGCCCCCAAACTCTCACCCTGCACCTCTTGTTAGAAATATCTGTCTTTGGAGCCGGTCAGTGGGAGGGTGGAGGGAATGTCTTTGCGTCTCTGCAGGGTGGTTTTCCACTTAAGTTTCACTCTGCAGCTGTCAATATTCTCAGGACACATTTGCACACTGTACTCAGAATCCTCAGGAAGCCTCTGTACAGCTCTCAATGTTCCGAGGAAGCACTTGCACCCCAAGACAGCTCATTTCTGTAGTAACCCAGGGTCCCTTTGAGAGCCCACCCAGAGAGACCCGGCTGGGTGCTGGAGCACCCAGGCCCCGGGACACATCACCTGGCAAACCTGCTGCCCTTTCTTCACGGGGGTCTGACTCCGTTTGTCTTTGCCCCCACCTGTCCCCAAATCAAGGGCCCCTCTGAGCCCACCGAGCTCGCCCAGGTTCCTACCTCTGCTCCCCTCAGATCCCTGGCCTGAGCTTCCTGGGAGGGGCGGAGACTCTAGGGGGAGAAAAGCTCCCCAAATCATGGCCACTCTTCACCACCCCTTGCCCTGAGCACAGGGCTCCCAGGCCTGCTCTGGGCACATGACTGGTTCTGGGGCATCATGTGGGTACACCCCCGGCTGCACCCCGTGCCCCTGGGGCCAGCCAGGGCGGAAGGGCTGCTTGCCCCTTCCTGGCTCACCCACGGGAAGGCAGAGGCTGACCCTGAGGTGGGTGGGGCACAGACATGAATTCTTGGGGCGCTGAGAAGTGGAGAGGTGTGAGGGGGTGTGGGGTGGCCGTGGGGATGGTTGGGCGCGCCTGCCTTGTTCTCTTTAGGAATTCCGCTCCCAGGAAGCTCTGCCGGCTTCACCGTGGTCTCCAGCCCACAAGGCCCGTACACACACACACACACACACACACACACACACACACACACACACACACACGCGCGCGCGCGCGCGCGCGCGCGCTGCTCAGGGTGGGCGCAGGGGCCCTGGCGCGTGGGGAGCCTGCCGTCCAGTCAGGCGCGGAGCAGTCGGGGTGCCCCTGGACTAGGCCGGACCTCGCTCCTTGACGCCCTCCTTCCACCGCCAACTTGTAGGTGCAGGAGCAGGAGCGCGCGGTGCAGCAGCGGCGGCGGCTGCGGGAGCTGGTGCGGCGCCAGGACGCGGCGCTGGGGCAGCAGGCGGCGGCCCTGGAGCGTGGCGCGCGGACGCAGCGTCACCAGCTGGGCCTGGCGCGCCGGCAGGAGCGCGCGCTGCGGGCGCAGGTGCAGCGGCTGCAGGGCGACGTGCGGCGCCTGTGCCGGGCCGCGGGCCTCCTGCTGGCCGAGTTGGACGCCCCGGGGCCCCTGGCGCCCACTCGCCACGGCCCGGGACGGCCCGCGCACCCCCGGAGCGCCTCTCCCGAGGCGAGGGCCGGGCCCGGGGCGCGCCGGCTGCGGGAGCGGGAAGGACGCGCCCGCGGGCAGCTCTGCGGGCAGCTGGAAGGGCTGCAGCTGTCGGACATCCGCCCGTCGGGCCGCGCGCCGCTGCCCCCCAGTCTGCAGGACGAACGCAGCGCGGCCCCCGAGGGCCACGGCCACAGGGTAAGTGGCCGCTCGGGTCTCGGGAGTGAGTTTCCTGTCTTTTCTCTTCTGAAGAGCCATTTGCTGGAGTGACCATCACCCCCAGGTCTTCCTCTTCACCCAACCCAGCCCCCTCGCCGCCCTTCCTCCCTCCTGGCCGGCCTCCTCATCACCCAGGACAGGACAGCCGCCCTCTGTCCACCTTCTCCAGGGGCCTCGCAGGGCCCACCCATCTCTCCATCCCAACCCTCTGCTGAACTCACCCTTCCCGCCGCTCCCACCTGTCCCCCATTATCGTTCCTGGCCCGGGGCATGTTCTCCGTGCTCCCTCCCGAGTCCTCACCACCCCTCCCTGCCAAGGCCCTCACCCAGCCCCTGGCCAGCACCCCCAGAGGTGGCAGGGTCCCTCCTCCCTCCTCCTCCTGCTGTAGACTGTGAGCCCTCTGCGGGCAGGCCAGGTGGGGGCCGGGCACCCTTCTGCTTCTCAGGTTCCCAGCAGGGCGACCCCAGGGGCCTCTCCTGAGCTCCGGAGGGGTGTGGGCCGGGCTGCGGGCACTTGGCAGGAGTACGTGAGCACTAACCTCTGCTGGGCACTGACAGTGTGAGCTGCTTCCTCCTGGCTGGCCTCCAGGTTCCCTGCTGGAGGAGCAGCCTCGGAGGGACCATGGGTGCCCCTGCTGGAATCTAGGGCCCATGATGTGTACATGGGCTGTTTCTCCCGCACCTGGCGTCCTCATCTTGTGAGCCCCCCCACACACACACACGCTGGGTGTGCCCAGTCACCACACCGCCCGCCCTGAGGGCCACACGCGTCTACCTGGACACTCGATTTCTTCTGCGGAAGCGGAACCCCATGTTCTCGAACCCGTTTCCCCATCCTCTTTCCTCCCCCCACGTTCACCGCCTTGTTCTGCTCTGCGGGCCCCGCCTCCCGCCCTGCCCGCCAGCTCGGGCACAGCCGCGGCACTGGGCACCTTGCTGGAGCCGGGGAATAAACCGTGCAGAGACGGACACTTGTACGGTCCCTTCCCGCTCCCCCGCCCGCCGGACGCTGCTCCTTCCTGGTTACTGTGGCTTGGCTGACGCGGGCGCCCACACTGTTAGCGCCCGTTAATGCAGCAGCACAGTCACTCCATCCACGGCGGCCCGGCTGTGGGCAGCCTGCCAGGGCCAGAGGGGGTCCCGGCAAGGGCGGCCCGTCAGGGCTGCGTGGCCCGCCCCCCACTGAGTCCCTGTCTTTGCTGGCTGTCCCTGGGGTCTCTGCCCAGCACAGCCCCCGCCAGGAGCGAACGCGGGCATCAGTCCTTCCCTCCTGCCGTCCCGTGCCCCCACTGTGGAATCCCCCCAGGTGGAACAGTGGGGTCCCTTGTCCTGGCTGGGGCAGCTCCAGACTCAGGGGGCTGGGGGGTGGCAGGTGCCCCCAGGCCCCGTGTGGCTGAGGGGGCAGACAGCACACATGGACCCCGGCCCCCGACGCCTCCTGCCCGGGACAGGGCAGAGTCTTGGGAGGGCCCTGGTGAGGCCTCCAGGCCCCGGGGTGCCGCCGTCACCTCCCCCTCCTCCACAGGGGCCCCCTGGGAGCATGAGCTCTGGCTGACGTGTCCTCACCGGCCTCGGTGACGGCCATTTGCTCGGAAGCTGTCTGGGTGGCGTGAGGGCTGGAGCTTTGGTTTGGGGGGACGGGTCTGTCCAAGACATGCAGTTAGCAGAGGGTCCATGTGTCCTGACCCTCCTGCCCACGTCCAGGCCCTGAAAACTCAGCCCTCGTGATTTTCTGTGGCTGTGTGGACGTACCCTATAGCGCAAGTGTACCCACATAGGGCACGGGTATATGCATAGCACACATGTACCCGCACAGGCGTGTGTACCTGCATAGAGCAGATACACCACATAGAGCGAACACCCCCCAAACCCGTTATACACCCCATACACCCCCATATACACCATATACACCCCGTACACACCCCGTACACACCCCATACACACTCCATATACACCATATACACCCATACACACCCCGTACACACCCTATACACCCATACACACCCCGTACACACCCCCATACACACCCCATATACACCATATACACCCATACACACCCCATATACACTCCATACACACCCCCATATATACCATATACACCCATACACACCCCGTACACACCCCATACACACCCCATATACACCATATACACCCATACACACCCTGTACACACCCCCATACACACCTCCCATAAAGCAGCTCCGGCCCAGCCCACCTGATATTCTGGAAATATCTGTGCCTGCCCCTCCTGTCTCTGGCCCCCGACACGGAGCCGCTGCACAGCCCCCCGACTCAGTTCCCCCAGGAATCAGATGGGGACCTCAGTTCTCTGCCCACTTCCTGGGCCCGCAGGGATCAGGTGTGGGCAGGTGGGCACCCCGTGTCTCTGTGCCCACCCTCCTTCCCTCCCAGGGGTCTCTGCCCAGACACGTCCCTTCCATGATGCAGCCGTGGAAACCCTCGACAGCCCCTCACCGCTGCCCACCCCTCTGCCCCTATTGCTGAGGCCCGGGGGCTCCAGGATTTGGAGTCACACCTGACACCAGACACAGGAGCCCCCGGGGCAGCCTCTTGAGCTGAGGAGCTTGTGGGTCCCACTTCTCGGGGGCTGGGAACACGCACCCACCCCAGCATTTGAGGGTGCCTCTGCCTGGTACTGCCCCCAGAGGCGCCCCCTCCTGGTTGGCCCTGCTGGCCCTCCCCGCATCACAGAGGAGCAGGTGGCGTGGGTGCAGGGCGGCCTCGGGAACGGCCTCGGGGACCGCCTCAGGCCTGTCCCGTGTTGGGAACACGGCTCCACACTCCCTGTCGGTGCTGAGTGGGCACCACAGTGCGTGAGTGCTCCGAGCCGCTAAGCTGCATGCCAGGGCGGGCCCCAGAGACAAGCCCCTGCCTGCCCGTGCCACAGTCGTGCCCAGTGGGTGGTTTGCAAAGCCAGCGGCCAGCCTGGAAGCTTCCGGCGAGTGTGCACGGAGCACCCTGGGCAGGGGGCAAAGGTGACAGCTGGTCGCGGGGATGCAGACGCAGGTGCAGAGGGGGCAGAATCAGGACCACCCTGGGCGTCCTGGGGTGAGGGATGGGGCTGGGCCCAGCCGCGACACTCTCAGAGTGGGGAGCAGGAAGGGGCCCCAAGAGTCTGCTGGCCCTGCTCAGGGCCCGCCTTGACCTGGTGGGGTTCGGGCTCGGGGCTGACGGTGGGGCTGGAGCAGGCCTGGGTGTGCACACAGGGGGAAGCCCCTCGTGCCCTGCACAAGCCCCGACCCTGTAACCTGGGGTTCATGCCCCAGGCACGCAGACATCCCCAGGCCCTGCTCACCCCTGCCCACCTGCCCGCCTGCTCGGGCCGAGGGGCTCCCACAGCTCGGCCGGCCTGCTCCTTCCACTCCTTTCACAGGGATGGCCGCTGCCTCCAGGATGTCTCCCGAGACTACAGGCCAGAATGTCCCCTCCTGGGTGGTTCCCTGGTGACAGGTGCCACCCTAGTTCTATAGGGTGACTCCTCATCACCCAGGCCTTGAATCTCAGAATTTGCACCTCTGGCTGTGGGACATGGAAGTTTCCAGCAAACGGGAGCAAAGAGGACAATGGTGGGGGGCAATGTAAAAACTGGGGAAACTGAGGCGGGAGTGGGGGTCCAGCCCCAGAGACCCTCAGAGGAAGATCATTATAGCTCGAAGGGTGCCCCCACCCTGGGTCCAGCGGTCCTCATGGATAAGCCAGGAACTGAGGCAGGTGGGGACAGAGCCTCGCCCAGGCAGGAAGGGGGACCCCGCTTCACCCCACAGCCCGGAAGGTGCCGGGGTCTGCATGGTGGAGGGCCCGTGGGCTGTCCCGGTGCTGTGTATCCGGGGCCAGCACCCAGGGGCGCGGGAACAGACGGGTGTTGCCTCTCCACAACTCAGAGGGGGCCGGACGCTGGTGTGAGCAGAGGGAGCCTGTGGTTCCCACGAGCACTGCCCGGGAGCCCTCGGCATTGGGTGGCTCTGGCCAAGCAGTGATGCTGGCTAAGGGTCCCCAGGACAGGACACCCGTGTCCCTGAGCACTGTTGGGGAGGAGAAGGAGAGTCTTCACCCTGTTGGGAACCATGGAGTGAAGCTGAGATGTTTCTCCATGCACATGCACACACTCAACACACAGAGATACACAGCACACATGTGCATGCACACACATGTTTGCACAACATACATGTGCATGCACATGCTCACGTAACATATATGCTCACACAACATACATGTGCACACATACATTCTCACAACACAGACACACAGCACACATACATGCCAACACATTCATACACATACATGCTTACACATACATGCAATACACATGTATACGTGCACATGCATGCACCCACATGCTCGCACTTGGAACATATGTATACACATGCTCACAAACATATACACACATGGGCACAGACAGCTGCGTGTGCCCACAGTACATAACGCAATGCTTACACAATACTCACCATGCACATATATGCAAACACACATGTATGCACATAAACACATGAAGTACACATGCTCATATGTGCACACACATATTTATACTCATACATAAGCACCCAGACACACATCCACGTCTAACACTCTCTCACATAACGCTCACACGCCCTCCCCGGTAGCAGCGTCAGAGCTCGTGTCCAGGGGCAGTGCCCGAAGCGGGTGCTGGCCAGGCCTGCCTTGGGGGGACGCAGCCCGCGGACAGCTGAGGGCCCCGGGACTTGCTGAGAGTTAAAGGAGGGACGTTCTGCGCCCAGTTGGGCATCGCCCTCATGGGCCTTTGGGCTCTGCCCCGCCCACCACCCCACCGCGCCCACACCAGGTGGAGGAGGTGGTGCGCCTGTGGGGCCGGCCGGGGAGTGCCTGCGCATACGCGCGGGCAGCCTCTGAGCCCCGTGTGGTCAGCGGGCAGCCCTGCGGCCAGCCCAGGACCCTCAGCTCTGTCCCCACCTGTCGTCCTGCAGGAGGAGGAACTCCCCACGTCTGCAGGACTCTGCTCCGAGGGTGCCCCGCGACCCAGGGCCACAGGTGTGTGGGTGCTGTGTGGCAGCGAGGGGCACCGTCACCCTCGGGCTGGGGCACTCCCGACGCCTACATGGTGCAGAGGGTGCCCCGCCCTGCTCACAGAGGGGCTGTGGCTCAGAGAGGCTGTGCAAGTCGCCAAGGGCACACAGCCTTGGTAAAATTCAGAGGGGTCATGCCACATGCCAAGAGCACACGGCTGGTACAGCCGGAGCGATAGTATGTGGGGAGGGCACTGGCCTTGCACGCAGCTGACCTGGGTTCGATCTGCTGCAGCCCCTGTCGTCCCCGAAGCCCCATTAGGAGTGATCTCTGAGCACAGAGCCAGGAGTAATCCCTGAGCACCCTGGGGTGTGGCCGCCAAACAGAACAAATGGAACAGAAACAAGTTGTAAAGACACACACGGGCGCCTAAGGGACACAGTGAGCGGGCAGGGGAGGCACACGGCTGGGACGGGGGCATCGGGGTCTCAGCACTGGACAGCGGCACTCCCTGGTGTGATGGGACAGGGCCTTGCGCCCCCTTGCTCGGCCCCCGGTGAGCTGTGCCTCTGCCCGAGGCCAGACGGGGCTCAGGGGTGCTGCTGAGACGCCCACTGCCGCCTGCACTGCCCACGTCTGGGCAGCGGGGGAGCCCGGAGCAGGCTGAGGTCAGCGTGTGCCGGGTGCCCGCCGACCACAGGGTGTCCCTCACCGGGGGCCTCCCGGGTGGGCAGGAGAGAAGCGGCCCTGCACGACAGCCTCTGGGGGCGTCTCGAAGTGTCTTTCTAACGCCGGGGTCCTGTGGGTTCCAGGCCAGCTTTCGGGGGACCCCTGCCCCTCCGGCCACACTGGGGCTGAACTCCCGGGGTGCCTGGCCTGTACACAGGTGAGTGGGGAGCGGCTGAGAACATTCTGGAAATGGCTCACAGAGGTCTGAGCGACATTCTGGGAGCAGGGAAGGTCTGGGGGACCAGGCTGGCGTGTTTGGAAGCTCCGAGAACATTAGGAGACGTGTATGTATGTATGTGTGCGTATGTGTATGCATGTGTGTATGTGTGTACGTGTGTATGTGTGTGTGTGCATGTGTGTATAGATGCGTGTGTATGTGTTTGTGCATGTTTGCATGTGCATGTGTGTATGTGTGCATGTGTATATGTGTGTGCATGTGTGTATGTGTATGTATGTGTATGTGTGTGCATGTATATGTGTGTATGCGTGTGCATGTGTGTATGTGTATGTGTGTGCATGTATGTGTGTATGCATGTGCATGTGTGTATGTGTGTGCATATGTGTATGTGTGTGTAAATATGTGTGTATGTGTGTGCGTAGGGGGGTGGTCTGAGCAGAGGAAGGGGCTGCTTCTAACTCCCCAAAACCTCCCCCTGCCTCCCCCCGCCTGCTCTGGCCACACACGCTGTGGCACACAGACCCTTCTCCTGTGTGGCTGCCCTGGGGCCTGGGGCCTGGCCAGCTCTGTCCTCCCCGCGGACCTGGCCCCTGGCACCCAGGGACACCCCTGCTCCCCACAGCAGCACACCAGGCAGTGGGACCCCTCCCCAGATGGGGGGTGGGGGGGTAGGGGGGTGGAGGGGTGGAGATCCCTGCATGCTGCAATTCCCCAACGTCCCAGAAGAGGGCGCTGGCGTCCCCACCGCAGGTGCAAGGACAGGGCTGGGGCATTCCCCCCTGCAGCTCCCTGCCCAGGCCCCCAGGCCAGCTTCCTCAGAAGAGGGCCTCGGGGCAGAGGAAGGTGAAGCCCCCAGGATGTGGTCAGGAGGGGGTGGGGGACTCAATAGAGGAGAGAGAGGCCCCTTTGGGCTCTGTTGTTAGCAGAGCTTACAAGTGTCCACCCCGCGGGCAGCTCCTGGGGCAGCAGGACCCAGCCCTCGGGGAAGGTGGGGGCCAACGTGCATTTTGGAAACTTGCTTCTTCTGCAGGGAATGAGCACTGGGGCCCCAGGGCTGGACGGTGAGGCCGCAGCTGCGTTATCCTCGGAGCCGGACCCCCAGGGCCGCGAGAGCCACAGGAGCCTCCAGCTGGCAGAAGGGGCATCCGCCTGGGCCCCCCGCTGGGCCTCACCCCCAGCACCCGCCAGCTCCTCATGCCCAGCCCAGGACCCCGCCGATGGGTTTGCAGAGCTGGAAGCCTGCTTCCGGCAGCTGTGGGAGCAGGGGCGAGGGGAGGGAGCCAGTCCGGGAGGGGCTTCCTCAGCGTGCCCGGGCGCTGCCCCCGGACAGCTCGGCCGCCAGGACTGCACGTGGCTGGCCCAGGCCCGTGGAGGAAGCCTCCGGTGGAGGAGCCCGGGGGTCCAGCAGGGCGAGACAGAGGCCCTGGGAACCGGCCAAGTGCTTCCAGGGGGCTTCTGTGAGCTGGGCCTGAGCGGGCTGTCCCCGCCGCCCACCGCCCCGGAGAGGCTCAGGACACGATTCCACGAGCTCATTTCTGCGCTGAAGACGGAGCAGCGCGACCTCTGGCAGGAGAACGCGCAGCTTCGGAGGGACGGAGAGAGAAGCCTCCAGAAGCTGCGCGCCCTGGAGCAGGAGAGGGAGGGAGCCGCGGCCGCCACGGGCGCGCTGGGCAGCTGTAGGCGGGAGCTGGCCCAGGCCCTGCAGGCCGTGTCCGACCTGGAGGACTGCAGCCAGCGCAGCTACCGCAGGATCACGCAGCTGGAGGCGGCGGGCGAGCGGCTGCGCCGGGCAGTGTCGGAGCGAGCGGGCGCGTGCCGGGGGGCCGTGGCGCGGCTCCGCCGGGGACAGCGGGAGCTGCGGGCGCTGGTTTCCCAGCTGGGGGCGAGTCACCAGGAGCTGATGCGGGACCTCGCGGCGGGAATAGAAGGCGCGATCGGGGCCTTCCCGGAGCGGCACGCGCGCCCGCGGCGCAGAGACCCGGAGAGGGGCGCGCGGGCCGAGGGAACGCACTGGCCGCACCCCTGCGGGAGGAGCCGGACGAGACTGGGCGCGGTGGGCGTGGCTGCAGGAGCGCACGGGCTCCTGGTGGAGGACCGAGTGGACGGGCCCCGAGGGCGACTGAGCCCGGCCCCAAGCATGGAGAGTTCCGGGGGCGCAGCCCAGGTCTCCGAGGGGCTCGGCGCGCCTTGGCAGGCGGAGAAGGACCCAGCAAGCGGCGCTGCAGACCCGGGACTCCGGGTAAGTGGGACCCGGAGGGACCGCCTACACCGAGTCAGACGGGGGCGCCCTGGAGCTGGCCCCGCCCCGCTGTCACCAACGGGAGGATTTAAGTCTCCTCCTCCTCCTCCCTTCCCTCCCCCTTCTCCTCTCCCTCTTCTCCTCTTCTTCCTCCTCTTCCTTTTCCCCTTCCCCTCCTCCTCCTTCTCTTCCTCCTCTTCTGTGTTTTCAAAAAAATAAATAAGTGGGCGGTGGTGTGGTTTCTTGCCCGCCACGTGCATTCGGTGGCCATGAGCCGCTCTGCCACCCTGGCCTCCCTCCGCTGCCAGCAGACGGCATGTGAAGGAGGGCAAAGCCTCCAGGCTGGTTGGTGATAGTCGCATTTTATTCCAACCTCGTCTCCCTCCCTCTGCCTCCTTCCCGTCTCACTCCCATATCCCTCCTGTCCCCGCTCCGTCTCGCTGCCTTAGTCGAGAGCCCAACCTCCACGCAGGGGGGTCGCAGCTACGCACAGGTCAGAGAGCACAATCAGCGCCCATAACGCCCTTCCTCCCTGAAGCCCCCTAAGATCTCCCCCTGGGGATCTGCTCGAGGGCGGATTCCATGTAAGGACACACTTCTCCTTTCCTTAGTCCATAAACGACCATCTTAGACTTACTTCTTAATCATCTTTCCGGACTGGACACAGGAAGAGATACATGAAGCTTGCAGGGTGGCTCTCCTGGGGACGTCTCGCTACAGAGCCCCGACTGCAGTGCTCAGGCCAGATAGTTCTTCCTGACCCTAGCAGTTGCTAGGAAGAACTTATTCTGTGAGTTATCCTATAATAGGTTTATCCTAACCTTATTCAGTTGTTACCTTTTGGATCATGACAGTTTTTCCACGACCGTGCTCTTATAGGTAAGTATTCTGGCTCTTGGCCTGGCCCGTTTCAATGCCAGGGTAGCTCACGGCTTGCCCTGGGTCCATTCAAGTCCCTTCATCGGGCCCCTGCTTCTGGGGTGCTAGGAACCAGGGCAATTGAGGCTTAAGTTGAGCAAGTATGACAGATTCCCAGGGGTAAGTGATGTTCGGAGTCAGTTAACTCCAGCATACAGGAGCAGTAACTGTCTTCCTGTGTCTCTACGAAAAGGACCTTGCTCTGAAGTGAGCTACGCAAAGGATGCAAGGGAAGGAGAAGCAATATTTCACTCACAAATGCAGAATCCAGAGTCCTTAAAAGGATCTGACCTTACAAGTCGAGTCTGGTTTGGGGATAGTGGTGATTCACAGGTAGGGGAAGAAAGCACAGAGACGTTATTAAACAGGAGTGGGAGTGCCTCGGGAGCACTGTGATGGGTGTAACCCAAGAAACCTAAGTTCCTTGCAGCAAGGGAGAAAGGACAAACCAATGTTATCCTACACTCCTGCTCTTCTTCCCCTTCCCCTCCCTCTTCCTCTCCCCCTCCTCCTCCTCCTTCTCCCCCTCCTCCTCCTCCTCCTCCTCCTCCTCCTCCTCCTCTTCCTCCTCCTCCTCCTCCTCGTTTTGAGGCTGAGGAACGGGGACACACCCGGCCATGCTCAGGGGCTACTCCAGGCTCTGCCTCAGATTCACTCCTGGGGGCCCATGTGGGTGCTGGAGCTTGAGCCCGGTGGGCCGAGTGCGAGGTGAGCACCCTGTCCACTGGCCCGTCTCTCGACCTGGTTCCCGTCTTCCTGTGTCCGCACTGTGTCCACATGACATTCCCCTGAGCGCCCCCCGATGGCCCCCCCCACGGGGCTCTGTGTGGGCGTGTCATCCTCTGAGCACTCGGGGTCAGCACTCAGCGTGGCCGTGTCCAGCCCTGCTGTTTTCTCCCGATACCTGCCCAGAGGCGGCATTGCTGGGTCAGAGGGAAGTTTAAAGTCTAGCCTGGTGGGGAGGGTCTCCCTAGGGGGCTTGGGCCAGGGATGCTTGGTGGGCAGGGAGTGGCCGGCCGTCTGAGAGGGTTCGATGCGCAGCTGGCGGCTGGCTGGGGTCACTCTCGAGGCCATGTTGTACTGGGGGTTGCCCAGTGCGGTGTCCTGGCCACGTCCCTGATATCTCCAGGCCTTTCTCTCTCTCCTTCATCCTGCCGGGTGCGGTGGGTGGGAGCGTTGGGGTCCCCCGGCCTCACCTGTGCTGTCCTCTCACCATCCTGCTGGCCGTTCCCGGGCTGGGCTGTCTGCGCTGTGCTATTTCCCAGGGGTCAGCCATGTGGCCTCCACAGTCCCCTCCCCCTCCTCCCCTTCCTCGTCCCCTCCCCCACCTCCCCCCTCCTCCCCCCTTCCTCCTCCTCCTTCCCTCTCCTCCCCTTCCTCCTCCCCTCTTCCTCTTCCTCCTTCCCTCTCCTCCCCTTCCTCCCTCTCCCCTCCTCCTCCCCTTCCTTCTCCCCCCTCCTCCTCCCCTCCCCTCTTCCTCCTCCTCCCCTTCTTCCCCTCCCCCGCCCCTCCTCCCCTTTCTCCTCCCCTTCCTCCTCCTCCCCTCCCCCTCTTTCTCCTCCTCTCCCTCCTTCCCCTCCCCCTTCTCCTTTCCATCCTTCCCTTCCCCCTCCCCCTCCTCTCCTTTCTCCTCCCCCTCCTCCTTTCCATCCTTCCCTTCCCTCTCCCCCTCCTCTCCTTTCTCCTCCCCCTCCTCCTCCCCCCTCCTTCCCTTTCTGCTCCCCCTCCTCCTCCCCTCTCCCTCTTCCTCATCCTCCCCCTCTTCCTCCTCCTCCCCCTCCTTCCCCTCCCCGTCCCCTCCCCTCCCCCTCTTCCTCCTCCTCCTCCTCTTCCTCCTCCTTCCCCTCCTTCCTCTCCCCCTCCCCCTCCTCTCCTTTCTCCTCCCCTCCTCCTCCCCCCTTCCCTTCCTGCTCCCCCTCCTCCTCCCCTCCCCCTCTTCCTCCTCCTCCCCCTTCTTCCCCTCCCCCTCCTCCTCCTCCCCCTCCCTCTCTTCCTCCTCCTCCCCCTTCTTCCCCTCTGCCTTCCCCCTCCTCCCCTTCCTCCTCCTCCTCTCCCTCCTCCTCCCCTACTTCCTCTTCCTCCTCTTCCTGCCCCTCTTCCTCGCTCCCCCTCCTCCTCCTGTCTCCTGGGGGAGAGGGGAGGGACACCCCCCCCCCCGCGCACTCCCAGGAAAGGCCAAGTTGTCTGCATGCTGCAGCTGCACTTGCCTCCCATCCCTCGGCCCATCTGCTCCCAGGCCCAGCCTGCGAGGCCCAGGCCCAGCTGCTGGTTCCCCCATGAGAGGAAACCGTGTCTGCTGGGGGGGGGTGTTGCCGGGAGGATACAGGACGGGCTCTGCACCCCGGGGGCCCCAGGGAGGCAGTGAGGGGCCCGGCTCCCCCCGGGCAGCACTGGCAGCTGCTCCTGAGGCTGCAGCCTGGGATGCGCCTGTGCAGAGTGGGCCGAGCAAGACGGCTCTGGCCGGTACTGACCAGCTGGCCAGTCGGAGCCGTCGGAGAGCCGAGGGCAGCTTTGCAGGCTCGGGCAACAGTGCTCAGCTCTGTGTCAGCATGGCCCCGGCACACTGACTCCTGCGGGTGGAGTGTGCTACGGGGCAGCAACACACATGCACGTCGTGTCCGTGCTGGTGTGCACATGTGGGCGTCAGAGAAACGAGCCTGAGCCCCGAGCAGAGGCCGGACCAGCCTCTCTTTGCCCTCCCAGAAACTGGGGGCCCCCGCGGGGTCAGACACCGGCTCCTGGAGTCGGTTAAGGATCAGGTCTGGTGGGCACAGCCCTCTCGTCACACAGCCCGGCACGGGACAGCCTCAGCGGGCCGGACTCATGAAGGCTATTCTAGAACGTTCTTCTGTGACAGCCTCAGTGAGCCAGACTCATGAAGGCTATTCTAGAACGTTCTTCAGGGCTTGCCAGCACCCTGCACCCTGCCTCAAGAAGCCCAGTAGGGCCTTTGTGCACACGCATGTCCGGGAGTGACTGGACCCGCGGGGCTGCAGGGTCACGCGTGTCCTCTTCAGGGCTGGAGGGGCAGCGACTGTCAACTGATTCTCTTACTTTATTTTTTTATTTTTTATTTTTTTTCTTTTTGGGTCACACCCGGCGATGCACAGGGGTTACTCCTTGCTCTTCACTCAGGAATTACCCCTGGCGGTGCTCAGGGGACCATATGGGAGATGCTGGGATTAGAACCCGGGTCGGCCACGTGCAAGGCAAACGCCCTACCCGCTGTGCTATCGCTCCAGCCCCTGATTCTCTTACTTTAGGGTCTCGGTTTTGCTTCTGTATGTGTGTGTGCCTGTGATTGTGTTCGTGCGTGCGTGCGTGCGTGCATGTGTGGTGTCCGGGATGGAACCCGGGCCCCACATGCCAGGTGAGCACTGTACCCTGAGCCCTCCCAGGCCCAGACTTCCTGTCACCCTGAGGAGAGTGTGTATGGAGTGAAGCCGTGGTGGCTCTCGGTCAGCAAGGGGGCTGTCAGTCAGGGAGGGGCTGTCCATCAGGGAGGGGCTGTCCATCAGGGTGGGGCTGTCCGTCAGGGGGGCTGTCCATCAGGGGGGCTGCCTGTCAGGGGGGGCTGTCCATCTGGGAGGGGCTGTCGGTCAGGGAGGGGCTGTCGGTCAGGGGGGCTGTCGGTCAGGGGGGCTGTCGGTCAGGGGGGACTGCCGGTGGGGGGGCTGTCGGTCAGGGAGGGGCTGTCGGTCAGGGGGGCTGTCTGTCAGGGAGGGGCTGTCCGTCGGGGGGCTGTCCGTCGGGGGGGGCTGTCGGTCAGGGTTGCTGTCTGTCAGGGGGGGCTGTCCATCAGGGAGGGGCTGTCGGTCAGGGTTGCTGTCTGTCAGGGAGGGGCTGTCCGTCAGAGGGGCTGTCCGTCAGGGGGTCTGTCCGTCGGGGGGGGCTGTCCGTCAGGGGCTGCACGGGGCTGAGGGCAGGTGCCCAGGAGTTTGGCTTTTGCAGCGGTGGGTCCCCGAGGCCACCAGTTCCCCGGAGCAGGAGCTCAGGCTGTGTGTCCGGCGGCTGCAGCTCCAGGTGGGGACACTGAGGTGCCAGCTCCGAGACCAGGGCACCGCCCTCGAGGCCAGCCGCCAGCTGCGGGCCCAGCTCCAGGGACAGGTAGGCACCTCCGCCCGCACCCTGGGTGCCCTGCCCGTTCCCCCCCCTCAGCCCCCCCCGCCCCCTGCCCACTGCCGCACCCTCAGGCCCCCCTCACCCTCAGGTCCCCCACCCCCACTCCCGCCCCCACCCCAGAAGCAGGGCTGTTGCCGACCTTGGGTGGTCGCTGACAGAGCCTTGAGTCCAGCCCTGCTTGCGTGGGGTCTGGGGACAGGCCAGGTGGGCACGAGGAGCAGCACGGCTGCGGGGCTGGGAGGGCCGTGTGTGTCATGGTGTGGGACGTGGCCTGCTTGGGGAGAGCACTGCACGGGAAACACCCCAACCCACCACACAGCACACGCGTGCATAGGCATGTACATAGGATACAGCCTAGGTGGACACACGTGCACACGCTTACAGAGAGTGGACACACGTGCACACAGAGGTACAGTAGAGGTGGTCACACGTTCGCAGGGCAGTCAGCGTGGACACACGCCTGTGCACGCATGCACACACGGTCAGTGAAAGTGGACACAGCATGCCAGGCCCAGCAAGAGTGGAGGGTCCTGGGTGAGTGGGGGCAGAGGCGGCTCGGCCCCGAGGCACCCTGTGAGGGACACCGACCAAGGACACGGCCTTGCGCCGGGCTGCGGGGGCCGCTCCCAGAGGGTCTCTGGGGTTCACGGGGCCGGGGCGTCCACTGCCCCCACGTCTGTCCTGACGGACTGTGCTCGTGGGGGGGGGGCCTCAGGGCTCTGCCCCACGCGCCCGGGGGGCGGGACCTCAGGGCTGTACCCCCACCCCCCTGGGGAGGCGCTGGGCCTGCCTAGGCCTCCCTCGGGCTCTGCTGACCCTCGAGCACTTGCAGTGGGGGCTTTGTTGCTGCTGCTGAGCGTCTGCACTAGTGCCCCCTCAGCCGAGCCGTCTGCAAACGTCCCCTCTGAGCCGTGTCCCCCACAGCTCGTCCCACGCACGATTCCCATCTCCAGTACCCCAACTGAGAGGTGACGGCCGGCTGCAAACGCTCCCAGGCCCTCCACATGCTCCGCAGTGTGCCCGCAGCTGGCATTTCACCCGGAAAGCGGAACGATGAGGCCTGGTCCTTCCGCAGAAATGTTTGCTGCGGCCTCAGAGCCGTCAGGCGCCTCTTACAGGTCCTGCCTCACCCTAAGCTGAGGAGCGGACACGGGAGGGCAGGGCTGGGTTCCTGCGGGTTGGAAACAGACACGATTTCCCACCGCATCACTGTGGCTTCACACACACACTCACACACACACACACAGACACACCATGCATCCACACACGCTCACACATACAGACACATACACAGGCACACCATGCACACACACAGGCACATCATGCATCTACATGCACACATGTACACATATTCACATGCGTCCACGCATGCACTTGCGTGCACACGCACATGCATGCTCACACACTTGGGAGTCCTGTGGTGAGGCACAGTGCGGGGAGGACTGTACGGGGGGCTTTCCTGTGCTGGCTGCGCAGGGCCGGGGCCACTGTGGGCCCAGGGCACCCCCCGAACAGGAGCTCGGGGCCAGGCACTCCCGCTGCGCCCTGCCGGCCAGCCCAGCAGCTCCGGCACTGGGCAGTCCGTGTTCGGGTCTGGCCCGATGCTGGGGTGCTGGAGCCCCCGGCAGCTGCCTGTGGGTGGGGCGGGGTCAGCGTCTCTGCTCACCCCAGTCCTCCCCTCCCCCCAGGCGGCCAGAGACTGGTCTCGGGGTGGCGTGTGTCTCACTGCGGGGGACTCGGCCCCACACCGAGCCGTCACCCACATCTGCCTGGGCAGCCCAGAGAGGCGGCGACAAGCTGGCCAGCAGCCTGGCTGCAGCTGGGGGGTCCGCGTCCTCCCCAGGGACGGCCGCAGACAGGACAGGGCTCAGGACCCCGAGGGTCGGGAGGGCGGGCTCCTCTCATCGGCCCCTCCCTGGAGGCCTTCCCTGAAGGTCCGACCCGTCTTCTCTTCCAGCTGGGGGAGCTCCAGGAAAAGCACCGTGAGGCCAGCCTGGCCGTGGCGCCGTTGAAGGTGACCATCTGCCGGGTGTCCACAATGTCTACTCCCAGCCCAAGTCTCCCATCTGCTCACAACCAGTGGGGCCCGTGACAGGAAAACCCCCGAGTGTGAAGGAAGAGACTAGAATCCCTGAGTCCCCGTCTGCACCGGGCATGGACGGGCGTCTGAGTCTGCGGGGCCAGAACCTTCTGGAAGGGGACCCGTCCCCTGAGGCCACGGCTAATGTGGGGCCTGCATGCAGGAAACTGAGTTTTAAGCCACGTGGGTCCATCTGTCCAGCCGAGCACGGCAAGACGCCCTTTTCCAGGGCCAGTCGCCCCCCAGCCACCCACGTTTCTTCAGCCCAGGGCCCTTCGAGTGGACTTGCATGGGGACATTGTCACCTGGCGTGAAAGTGACCCCCTCAGAGACCCCTCACGCCCTGCCGTGCCCCGCGGTGGTGCCCTGGCGCAAGGGGCGGGTCAGGCTTGAGCTAAAGAAACTCCCAGGCTAAGTGGATGGGCTCTCGGGGAGGACGCAGTCGGCACAGGGGACCGAGTGGCACGCAGAGAGGTG
This sequence comes from Sorex araneus, assembly GCF_027595985.1. NCBI lineage: Eukaryota > Metazoa > Chordata > Mammalia > Eulipotyphla > Soricidae > Sorex > Sorex araneus. Next base: position 145,551,278 of record NC_073306.1, read on the forward strand.
CAGGGCCCAGGGGGTGGGAGCAGGCAGGAGCCGCGGGCTGGGGGGAGGGGGACAGGCCCCGGAGCCGAGCTGGACTCTCGGCTGCAGGCCCAGTGTCATGGGCAGGTAAAGTCCATCTTGGGAGCACTGGCCGGCACGAACTGGGAGCCCAGGAGGGAGCCGCCCCCTGCATCCCTCCCCCCGGCCCCGTCACCGTCACTGTCCTGGGGTCAGACCGAAGTCCGGGTGGAGAGAGAGTCGCTGGCCGTCAGCCCGACCAGGCAGAGGGCGCAGGCACTCCGGGTGGACTGAGGCATCGCAGGTGGGGTGGGCGGAGCTGGAGGGGTGCCCAGCCCGGCACCCATGGGGCCGCGTCTGAGACCCGCCTGTCTGCCTGCAGGCCAAGCTGGCGTCTCTGGTGCGGAAGTGCCAGGAGAGGAACCGCCTGCTCTCAGCGCTGCTGCGGGAGCTGCACAGACATGCGCCTGCGGGCGGCCGGCTGGAGGCGTCCGTGCAGAGCATGCTGAGGGACGCGGCCCTGGCCCAGTACGCTGCTGCCTTCCGGGGGCCCCGCGAGGTCCGTGCTCACAGCCCTGCCCGCCCGCCCCTTGCCCCCGCACCCTGCCTGCCCGGGTGCCACCCTTCCAGGCGCTCAGTCAGGGCCCGGCCCCAACCCCCGCTCCACCCAGGCGCTTCCCTGTGCCTCTGCGCCCACGGCCTGCTCCCCGCACGGACTCTGCCTCCTTCCCACCCGCGGCACCATGGCTGGTGGCCTGGCCCGGTGTCGCAGAGCCAGGCGATGCCCCTCTGTCCCAGAGCCTGGCAGGGGAAAGCCGCCAGGCCAGGGGGGCGCAGAGAATTGGCCTCCCCCTGCGGTGGGCGCAGACGGAGGCAGCCTGCCCGAAGCACTGGCCCGAGCAGAGCCCCTTCCCTGCAGACACGCTCCGAGCTGGACGCCGGGGCCAAGGAGGAGGACGAGGACGAGGACGAGGAGGAGGAGCAGGACGAGGCCGAGGAGGACGGGGAGCAGGAGCGGGTGGCCGCCTGCCTGAGTGGTGAGTGCGGGAGCTGTGCGGGCGCGGCAGGAGCCCCTGGTCTGTGCTGGTGGCGGCAGGTCTCCCGGGGCTGCCCTCGTGGGTGACTTGTCCCTCCCAGCTCAGACACAGTGGGTGGACGCCAAGACACACGTGGACGTCCAGCGGCCTGCAGGGTCCTGGCCAGCTCCCAAGGCTGCAGGGCCCGTGGGACCGGGTGCCCCGCAGGTAAGAGGACACTACTGTCCCCCGTTTCTAAGTGAAGCTTTCCGGATCCCGCCCTCAGTGTAGCTCTGTGGGACCCCAGCCCCCAGGCGGGGGGTGCGGACAGGACCCGCCCGCAGCCCACCCCCCCCCGCCCCGGCCCCGCCCCGGCCCCGCCCCGCCTCCGGCTCCATTCTGGGCTCAGCCCCAGAGCGCGTGTTCTCTGCCTCATTCTGGTTTTTGTTTTTGGTTTTTTGTTTCTCGCAGGGGACACACCCGACAGTGCTCAGGGCTGACTCCTGGCTCTGCACTCAGGGTCTCTCCCGACAGTGCTCAGGGGACCCTATGGGGTGCCGGGGAGTGGGCCTGGGCCACTGCGTGCAAGGCCAGCGCCCTCCCCACTGTGCTCCCGCTCCGGCCCAAGCCTCCTTGTTTTCACTGCTGGGCACCAGGCCACGGCCCCGGGGGCTCAGCCTGCTGGGTCCCCCGCGGGAACACCTCCTCCTCCTCGCCGGGGTCTCGGGCGCTGGGCTCCGGGCAGGTGCCCACCGTCGTGCTCACGAAGGCTTCTCCCAGGACCCTCAGCCCTGCTGACTGAGTCCGTGGCTCGTGGCTCTGCACACTCCCCACCTCCCCTTCGGAGCCCCCAAAGTCCTCGCTGCCTGGGTGGCTCCAGGGTGATTTTATCTTATTTTTTCTTATTTAATGTTTTGGATGGGCTGAGACTGTGGTTTACGGTGCTGCTATGTTGGTTTCTCACACACATGCCCATCCCGGCTCCCGGGTGGCTTTGAGTAGCGTCCTTTACCCTTTGCCCGGCTTTTCCTGGAGAGCGCGTGGAGGTTGGCAGGCCGGGCTGCACCGGGGGTGGGGGCAGGGCTCGTCCTGCCCGCCGGGGCCTCGCGGGCCGAGCGGGGCGCAGGGCAGAGTGCTCAAGGGATCGAGGGGTCGACGGACAGGCTGCCTCGTACCCACCTGCCGTTGTTTCGCTTCCGCTGCCTGTTCCCGAGGACTCTCTCCCGAGTGTGACCTGAAACAGGCCGGCAGGTGCTCGGGCGCCAGTGTGGAACCCTGGCCGGAAGGCGTGTGGCTGCTCTGTGGCGCCCCCTGCCTGGAGCGCCCTGACTCCTGGCCTGTGACGCGGGGGCCGGGAAGTGGGCGTCTGCCTCTGCCCGTGTGGGCCTGGGGAGGACAGTGGCCCCTGACCCCTTAGCGGGCTGAGGGGGCGTTCCTGCAGGGGCACCCCACGGCGGGGGCGGGTGCTCGCTGCTGCATAGCGGTGAGGAGAGGTACGTCGGCACTCACGCGGAGGGCGTGGGCGAGACCACCCCAGAGACAGACCCCGGCTCTGGGCAGGCGGGGCCCACTGCGGGGCTCGAGATCTGACCCCACCGGGCCCCCATGACGCTCCAGTCTGGGCCTTGGTGCAGGGAGAATCGCCTCGATGCAGGACTGGGGAGCCCGCGTCAGCCTCCTGAGGGGGCACACACTCAGGGGACTCCCGAGGGCTGGGCGGACACACACACGCACACACACATACACACACATGCATGCATACACACACACGCGCACACACACACATGCACACATATACACACATGCATGCACACACGCGCGCGCTCACACACACACACACACACACACACACACACACACACACACACACACACACCCTGAGCTCCTATTCCTGGGGACCTGCGTTCTTGGCAGCCCCGAGGCGGGAGGTGTGTAGGGAGCAGGAGGCTCTCTCTGGAAGGTCCCCCTTCTCCCCGCTGCGATGGGCATGGGGGACCAGGGGTGCCAGGGCTCATCCCCACAGAGAAACAGACCAGCCTCCTCCCTCAGGCTGCCTCATCGGGACTCACTCTCTCAGGGTAAAATCCACCCCAGTCGCCAGCTGCCGGGCATCCCGCGGGGAAGCAGACGAGGGAAGCAGACGAGGCATTTTACCGGCGGGCAGCGTGAACCCTTCCTGCCAGTGCCTACTGTCCGGGCGGGGCGGGCTGGGTGGGGCTGCCAGCACCAGGCTGCAGCGGGCCAGACCCCCAGCACCACGGCGGGGAACCTGAGTGGGCTCCCCTGGGTGTGGCCCCAAGGCAGGGAGAAGCACACAGAAGCCAGGTCTTAAAGCCTGCGCAGGAAGTGCAGAGATGTCCCCTGCGAGGGCGCAAGCCGGGGGATGGGCTGGCCCGAGGGTTGGCCGAGAGCGGCACCTGGTGGGCTCACCGGCTCCTCCACCAGCCAGGCGAGGTGCCAGGGCCGGGCCACGGCGGGCCGTTCTGGGCCCAGGTCTCAGGCTGCCCGTCCTTGCCATCCCTAGTGGGCAGTGGGGCCGGGCCTGTGCGGACAGGGCAGACTGACCTGTGCTCCATCACAGTGGGCACTGGGCCCGGCTGCTGTGGCGGTCACCGTGGGACCTGGGACCCCCACGCCACAGCTGGCAGGAAGCGGCGACGTGACGAGCCCTGCTGTCCCCGGAGCCCCCCCGGCCCCACCCCTCCTGGAGCTCCGGAGCCCCGCGCGCATCCTGGCGTTCCACCGGGACCTGAGGCTCAGCCTCGGCCGCGTGCCCGCGCTCCCCCTGTCTCCGCCGGCTCTCGGGGGCCCTGCCCAGACCCATCGATATCTGAAGCCTCAGCTTCCGAGAGCACTTGACGGAATCGGTGGCAATCAGAGCTGTCCGTCTGCGGCCAGCGGTCTCGTCGCCGCGGGTCTGTCGGAGCCGGAGTGAAAAATGTGTCTTGGAAATATGGATCGCGTGGCTTTGGCAAGTGTCCAAACCCAGGAGAGACTAGCCTGCGTTTCCCTCCCCCACGGCCAGACCTGACCAAGTCGGGGGGCCGGGGGGTCCTGACTGGGAAGAAGCTGATGAAGGCGTCTCGTGGGCGGGGCCAGGGGCCAGCGATTGCGGTGCCCGGACAGTCCCAGAACCAAGTCACCATCCTCTTCCCCTGCTACCTCACTGGCCCCCAGATGGCCCAGGACCTCACGCCGAGTAATACTCCTGCAACCCCCGGTGCCTCTCCGTGTTTCAAGATCTTCGTCTGCAGGTGGACACGCCTGATGTGTTTCTGTCTGTGTCCTGCCCTCTGAGACATTCAAGCCCGTGGGAGCTTTCTCGTGGGTTCAGTCCTTCTAGCCACCTTGGTCATGTCCCCCTCGGCAGCGGGCGGCAGTGAGAGGGTGAAGGAGAGGAGGGGGTGCTAGTCCTGCCCCTGGGCCCCGGAGAGGCCTCCTCCAGCCTCCGGGCACTGATGGGACCCCAGACGAGGACGGAAGCCGGAACCCTGTGACAGCTCTGGAGCCAGCAATGCTGCAGCCTGGCCCAGTGGCCCTGCGGCCCCCAGCCCTGCAGATGGGACCCCGTCTGGACCAGCTCGGGGAGGAGCTGACTCAGGTCACGGAGCACGGGGAGTGACCCTGTCTGGAGGACAGCCAGATGGGCCGGCCAGCCGCCTCGGCAAAGAGCAATCCATCAACCCGGCTGTCAGCGCCAAGAATGGTGACCTTCCCGGGGGACGCGACGCCTCGAGAAACCCAGAGGTAACTGCACACCCCGCCCCCACCCCACAAGGCCCCGCTCTGGCTTTCAAGCAGATCAGCTGGAGGGTGGCCTGGCCAGGGGCCAAGGAGCAAAGCTCCCCTCCCCCGCCCCATTTCCCTCCTGCCTCAGGGAGGTCAGCAGACCTTCTGGGAGGAGCTGTGTGTGTTGGGGTCATGTGTGTGTGCGCGCGTGCATATGTGTGTGTGCATGTGTGCACTAGTGCATATCTGTGTGTGCATGTGTATGCATGTGTGTGCACGTGTGTATATTGTGTGTGCATGCATGCATACTCGTGTGCATGCGTGCATACTTGTGTGCTTATTTGTGTGTGCATGTGGGTGTGTGGTGGGTGTCTCCAGAGCTGCCCTGTCCCCAGAGAAGGTGTGTCTCTGTCCCTGAGCACAGACTGTGTGTTCCCAGCAGTGGACACTGGTCTTGTTTCTGAGCCTCCGCCTTGGCCTGTGGCTATAGCTAGCCTGAGAGCCCAGCGGGAGGGCCTCTTCCTCCCTCGCCGGGGCAGGGTGCAGGGTCAGCAATGGCCACAGTGCTTGCAGGCCTGCCACCTGCTGCCCACGGGCTTGTCCTGGGCCAGCAGCAACTTCTGCAATAGTGTGAGCTGCAGGAGGCAGGAGCAGGGTGGGGACAGGGTCTAGGAGGGGGCGGGGCAATGGGCAGGGACAGGGCAGGGTGTGGACAGGGCCTGGGCGGGGTGGGGTGGGATTTCAGGCAGGCCAGGAGGGGCGCATCTCGCCGCTCCCCGCCCCTGCTGTTCTCCAGCTCCGTGTCCAGGACAGGGCACCCCAGGTTTGCTTGCACTTGACCGTGTCTGAGACTCTCACACACAACAGACACACTCATGCACCGCACATTCACATGTATACACATGCATACACATCTACACATACACACATCACGCACATCCACACTTAACACGTGTATATATATATGCATACACACTTATGCACATGTACACATACCACACACTAACACACATGTACCCATACATACACTCACATACATCCTTACACATATACATATATATACACATGTACACAGGGTTATATGCACACAGCACACAGGAACAGATATGTATGCACATGTGACACAAACACAGGAACACAGATATAAGTCCACGCCTGCACGTACACATAGAAACACAGATATGTGTAGACACATGCACACACAGTCTGCAGCAGAAGCTGACAGCTTCCCCGTGTGTCCTGGCATGAGACGGGTGCTCCTGCTGCTGTGTCCAGGGGCCGCGGTCACCGCGGGCTGGTGGTCTCTGCACTTGGACAGCCAGGAACTTTCACTTTGTCTTGCTTGGGGATCAGGGTGCCCAGGGACACCCCCCACGGGACTTGACTGCTGGGTGGCGGTCAGAGCGTGGCCTGGGGATGTGGTGCTGCCCAGCAGCAGGGCTTTCCCGCCCCGGGTGTCGTGGGTGAGGCCACGGCCTGGTGAGCCCTCACAGCCCTCCCGGGCCCCCAGAGACACCCAGAAAGCCTGGGTCCAGGTGAGACTGCTGGGCCAGCCACTGGCAGCACTCATGCCCAGCACCAGGGGCTGACCAGGCCCGAGCGCTGCCGCCTGTGTTCCTGGGCGCCCCCTCCCCGCCCCAGCCGGCCCAGCTCTGCCGGAAGGTGCTGTGAAGGACGCCATCTGGGAGGCTGGAGTGGCCGGCGGCAGACGGACGCGCCGGCCTCACCCCCAGGAGGCGCAGGCCGGGCGGGGGGTGGGGGAGACAAGAGAACCGTGGCCCCTTCCTTGTGGCTTGGGGCAGGCCTGGCCCGGCACCGTGACACAGGAGTGGCCGTCATCTCTCCCCAGAGGAGATGCGAGGTGGGAGTCGTCTCTGCACGGGCCCCTCGGCCCTCGGCGGGGGGGTGACTCTGCCTTTGGGGAGACGGTTGGGGCACAGGTGGGAAGGGGGGGCAGGAGCGAGGTGGGGGTCGGGCGCGAGGTGGTCAGTCCCGTGCTGGCAGGGGTAGGACGGACAGGAAACGGCCGCCTGATGGACGGGCCCTGCCTCGGGGGCAGGCTGGGGGAGAGAGCGCGCCTGGGCGGGGGGCAGGGGGGCGTGCTCATTTGTCGCAATGATAAAACAGAAAAGGAAACTGCCACGATATTTTGAAAGGGCTTTGACAGGTTTTTACAGCGGGAGAGAAGAATTTGTCTTGATCTGTGTGATTAATACTAAGCAGGATGGAAACCGGGGACGGAGCCAAATTAAGTTGAAAAAAAAAAAGAGCAGGCTCTGTTGGGGGGGGGGGGCGGCTCTGCCCGCGGCTCCTTCTCAAGACGGGGCGGGGGGCAGGGGCTCGCACAGGCCCGTGTTGGGAGCGGGTGTGGTCTCAAGCCTGTTTGTGTGTTGTCGTGTGGTCCTCATTCGTCTCGAGGGCACGTGGCTCCTCTCCGGGCGCCTTGCTCTGGGACCCCCACTCCCCGCAGACCCAGGGCCCCTCGATCCAGCCTCACATGGTTCCTCGGGGTCCGAGCCCTCAAGCCCTCGGGGTTGGGATTCCCGGTCCTGCCCTGTGCAGGTCCCTGCCCCAGTTCCTGCCGCTGACGTTTGCGTCTGGGCGCGTTGCGTCAGGAAACGCTTTCTCTGTGACTTCCCTCTGCGCTCGTTTGGACTTGCTCCACATTGCCCACCGAGGGGCCTGGGTGCGTCTGGAAAGCTGCAGCTTGGTGCTGGCTGGCTCCAGACTGCGAACGCCTCCCCCGCTCTGAGGAGGCTGGCCCTGTGCTCGTCAGGTCTCAGGGCTCCGGCACAGTGCTCCCCGCCTTCCCCGCTCGGCGGCTGTCTCGTGAGGCTGAATGGTGTTCTATTCAGCTTCTCTTAAGTTTTACTTTTTGCATAGTCCGAGACTGTTGTTCAGGGGCTACCAGTATGCTCTTTCCCACCCGGCTGGGTGAATGTTGGAGAGTAGTAACCTTTCAGTGTTATTAGTAACAATGCTGTGGGATTGTTTAGTGTTATTAACTGTTGAGTGTTTTTAATCAGCGTTTGCTTGGTCCCACTTTTCGTGCGAGTTCAATCTCTCACTGCCATCATATTTTAAATTACGTTTCTGGCCATGGCCGGTAGCCGTGTCTTCTGGTCTATGTGTTGTGTTTTGCGGCCACGCGTGGCTGTGTTCAGGCTTATTCCTGGCCCTGTTCTCAGGGATCGCTCCCGGTGAGACTCAGGGGACCGTGTGGCGTGCCGGGGGTCAAGCCTGAGCTGGTTGCATGCAAGGTAAGCCCCCGGCCTGCTGGGCTACAGCTCTGGCCCCCGCAACTTGATTATTTAATTGTGTTTTTCCTTTTTCTGTAGGTGGTGGGGCTCATGCCTGGTGATATTAGGACTAGGGATTTGGGGATGGAACACTCGGGGTGTATGCTCTACCTCTGAGCAAGTCGCCGAGCCTAGAAGCTCAGTGGGTGGTCCTTCTCCCACATAGAAAGGTGTGTCCACCTGGAATTATCATCACGGCTGATACGTACATGGTCTACCCTCTAATTCCTCGCCCATTGTTTCTCCATGCTTGCTGTCACTGTCACTGTCACTGTCATCCCATTGATCATCAATTTGCTCGAGTGGGCACCAGTAACGTCTCCATTCAGCCTAGCCCTGAGATTTTAGCGGCCTCTCTTTACTCATTATTCCTAGCGGTGTCGCATTGGAGGCTCTTTCAGGGTGAGGGGAATGAGACCCATCATTGTTACTGTATTTGGCATATCGAATATGCCACGGAGAGCTTGCCAGGCTCTGCCGTGCGGGCAGGATGCTCTTGGTACCTTGCCAGGTTCTGTAAGAGAGAGAACTAGGCTATAAGAGGTTGTGCGGCCACGAATGCAGCTGCTCTCTTCCAGGAGAGTTGTTTTATAGTCTCTGGATCTTGGCCATTGATGGGATTACAGGGCGTTAGGGCAGTTTGTGGGGGTGGCTGCCAAGCTACTGGAAAATGGGGAGTCTGGGTGGAGGAGGCCCAGTCCAATCCAAGCAGGCTTGGAGATCTCAGCCCCGGGTCCAACACACCTGGGTTCCTCTGCCAGTTCCTTCATGCGTGAGATTTGTCCAAACGTGTGGAGAGGGGCCCTGAGCATGGCCGTGACTGGGTTCTGATGGTCTTCGACTATGGGGCTCTGCTCGGGGTGGGGAGGGAAACTCTTGCTGTACACCTTTTTTTTTTTTCTTGTTCTCTATAAAAGGATCATTTCCGAGGCACCTCCGCCCTGCAGCACACACCAGCACACACTATTCTGTCTTTCAGCAGCATGTCCGGCTTCTTCTCTCCACCCTCCTCTGCCCCGCGTCCCGAGGGACCCACTTGACAGCCCCACTCCGGCCCTGCGCAGATTGCTCCAGTTTGTGTTGTAATGTTGTGTAGTCAAAACTTGTTCAGGTGCCAGCATATTTGCTTCCCACCCCCACACACATTTTATTTTACTCCCCTTGAGCTTAATTTTGTTCTGTCTGGAGCGTCCGCTTAAGTCCTGTTTAGCAGTAAGATATTTGGGCCATTCGGCGGCCGTCTTTGCGGGAGGCGTCCTGCTCTGTTCCCAGGGCGAGCGGCTGTTTGCCTGGTGTCGCATCTCCCAGCCCCTTCTTCCCGGCGGGCCACGAGGAGATTCCTTTGTGCTCCAGCTCCTGTCAGGATGACGGATACTGGTGCGATTGGATTTTACTATGCTGCTCGTAGTTCTTTCTCGCCTCTCCCTCTCCCTCTCTCCCTCCCTCCCTCCCTCCCTCCCTCCCTCCCTCCCTCCCTCCCTGTCTCTCTCTCTCTGTCTCTCTCTCTCCCCCTCCCTCCCTCTCTCCCTCTCCCTGTCTCTCTCTCCCCCCTCCCTCCCTGTCTCTCTCTCTCTCCCGCCTCCCTCCCTGTCTCTCTCTCTCTCTTTCTTTTTATTTTTTTTTTTCCTTTTGGCTCACACCTGGCGATGCACAGGGGTTACTCCTGGCTCTGCACTCAGGAATCACTCCTGGTGGTGCTTGGGGGACCATATGGGATGCTGGGAATCGAACCCAGGTCGGCCTGCATGCAAGGCAAATGCCCTACCCACTGTGCTTTCGCTCCAGCTCCCCCCTCCTCTCCCTCCCTTTCTTTCTCCTCTCTCTCTCCCCCTCTCTCTTTCTCTCCTCTCTCCCTCTCTTTCTCCCCTCTCTCACCCTCTCTCATTCTCCCTTCCTCTTTGTTGGATCTCTTTGGGTTTCTAAGACACATTCAGTCTCATTTGTCTTGGATTTCAGTCTTGAATGTGCAGAGTCTTTCTGGAAGATTCCGCCACTCCATCTGAGTGTTACCCCTCCCCCTCCTCTCCTCCCGGGACCTGCCTGTTCTCTAATTCTTTGTTGGTGGTGGTTGTGTTGAGGCCACACAGGCTGTGCTCAGGGGTGACTCCTGACTCCGCACTCAGGACCACTCCTGGTGGTGCTCAGGAGACCCTCTGGGGTGCCGCAGATGGAACCCGGGTGGGCCACATGCGTGACGTGCCCTCCCGCTGTGCTGTGCCCTCGGGACCCTCCCAGGGGTATTCTTGGGGCGTGAGCAGTTGGCGCGGGCTTCAGGAGAGGCGTCGGCACCCTCTGTGCCTCTGTCTTACCATCTGCATAGTGGCGGCCGTGGTGACACCAGTGACGTCAGGAGCCGTGCGTGTGGAACCTGGCGTGCCACAGACGAGCTTCGTTCTAGAAGCTTCTCTGAGGCCTCCCAGCAGAGGCCGCGTGACGCCCTCAGGGAAGCTGCACCTGCTTGTGAAACGCCGTTTCCTCAGGCGCTGCCTCTGTGGGCTCTGCCCGAGGGTCCCGGCTCACGGGGTCAGGGGTGTCACTGGCCACGGGGAGGAGCAGATGGGCTGGGGGCTTGGTCAGGGCCCCTTTCTCTGCCCACTTGCTCACAGGAACTGTGCGGTCTCTGGGCTGGGTCCAGTCTCAAATCTCTGGAGACACAGCTCGGTGGACAGTGTCCAGAGGGTTCCCTGGGCTCAGTGTCCTGCGGCCTCTGTCCTCCAGCTGGGGATGCCCCCGCCCCGTCCTCACCCTGGCTGGGGTGCTGGCCTGGCGTGGGCAGCCATACTTCCACCTCTGTCCCTCTCTGCCCATTGTCCACTGCCTCGGGCCAGCCCTGGCCTCGGCTCTCAGCAGATTTCCTGAACTGGCCTGTGAGCGCGACTCGGGGTGCAGGACACTAGCCAGCAGCACGGCCAGTGCAGGAGACACCGTGGTCAGCGACATGGATAGAGGCTAGCCAGCGGCGCCAGGTCGGACCATATGGGCACTAGCCTGGCTCCACGTAGGACAACGTGGGAGTTAGCTGCAGTGGTGAGGGAGGGGCCTGGGGACTTTGCCTGGGGGTCCTGCTGGGCACTGGAAGTTGTCATGGAAACCAGTGCAGAAGTTAGCCAGGTGCCATGGTGGACACTGCGCAGTTGGCCCAGGGCTATGTTGGACAACATGTACGTTCCCCCAGGGCATGTTGGACACTGCAGATGTTAGCCTGTGCCGGGCGGGACACTGAGGACGTTAGCCTGTGCCGGGCTGGACGCTGAGGACGTTAGCCTGGGCCGGGCGGGACACTGAGGACGTTAGCCTGGGCCGGGCGGGACACTGAGGACGTTAGCCTGGGCCGGGCTGGATGCTGCGGACGTTAGCCTGGGCCGGGCTGGATGCTGCGGACGTTAGCCTGGGCCGGGCTGGATGCTGCGGACGTTAGCCTGGGCCGGGCTGGACACTGCGGAAGTTAGCCTGGGCCGGGCCGGACAGGGGAAGTCTCCATGGTCCCTCCATCGCCCCGAGCACAGAGCGCAGAGCCCAGGCCAAGGTGAAGGTCTGAGTGTGCTGAAGGCCAGACTGGATGGCTGGACAGGAAGTGCCCAGGCCCCAGCTCCAGTGCATGTCCGGCTGCGGGGGTCTGCTGCGAGGATGTCCCTCGGTCACTTCCCGGAGTCCATTGCTCCCTCCTCCGTGCTGCTGCTTCGGGCCTCAGCGGGGCTTCTCTCGGCATCCAGCCATTCAGGGCTGTGCCTGCCGGGGACAAGGCTCTTCCCCCCGTCCTCTGGAGTGGGCCCTGGCCTGGCAGTCTGTGGTCACCTGCCCCGTGTGCTGGACGGCCACCCCGTGCACAGATCCTCAGGAGACCCCTGAGCTACGACGGGGAAACCGGCCAGTCCCCGGCTCGAGAGTGGACTCGGGTCCCGTCGTCTGCTCCCAGGAGCCCGGGGCCCGCCTCTGTCCACCACGTGAGCCCGACACTGACCGTTGGCCGCAGGGCGAGACACTGCGGTGGTCAGTACGACTCACACTGTCTCTCGGCTGATGGGGAGGCCCGTCCCCAGCCTCGGGAGCCAGCCAGGACCCACCCACCGCCCATGCGCACGGGCGAGGAGCCCGGCTTTCAGCTCCGAGCTAGCCTGCAGCTCAGGAGGGCGCTGGGGTGGGGCAGGTGGTGACCCCCAGGGGTGGGCGGTGAGGGCACAGGCGGGCGGTCCTCTTGGTGGAAGCAGCAGATGCTTGATTGCACCGGCTTGGGCTGCCCCTGTGCTGGGTGCTCACTGCCCCGTGCTGGGTGCTCACTGCCCTGTGCTGGATGCTCACTGCCCCATGCTGGGTGCTCACTCCCCCGTGCTGGGTGCTTACTCCCCCGTGCTGGGTGCTCACTGCCCTGTGCTGGGTGCTCACTGCCCCGTGCTGGGTGCTCACTCCCCCGTGCTGGGTGCTCACTCCCCTGTGCTGGGTGCTCACTGCCCTGTGCTGGGTGCTCACTGCAGATGCTGCCCTGGGTACTGCTCTGTGCTGACTGGCCCAGGAGCCCGCGGAGCCTGGGTGTTGTTCCTCAGGGCTATGGGGGTGCGGCCCCGCCCACGGGGGAGCTGGGGGATGGGCTCACCCCCTGGGCCCCAGGCAGAGCTCGTCCACTGTCTGGGCCGGGAGCCGGCTCCCCTCAGCGGGACGATTCTCGAGGATCTGAACAGAGCGGCCAGATGACAGAGGGGCCTTGATGTGCAGGGAAGCCCCCTGAGGAACGGGCCCCAGCCAGGCCCCAGCTCCTGCCTCAGTGCTCCCAACTCCATAGCCACTGGAGGGGGGGCGGGGCCTGAGCGTCTGGAGGCCCCCAGTGATTCCGGTCACAGCCACTGTGAGGAATTTCTTGGGCCGGGAAACCCGGGACCCCCCAGCCGTGCCCGGAGGTGCTTTAGGGACTGTGTGGTGCCGGCATTTGACCCAGGTCGGACACATTCAAGGCTCACCCCTGCACCTCCCTCTGCCCCCAATCCAATCTGGAGGGTTCAGGGGTCACACCAACAGTGCTCAAGACTAACTCCTCGTTGTGTGCTCAGGGGCCAGTCCCGTGCTCAGGTGGTGCTCAGGGGGGACCCCAAGTGGTACCGTGGATTGAATCAGGGATGGCCATGTCCAGGGTAAGTGTTTTGACCCCTGGACTATCTCTCCAGCCCTCAACTACATTTTTAAAAAAATAAAGAACAGAAAAGAAGGCCTAGCACGTGGCTTTGCTGGCAGGGCATTTGCCCAACACGTGTGCGGCCTGAGCTGCTGGCACCGCAACCACCACAAAACTAAACGCACCCGTCCATCCCTCACACTCACCCATCCCCCCTCCCCCTCCCCCTCCCCCTAAGATGGTCACCTCGGCCAGAGCCATAGCGCAGCCGCAAGGCGCTTCCCTTGCATGCGGCCAGCCAGGTTCTGTCCCAGCACCCCCTGTGGTCCCCTGTGCCCACCCGAGTGATCTCTAGTGCAGAGCCAGGAGTAAAGTCTGAGCATGGCCGAGTGTGGGCCCAGCACGAAACAAAACAATACAACATAATAAAATTGTTTTTAGAAAATGGTCACATCAGTTCCAAAGGGACTTTCCAGCTGGGAGTACCCAGGGGCAAGAGCCCTGCCTTGCACGTGCAAAGCCTCAAGTCTGACCCCTAGTACCCCGGGGTCCCTGTGCACAACCAGGTGTGGCCCCAGGGTCCCAGCGCTGCTGGGCTCAAGCACCACCGCATGGCCAGATCTGAGCGTTGACTCCCCCCTCCCGCGACAGGTTCTTCAGGTACCACCAGAGCTGGACCCTGTCCCCTGCACAGGGGCAGGCAGGGGCCTCCCCACCACCCAGACAGAGCCCCCACCTGTAAGCTGCTCCTTCCTTCATGTGCCCTCCCATTTCACAGACCGGCAAGTTGAGCCCGGCAGGCCCCTCACTGAGCTGTCGGCTCTCACCTGCTTTTGTCTTTCGTGGAGCCAGGGAAAGGGAAGCTGGCGTGGGGGGGGGGGAGGGTTGGGCCACACCTGGCAGTGCTCAGGGCTGAGTCCTGGCTCTGTGCTCAGCGACTGGGGAGCCCTGTAGAGTGCCGGGGATCGAACCCAAGTTGGCACGTGCAGAGCAGGCGCCCTCCCCTCTCTTGGTCTCCCCAGCCCCACTTGGGCCCTGGCTTGGGCTGGTACTTCTGAAGGAGCACTGGGAGCAGAGGGCAGCGAGGGGCGCAGAAGACGCCCCCCAGCGACACTCCTTCCGGCTGTTTCCCTTACATACCGGGTGGCGCAGGACCCGACTGGCCGGGCAGACCCCGGGGCAGGGGTCCACACCTGGTGCTTCTACAAAGAGAGCTGGACGGTGCCGGCAGGGCTGGAGCGTGCCACCGGCAGGGTGGCTGTGCCGGGAGGCAGGACTGGGCGGCAGGGCCGCCCCCAGCAGCGGCCCCACCGCGCACAGCTGACCCTGCGAGCTGCTGCTTCAGGCCAACCGGAAGCTTCCCCGGACGGTCCGTCTGCGCTGCCCCCAGCACGTCGCGGCGACTCCGCGCCTGGAAGTGTCGCGCGAGTCCATAACCCAGCGCCAAGGAGGCCCCATAGGCCACCCGAGCGCCAGGTCCGGCCGCGTCTGAGGACAGCGCTCGGCGCGGGGAGCGGTTAGGAGAGGCTTCCTGGCGCCCGGCCCCGCACGAGTCAAGCACCTTCCACACTTAGTCACCCCTTATTGGGCTGTTGCGGAACTGTGGTGTGGAGCAAGCGCCCGGACCCCGCACATGCCCCTGTTGGGGGCAAGACTGGCCAGAGGGGGCGTGGGGGACGCACTTCCTCGTGGCTCCGAGGGGCTGCCCAGAGCTCCAGGCACCTGCACTTACACCCACCCAGGACACGCATGCTGGGCAGGGCCAAGCACCCGGTTTCCTGGAGCTCTCGCCTTCCTGCTGCACGGTCACTGCCGGACAGAGCTGACCTCTGTGACTTCCAGCCCAGCTCCCTGCGGCGTCCCAGCCCGTTCCCCCTGAGAGACCCTCGGAGAGACCCTCGGAGAGACTCCCAAAGGACTGCGGACTCCCTTTCGCAAAAACAAAGTGACCTCGGCCATCTTGGTTGTTAGTTTGGGGGAAAGAGATCTTTATGTAACTTTTCTTTTTTTCCGGCGGGGGTTGGGGGGCTCGTCAGTGATGCTCAGGGCTTACTCAGGGCTCTGCATTCAGGAATCACTCCTGACGGTGCTCAGTGGGGGCTTTATGGGATGCTGGGGATCAAACCCAGGTTGGCTGCTTACAAGGTAAACACCCTATCCGCTGTACTATCTCTCCTGTCCCATGAAATAGTTATGCAATTTTTAGCCACTGAAATAATGGAGATATTGGCAAAAAATCTGCCCAGACAGGCAGCAGGACCCCTCGAAATGACCGCCTCTGGCCAGGGGATACAGCCTTCCAGGGGCTTGGCCCTGGAGATACAGCTAGAATTAATGGCATAATTTATCATCACAGGATGTATAGTGTAGCAAGACTGTGAGGTGGTTTTTTTAAATTTTTAAATTCTGGTCATTTCGTTTGCAGTGGAGAAGCTTCTTAGTTCGATGTAGTCCCATTTGTTTATCTCTGCTTAGTACTGAGGTTCCTTAGCATAACAACTAGGCAAGGGAAAGATGACAAGAGCCTCCGGCTTAGAAAAGAAGACATCACAGTCTCACTGCTGGCTGTGACTCGGTGCTATACTCGGGAAACCCAAAAAGGTCCCAGACACAGTCAGCTTGTGAGGCGGCAGCCACAAAAGTGGGGCGTGGAAATTCTTGACTTTTGTATACACAAACAATTAAATAGAAGGGGGAGATTTAAAAAAGATGTCATTCACAACCACGCCCCAGAAAATCAAGTACCTGGTGAATCATCTTAACAACAGAAGCAAAAGACTTGTACAAATAAAACTATAACTCCCTCCGAAAGAAGGAAAAGAGCATGGCAAGAGATGGAAGGGCGTGGCTGCTCACGGCGGAAGGAGTGATTTTGTCTAAGTGACAGTCTTCCCCAAAGCATGTGGATTCAGCACAGTCCCTGTAAAAGTGCGCTGGGCACTTAAGGCAGAGATCTAATGCTGTTGAAATTTATCTGACGATAAGGCCCCATGAACCTCTAAAGCTGTCCTAGGAATCAGGAAGAGGGGAGGCCTCTCCTTGCCCAACTTCAAACTATACGGTAGAGCTGCAGTACTCAGAACAGTGTGGTCCTGGGGTGCTGAGCCCCTCTGAGTGGTGGGATGGAATTGAGCATTCGGAGACAGCAACTTGGGTACATGGACCCAAGGAGCCATAGAACTTCATGGAAGTTAATCTTTGGTAAAGGAGCAAAAGGTACAAAGTGGAACAAGGCAAGCTTCTTCAACTGGTCCTGGGAAACCCCATCAGCCACATGCAAAAAAAAAACAAAAACCCAAAAGACCCAACTCAGACTTTCTATCACCATGCATAAAACAATAAAAGTCAAGTCAAAACGGATGAGAGCCCTGAACACCAGGCTGGAGTCTCTAAGTCATGCTGATGAGGACGTATGGCAGAACCTTCTCGACAGCCACTCTAGAGGCATCTCCATGCGTTTGTGCTGTTGGCAGAGTGGTGAAAGTGTTCCCAGATGCACATCTGTGACCCCCTGACAGTAATACCAACTGCCGTAAGTTCTCATGGAAAGATAAAAGAAAATAGAGAAAAGCAGCTAAGAAGAAACTTAACTGGGGCCAGAGCCACAGTACAGTGGGGAGGCATTTGCCTTGCACATGGCTGACTCAGGCTCCGTCCCCAGTATCCCCTAGGGTCCACCCAGGAGTGATTCCTGAGTGTAGAGCCAGGGGTGACCCCCGAGCATCACAGGCGTGGCACACTCCCCTCCCCCAAACAAAAAGAAGAAACCTTGGCAGGTGAAACCACAGTCCCCATTTCAACCTGAGTGCCCTTGGGTCTTGCTGTCACTTTCTCTACAATCCCCCGGGGCCAGAATTTCTCGGGTTTTGACCCTCCTCATTCGTGCTGCCCTCCCCCCCTTGGCGATTTCTGCCTGCTAACAAAGCTCTCACAAACAATGCTGTGTGTGGCTACGCAACTCTGGCCTTTCCTGGCCCTGCGGTCAGATGTTTGCGTGGCTCCCCCCACTTTTATTCTGGCATTATCGATGGGGTGTTTATGGTGCACCCGTTCCTGTCCTCACAGAGGACTGTTTCATGGAGAGTGATTCTCAGACATGGAATTCCTGTAGCAAAAGGGAAGTGGCCATTTTGGGGCATTGACTCCCTAAGCTGACCCGGAAATTCATACCCGGGAACCAAGTTCAGTTCCTGGCAGCAGGGTGAGGAAACCCTGATTCCTGTGCCCTCTGCCGGGGCAGTCTGGTGGCTCCAGGCTGTGACATCTGAGGACGATTTATCGCCTTATTTCGAAAGGATCAATACCGCCCAGAGCCCAGCACAATGAGATTCAGAGGGGCCCGGGCTCGCGAGCACATCCATCAATTAGTCAGAACGGTAAGAACAGTGTGAGGGAAAATGGGCCCAATGAATCTTGATATTGAGACACACATTAGGGCGTCGGTGAGCAGGGGGGAGGCGGGGGGAGAAGCATTTTCTCATTCTGTGTATGTTTGTGCTCCGTGCAATTAGGAAGCTCTTTGGAACGGAGCAGAGGCTTGCTCCCGAGCACCGGCTCTTTCCCTGCGGGCAGGCTGGTCCCATTCCGCCTCCTGCGAGCTTCCCCGCCCCTCACCCTGGGAGCTGTCTGAAGCTCGGGCCCAGGGCAGGACCACAGGACAACAAAGGACCTTCCTTTGGGCCCGTAGGCGCTCGGCCTGCTCGAGTGCCTGGTTCCACGTGTGCCCGAATTCCGTCCCCCGCACTGCCTACGCCTCTCTCTCCCCCCAGCACCCCTGCACCGTGTCAGGGTGTGAAGTGGCTGCTTGGCCCTGAGCACCAGAACGTCAGGGTTCTGGGGCGAACGAGGGCCGGGAGGCAGCCCCTCCCCACGAGGGCAGGAAGTGTCCCCCCACCCCCACTCCTCCTGGCTCTCCCCGCGCCCATCACCCCCTTGGTCCTGCACTGCTCTGTGGGGTCATGTGCTTTGACCCCCCCCCCGCCCACACACAGCACGCACTCTGAGTCTCTCTTGAACCCAGCCGGGCCCACCTTAGGGAATGGACCCCCCGAGTCACCTTCAGACAAGGGCCTGCCACAGTGATGCCCCCAAGCCCAGCCCTGACTCCCAGGGAGGCGTCGGTCCAGAGGAGGGGGCACCCGAAAGAACGCCCAGTCCAGGAAGGCTCGACTGTTACTCCCCCTGCCCGTAGCCTTCGCCCTCCTGGGTGCCATGGACAGGGCCAGAGCCCCAGGCTGTGGGGGTGAGGTGGGCAGTGCCAGAGCCCAGGAACCTGGTGTCCTGCAGGACCTTGTCTGTAGGGGCCGGGCCTCGGCTCTCGTCCTTCTCTGGGTAGTGGGTGGGCATGTGGCCGGCCTGGGGCTGGGGCCCGAGTTGGTCTGGGTGACCCGGGCAAGCAGAGCGCAGGGAGGGCTGCGGAGGCTCCCTCGGCTTCGTCCAGGCCATAGCCCTCCTGATTTGCGGAGGGACACAGCAAGGACGAGGCTGATCCCCACCCGCACCCCGCCTGCCCCGCCCATCTCCTCCCCATGGCTGCGCGTGGTGCAGGCAGGGACGGGGCTGGTGGCGTGTCTGCCGGGCCCCTCTCGCTGCCGTGTCCCTGCTCCCGGTCACCCTCAGCTCAGAGGCCTGGGAGGAAGTAGGGCACGGGCCCGTGGCCCCGTTTCTGGCCTCTTTTCCCAGTCCCCGAGGCCTCTCTCCTCTCCCCGACATGCAGCCGACTCCCAGTGGGGTCTCCCCGACCCCAGCTCTCGGGACAAGCCCTGCGGTCAGCCGTGGCCACAGGGCCCTTGAATCTCACCCCAGGGCCTGCAGCTGCGGAAACAGATGTTGTCCGGGCTTGGCGTTGCCCCATCCCCCCGACAGCCCCGACTGCAGGCAGCAGTGTGGGGAGCAGGTGCATGCAGTGAGAACGGCAGGGAGCAGCCCCCCTCACCTCTGCGCTCTTCGCAGACCAGCTGGGGGGGCCCCTCTCCTGTAGGACCCCTGCCGAGCTGCCCAGAGGTGGTCCTGTGCCCACTTTCTGTTTCTCCCCTCTGCCTCTCAGTCTGGCCAGTCCTCGGGGGGCAGACGCTGGGATTTGGGTCTGAGCTGACCCTGGCGGGCAGCTCAGGGTTCCTCACTGAGCGGCTGGACGGCAGCTCTGAGTCCAGCTTCCTCGGCCAGATTGGCCTCTGGTTACTGTTGTTTGCTTGTTTGGGGGCCACCTCTGGCGGTGCTCAAGACTCAGTGCTCAGGGATCACTCCTGGTGGGCTCGGGGGACACTATGGGGTGCGGAGGATGGAAACCAGGCGAGCCTCGTGCGAGGCCAGAGCCCTGCGCGCTGCCCCATGCCCAGGCCCTGGTTGGAGTTCGCCTTAGGCTGGCCTGGTCCCTAGAGGGCTCACGAGGGCTCAGAGCCGGCTAGAGGCACAGGCAGGCTTGGGGCACTCACTTGCACCCCGCCAACCGGGGCTAAAATCCCCAGCACCTCCCAGGACCCCTGAGCCCCGCAGGTCACTCCCAAGCACCTTCAGGTATGAGCCCGGAACCAGAGAAACATTGTTGCTGATGTTTCCATCTGCCGCTCCGGATTTCTGGTCCAGAGTCACCCCCAGCCGAGGCTCCTTCACTGAAGCGGCTGCTGCCCTTGGGACCGCCTGTGAGGCCCGTGGCAGGGGGCCTGTCCCGGGACCTGTGGGGAAGCCGGGTCTCTGTGCCCCCCTGCCCCCACCCCCCGACTCACCGTCCTGCTTGTGCTGTTGCAGGAAGGAAGGATGACCACGAAGCCAGCATCTGAGCCCAACGCGCCTCCGTCCCTGTGCACACGGACCTTCGTTCCTCGTGTCCAGCTGCCATCCTTGCTCGCTCGGAACTCTGAGTCACCGGGGACACGCCCCTTCCTGGATGCTGGCCCCTTCCTGGATGCTGGCTGGGCTTGCCAAGACGTGGGGGTCAGAGTGGGAGGAGGGGGTGCAGCCCCCGGCCCTCCCCTCAGTGCCTTCTCCCACCCCAGCAGGAAGCGGCTCTGTGAGCTCTGGTTCTGTCCACCCCTCCAGCCCCGC
Organism: Sorex araneus; assembly: GCF_027595985.1. Taxonomy (NCBI): domain Eukaryota; kingdom Metazoa; phylum Chordata; class Mammalia; order Eulipotyphla; family Soricidae; genus Sorex; species Sorex araneus. The sequence goes on from NC_073306.1 coordinate 145,571,467, forward strand.
CCGGGCACCCACAGGCGTCACGCTCACTTCCTTCCACGGTGGACAGCATGGGCATCCCGGTGGACGATGGGTCTGGCACAGCTGCTGTGGGCATCCTGCAGAGCCGGGCCCTGAGGCCCACACGCCCTGGCCAGGGAGGATGGTCAGCGCCGGCGGCTTCAGGCCCTGCCTCTGGTGTCTGCTGATTCCCGGCCCCTTCGGGTGCCCGGGGCCTCGGATTCCCGCTCACTCCCGCCAGCCGCAGCCCTGAAGGGCCGGTGGGGGTTTTGAGTCAGCTCTGAGCTTACAGCCTCAGCTCCCAGGGCCTGAGTCTCCCCTGGGGCGGGGCGGGGGTGGGGTGGCTCCAGGAGGCAGTGGTGGAAGCACAGCTGACCTGGCCTTGGAGGCTGGGGGTTCTACCCCGCTGCACCCACCTCACCTGAGGAGGAGCCAGGGGAGGGGGCCGCTGACTCCCGGGCCCCACTGTGGCCCCCTGGTCTGGCGCTCACTCCTGCCTCTGCCCAGTGGGGCTGGGGGCCGGCTGGCCTCCGGCTGCAGACCCCACACTGCTGGGTGGGGGCACCCTGGCCTCGGCAGGGAGAAGCGAAGGGGCAGCCCCACCGGTGTCCCCCCGCTGGTGTCCCTCCTCACAGGAAGGAGAACCCCACTTCCTGCCAGGGCGCTGCCGGCTCTCGTGTTTGGGCGGGAAGGGGGTCGCGCCGTCACTGAGGAGCACATCTCAGGCCTCGGCAGGCCCCCGAGCACAGAGCCACCAGAGCCTGTCGCCTGGCAGTGACTTTTGTGTCTGTCCATCTGTCTGTCTGTGCTTCCCAGCTGGCTTTAGAGGTGGAGGTGGGCCTGGCTTCATGGCTGGAGGTGGGCTTCTTGGGGCCTCGGCTCCTCCCGGGCCCGTGGCCACGTGTGGCTCCCCGAGCCTCTGGCCTTCCCTGGGCCCCAGCCGAGCCCGCGAGGCGGCTCAGGTCCCCAGGGCTTCTCAGTGCAGCACATCTGGGCGTTGAGGAAACGGGAGCACGGCCAGCAGAGCCCCCGGCTCAGGCCTAACCCTCGCGCTCCGGTGGGAGGGGCAGGAGGGGACCCCGGTGTGGGAGAGGTTAGGGGGCTTCACCCCTCACCCCGAGAGAGGGTCACTGCCCTGCCGTGCATCGGGGGGCTGTGCGGGCCCGTGCTGGGTGCCGTTCTGCACAGGGCGGCAGCAGTGAGGGGAGGGCGCGTCGCCCCTCAGATGGTTGGGCTGCGCATTCTTAGATTACGATTAGCAACAGCCCCCGGGCTGCCATGGCAACACTCCCCCCACCGGCTGAGGCAGCGTTCTTAAAATAGGCTGCCGGGCTGCAGCCGCAGTGCCTCAGAGGCAGGGCATCCCGGGCGCTGTGGTCTGGGGCGATGGGGCCACGCCTCGTCCTCGCAGGGCAGCTCCTGGGTGCAGAGAACTGGGGACAAACACCGGCGGACTTGGGGTTGGAGCTGCCGTCCACGGACGGCCCTGTCCCGGGCCCTGCTACAGGCAAGGACTTGGAGGCTCAGAGAGGTTGGGTGTCAGGGCTGGTGCCACACAGCATGGGGGCTGCAGGGGGCGCTGTTCCAGGAGCCCCTGCCCATCAGGCGAGCCGGCCAAGCCTCTGATCGGCAAGTCTGAGGCTGCTTTCGACTGGGCTCTGGGCCATGGGCTTCCCTTAGCAACCTGCGGGAGAGCTGGGGAGTCTCCCAGCCCAGGTCTCCCGGGAAGCCTGAGTCCCTGGGAATCTTGGATGCCCACCTCGCTCTCAGCGCCCCCAGACAGCCAGGGCCAAACCTGCCTCTCCCCACCGTCCTCCCCATCCCGGCTCCTGGGGGCCAGCGTGAATGGTGGTTCTGAGGCCCGTCCCCCCGCCCCGCCCCCCGTGCCAGCCTGTGTTACTCAGCAGTTTGCTGCTCGACTCTGCTGGGGGGGGGGGGTGCATCTCGCTCCCGCCGCTCCCAAGAGTCACGCGTCCTGCTTAATTCCAGGGTGAAATTCCAGGTTTGGAAAGTGGAGCTTTTAGAGGCCTCAGTCAGTCCCGGGAATAGGGTGCGAGACGATCTGACAGTTTAAAGATGTGCCCCCCCCGGGGATCGGGGAGGCGCCCATCACGGGGAGGAGGTCCGAGGACACACCTCTGAGTCCTCTGCATGCCAGGCTCGCTGTGGAGCTTCTGCAGAGCCCAGACACCCGCCCTGGGAGGAGCCCAGGCAGGTCTCGGGGAGACTCCCTTGATGCTCTGCGGGCCAGAGCGGTGGACAGCAGGAGGGGGCTTGCCTTGCATGCAGCGCAGTGTCCGGGCTTTGATTCCTGGCTTCCCTATGGCCCCCTGAGTCCAGCAGGAATGACCCCTGAGCACAGAGCCAGGGTAAGCCCTGAGCAACGCACGGTGTGGCCCAGAGGAAGGAAGGACGGGAGGGAGGGAGGGAGAAAGAGAGAAAGGAAATAGAAAGAAAGAAGGAAGGAAGGAAGGAAGGAAGGAAGGAAGGAAGGAAGGAAGGAGTGAGCTCCCTTGATTCTGGGTGACCAGGGCTATGGTCGGACACACTCCCCCTCCTCCTTTTAGCCTCTCGTCCTGCCCCATTTGGATTAAGCAGAAACACTTCCATAGGTCGTTGGCTTTCGTGCCTCTCTGCGAGCCACGTGCTCTCGGAGCAGGCAGGAGGACACGTGTCCCTGGAGTGACTGCCCGGAGCTGGCCCGCGGACTCCTGAGCATGAGTATGGATTGCAGGGCTGGCATCTGAGTTCTGGGTGGCGCCCCTGCATGGCAGTGGTGTTCACACAAGGGAAAGGTGTCTCTGGGCTGACATGGCTGTGTCCAGCCACCTTCCAGAAATAGGTGTGTCAGGTCTGGCTGGACCCAGCGGGTGCCAGTTCCCGTTTGGCCATCACCCGCGTTCCTCTCTGACTTGGAGCAAAACTCTTGGGTGTTTTCTGGTGCCGACAGGAGTCCAAGAAGGGGCAAGGTTGGGTTTGTAAACACGTCTGGTTCTCTTCCCTGTCGAACGAGAATTCTCAGGATGAGGTGGTGAATCCCTTGGCCCCACAGCTGCGTTTACAGCGTCGTCAGGCTGAGGCTGGAGAGTCGGGTCCCCTGGCCCCATTTGCCCTTCCCCAGATCCTGCTTCCGCTCCCTTGGCACAAATGTCCCCCACGCTGCCTGGGCACGGGCGCCGTCGGGCCTGCCCAGAGCTGGACGGCGGCACTGTCCCTGATGGTGGGGCAGGTGAACGTGGCTGAAGCATGCGTGCCCTCCGCTCAGCGCCCGCATTTCCACCAGGATGATCCGTGTTGTTGAACACACCTTTGGCAGATGCCTTTGCGCCAGCATCTGGGCGGTGCCCCTGGACGGTGGCCTGCCAGGGGCCCCGGGACAGATCCTGTCTCTCCCGGTGTCTGAGAATGTTCTGTCCCAGACGCCTGTGCTGGAGCCGGCTGCACTGCCAGCTGCCCGCATCTCCATCTCCGTGGCCTGGCAGGGCAGGACTGGGTGTGGGGGGACCAATGCACATGGCTGTTCAGAGCCCACCCCCAGCCCTCTGGGAGTGTCTGGCACCCCTCAGCTGGGCACTTCCCCTCTCCAGGTGGGTGACCGGGAGAGTCCCTCAAACTTCAGGTTTGCCCAGCAACTTGGGGGAAGGATGATACTGGGAAGCCAGGGGTCCTTGGTGCGGCCCCGCACGGGACATGAGGTCTCACTGCAGCAGGACCTCCCGGCCCCCCACCCCCTCTCCAGGGAGAGGCCTGGCCGGGAGCAGCCGGGAGCTGAGAAGCACAGATGTGGGTTGGAACCCACGTTCCCACGCCTCTCTGGGCACCGGCACCACACAGGCCATGCCCGCGTCTCAGCACACCCCGTGCCCGCCCGGCGGGTCCCACTCTCCCTCTCTCTCCCTGGCTTTCGTGGGAGCAGGGCAGCGGGAGCAGGTGCCCTTCCTTTGGGATTTTCTTCAGCACACCCCTGCCGTCCCGCGCTGTGTGAGTGGCGGGAGGAGCCCCTGCCCAGTTCTGGGCCAGCCCCATCAACTCCCGCCCCGCCGGGTGCGTTTGTATCTGTCCCTCGGCCCTGTGTAAAATAAGCGGCATTTTTCTCTTGTTACTGAGATGTATTTTTCTATGTGAGTTAAATGTATACTTTGTGTAGTTTTGTACATTAAGAATGTGCGCCTTTTTCAGATTAAACTTTTGGTCCCTTTGGAATGTCTGACTTCTTGAGGGTTGGTGGCGGGGGTGAGGGGCAGAGAGCCTGCGAGGACACTGCGGCTGGGAGTGAGGTGGGTGACATGTGCGGGGTCTCTCCGCAGCCCACACCCCGATGGCGCGTGTCCACCCTGGCTGCTGTCACCGCAGCCACGTGCCACGATCCTCGTGGCTCAGAATAGCACAGATTGGTCTATTCATTCATTCATTCATTCGCCCCACAGCTGGAGCTACAGGAGTGGGGGTCCTCAGGGGCCTCTTGCTTCCAGGTATGGACAGGGTGGTCGCCTGCTGGGTGCCCCTGCCATTTCCAGCTCCCAGGGGCTCCCGCGTTCCTTGGCTTGTTCCTCCCCCTTCGGTTTCCTGCCCGCTCGCCCCAGCCCCGACACCTGCTCCTTTATCAGGCCGTGCTGCCGTCTGATCCGAAGGGCCGCGCTGATGGCACCCGCTGGCTCAGGCCCTCCCTCTTTCCCCAGACTCTGTCACAGCTGCACTGAGGCACAGCCAGGTTCAGGGTCTGGGCCTGGTACCCTCAGGGCCGGGCGGCAACTCGCCCTAGTCCTCTGAGGTAGAAACGGGGCCTTAGGCGCTCTGAGGGCGGGAGGCACGCCTGGCACGGGCCCTCAGAGCCCTGAGCGTGACCCCCACCGAGGGCCTGAGCATTCGGCAGGCAGCCTGGCTGGAGGAATGTCTCTGGGGTGGCCCCAGGCTCCCCACTGCTACCTGCGCCCGCGCCGCTGCCGTGAGGAAAAACAGCAGCTTTTTCTTAAAATTTTTATTTATTAATATTTAGTTTTGCTTTTTGGGTCATACCCGGTGATGCTCAGGGGTTACTCCTGGCTCTGCACTCAGGAATTACTCCTGGTGGTGCTTGGGGGACTATATGGGATGCCGGGGATCGAACCCAGGTTGGCCACGTGTAAGACAAACGCCCTACCCGCTGTGCTGTCGCTCCAGCCCCAAAGCAGCAGCTTTTGAGTTTTGTTTTTTTTTTAACTATAGTTTGGCCACAATGGTGTGACTTTTAGTCACATAGGCTGTGCTCAGGGCTGAGTCTCGACAGGGCTGGGCGGACCTTACGTGGCACCTGTCAGCCACGCGGAGGTAAGTGTCCCGTGTGCTTCTCCCCAGCCTGGAACGGCAGGGGTAGAAGCAGTGTTTTCAGAGTCCGCCTGGCCTGAGTTTGAACTCTGGTCCTGCCACCCTCTGGCTGTCACCTCGGGCATCTGGTCTGACTTCCCTGAGCATCAATTTCCGCATCACACAAGTGGAGGATCCGTTCCTGCCCTGCGCCCAGCAAGCACATTCTCTTCCTCTTGCTTTTGGAACATGCATTTCTTACAGATGAGGGTTTTAAAAAATTTAATGTTTTAGTTAATAAATTAGTTTGGAGGCAACACTCAGCTGTGCTCAGGAATCACACCTGGCTCTGGGCTCAGAGTCATTCTTGGTGTGGCTGGGAGAGCCCTGTCTGATGCTGAGGATGGACCCAGGCTGGTCGCGTGTAGGGAAAGTGCCCTAACCACTGCAGTTTCTCTCTGGCCCCAGAGAATATGTATGTATCTGGTGTGTGGGGGCATGGGATCCAGCGTCGATCACCTTGAAACCTCTTAAGGCCCCAAGTACTCCCAAGCGAATGAGCCCTTGAGATGCCCGAGCCCTGAAATCCAATCACTGTGTGCCGATTCCCATGGCCTGGGCCGCTCCTCAGCAGGTGGTGGGGCCCTGCGCCCTGGGAGTGCCGGGGTGGCGGGGCTCAGCCCTGTGTGCCGGCTCTTCTGCCGCGGTCTGGCCACGGGGGCAGCTGCATCTGAGAGGGACTGTGGCAATGGCACACATCCTCGGGGCGGGGGGGGGGTTTGGGGCCCTAGTCTCAGGGGCTCTCGGCCCCCAGACCCGCTGGAAACAGCACTGGAGGGACCCAGATGCTCCTCTGAAATAGCGGAGGGAGGGGGCTGGAATGATAGCATAGCGGGTAGGGCGTTTGCCTTGCACGCGGCCGACCTGGGTTCAAATCCCAGCATCTCATATGGTCCCCTGAGCACCGCCAGGAGTGGTTCCTGAGTGCAGAGCCAGGAGTAACCCCTGTGCATCGCCAGGTGTGACCCAAAAAACAAAACAAAAAAAAAGAAATAGCAGAGGGGGTGTGTGCTTTGAGCACCCACCTTTGATCCCTGGCACTGCACAGCCCCCGCGGCACCAGTGGGCCTGGCCTGGAAGCCTCTGAGCACTGCCGGGCGGCCCTGGTGAGCCCAGCACGCGGGCTCCGAGAGGCACACACTTCCCTGGACTCTTGCTCCCTGCCAAGTCCCTCTGCCGTCTGGTCCCCAGAGAGTGAGCCCTGCGAGCCCCCCGAAATGACCGAACACACTCAAAATGCAGCCTGGGCTTCTGGAACAAAGGATAGGAGGGTCTGTCCTGTGCCTGGTGACACAGGACACAGGCACCCTCCCCGAGGCACCCTCCCTCCTTCCTGCTCACTCTCCCCTCCGGACTCGGGCTTCTGGGAGGTTGGGACTTCATGAATCTTCACCTCTGTGCTCCATACCACTCAACAGCCCACACACGGAGGGAGGGAGGGAGGGAGAGTGAGAAGAGAGAGAGAGACAGAGACAGAGACAGAGAGAGACAGTCACACACAGAGAGAATCAGAGAGACAAGAGGGGGGAGGGAGCACCTGCTAAACTGCCCACTCAGCTCCCGCTTGCCTGAACAGCTGGTGGGTGCCTGAAGCCCCAGGCAGTCCCCCTCCCTACCCCCTTCCCAGGGGCCACTGTCCCCTGCTCCTGGCACACAGCACTGGTCCCAAGGTTGAAGGACGTGAACTCTGGGGTGGTATCGTGACAAAGACTCAAGTCGCCCCCATTCAGAGGACACTGAAGCTGGGCGGGTGCTGAAGGGACAGCGCCCAGCATGGGCCGGGTGGGGAGGGCCTGTCCAGACCTGCCAGCGGAGGGGATCTACAGCTGCCCCGTCCCTCCATCCAGAAGGAGCAGCTGGGACCCTGGCTCCCCGGAGACCCTGAGGTAATGATGGGGAAGGGAGGGGGTTCTAGGGATACGCAGGAGTGGATGAGGGGGGTCGGTATCTGCAGAGGCTGCCTCGGGGGCCCCTTGTCAGAGGAAACTGGATCCCAGCCTGCAGACTCCTGACTGGGATTGTGGAGCGCGGGGTTAGGGGGGCTGGGGGCGTGTGGGGGGAGGGTTGGGTCATGGGTCATACCCATGACTCAGGATGGGGGATATTTATCTGGATCACACACACACATGGTGGCGGGGGGAGAGAGAGAGAGAGGGAGGGAGGGAGAGAGAGGGGTAGCTGCAGAAAGACAGAGGGAGATGGCGCAGGGGGGAGGCAGTGAGGGAGGGGCTGTTTCTATTCTTTGTGCGCTTTCCCCGGACTGTTTCTATTTGCGTTGCCTTCCCTCCTCTCTGGAGTGGGTTTGGGTGCGGGCTCCGGCTGGGTTGGGGTTGACGTTGGAGAGACGTTGGAGAGCGCCCTTGCGAGTCTCCCTTCCCTGTGCCGAGTGACCATCTGCTGGCCGATGGCTGGACTGTGCCCAGCTAGGTTCTGGGCAGGCTCTGGCCTCCAATGCCTCCTTCCAGCCCCTCTTATCAGGGCGCGTGGCCCCTCCTGCTTTAAAATCTCAGCTCTTGGGGCAGGAGACATAGTACAGGGAAGGCACTTGCCTTGCACCAGCCGGCCTGGGTTTGATCCTCGGCATCCCATATAGTCCTTAGCACTGCCGGGAGTGACTCCTGAACGCAGAACCAGGAGGAAGCCCTGAGCATCGCTGGGTGTGGCCCCAAAACCAAAAGGGAGAAAAAAACTCAGCTCCCAGGGCAGGGCTTGGTCTAGTTCCTTCAGGTCGCTGTCCTCAGCACCTCGTGGCGATGGACGCTGCTGTGTCCCGCGCGCAGCGTGTGCCTGGCTGCAATCCGTCTCCATGCATGTGCTGCTGCAGATGCGGCCGTGGACCGAATTTCCGGGGTCTGCGCGCGCGCGTGACCGGCTCAGAACCTGTGCACGCATCTGGGCGCGCGGGGGCGCGGCTGGCGGTGCCCGCCCGAGTGTGGTCCGCTCACGTGTCCGCGCGGCCGGCGTGCTGGCACCGGCCCGCGGGCCCGGGCGCGGGCGCGCGTGTGTGTGCGTGCACGTGTGCGCGCGCGGGGTCGGCTCCCGGTGGGGCCTCTCAGGCTCGGCCTGGGGGCGGGGTTCGGGGGTGCGGCGAGGGCACTGCGGTGCGGCTGCCCGCCTTCGGCGTTGCGGCTCGGGCGCGTCACGGGCCGCGCCGCCGTCGCCCAGTGCCCGCCTCCCGGGCCTTTGTAGCCGCGGCCGCCGCGCGCGCCGCCCGCCGCGGGGCCCCGCCCCGGCCCCGCCCCCGCCATCCCGGCCCCGCCCTCCCCGGGCCCGCAGTCGCCCCCGGGCCCCCGAGACCCCGCCCCCGGAGCTCCGCCCCCGCCCCCGCCCCGCCCTCCCTTGGCCCGCGGTCGCTCCTTGGCCGCCGGGACCCCGCCTCGCCCCGCCCCCGACGCGCCGGCCCCGCCCCCGCCCCGCCCTCCCCGGGCCGCAGTCGCGCCTGGGCCGCCGCGGGCCCGCACCGAGCGAGCGCGGCGCACGGCGGTGGCCAGGGCCGCGATGGCGGAGCGGCGGCGCGCGTGGAACACGGAGGACGACCTGCCCGTGTACCTGGCGCGGCCGGGCAGCGCGGCGCAGACCCCGCGGCAGAAGTACGGCGGCATGTTCGCCGCGGTGGAGGGCGCCTACGAGAACAAGACCATCGACTTCGACGCGTACAGCGTGGGCCGCCGCGGCTCGGCGCGCACGCCCCGCAGCGCCGGCCGGCTGGACGCCGTGGGCCTGCCGGCGCCCGGCGGCAGCGAGGACACGGCCAGCGACGTGAGCGAGCCCTCGGGCTCGGCCGTCAGCTCGCCCGGAGAGCGCGCCGAGCCGCCGCCGGCGCTGCGCATCCGCTGCCCCGCGCCCCGCGACCTGCCGCTCGGCCGGGACAATGGCCAGGTACCCTTGGGGCGCGCAGGGGTCCGGGGGGCGCGGCGCGGGCGGGGTCTGAGGGCGGGGGCTGTTGCTGCCGCTGCCAGGCTGCGGGGGGCGCTCCGGAAGGCCCCTCCCCCACCCCACCCTGCTGGAGCTTCTGAGTTGGGGGGGGTTGCCGGGAAGCCCCCTCCCCCCCAAAGGGACCCAGATTCTCTTCTGCAGATAAGGGAGAGCGAGATTCCGGGCAGGGAAGTAAGTTGACCAAAGGCACCACATGGCCTCGGTCCATACCAACGGACCCCAGGGTGCATCTGAACCAGGGGTCCCCAATCCGTGCAGTGTTAGAGCAGGGGAATCGCGTTCCTCCGGCCTCCGTGCAATGATTCATTGGCTCTCTCCTTTGGTGTTGGAAAGTCCCGGGTGGGCCACCAGGTGCCCAGAGCCAAGAGCGTTCATTCGTGGAAGGCTGGTGGGTAGGTCACCCACAGCCGGAAGGCTTTCCCGCGCGTGTCCCTCTGCCTGGCTTGCGGCGGGGCACAAGGGTGAGAGTGACTGGAGATTCAGATCGTGGGGCAGATGGAGCTGGAAATGGCCACTTCCCAGCCCCCCCTCCGGAGCCCCGTTCTTCTCTGCATTGTGACCCAGGGGGGCTTCCCACACTAGGGGAGATGGTGCTCGCTGGGAGTGTGGGAACTCCCAGGAGACAGAGCGCCAGGCCGCCTCTCTCAATCTGGCGGTGCCGTGTGGAAGTAGTGGGGGGAGGGATGGGTGGACTGCAGTGAGATCCTGCAAGAGAGGGTGCCTGGGAAGGGAGACCTGGACTCCTCCTGCAAGCCTGCTCAGATCCCAGGCCGGGGCCGGCATCCGGCCTTAGCTCCACCTCGGGCCAGAGCCAGGCAGACTCACTGTGAGAATCAACTTAGTGGTGGGAGGGAGGGATTCAGTAGATGTGGGGAAGCTGTGTGTCGCTCTCATTCTTATCTGTCCTCTCCTTCTGTCCATTTGGAGGTAGACAGCAACCCAGGAGGGAACAGAGCTGGATCTGGAGCAGAAGCAGGGAGGGCTTTCTGGAGGAGGTGATTCCGAGTGCCGCTCTGTGGGTCTCTGACTGCTCTAGAGTTCTAGGGTGGCCTAGGAGCTCTCCAGGGTCCTGAACCCAGGGCTTGCGCGTGAGGCAGGGAGGCCTGCAGCTTGTTGGGAGTGAGGGAGAGGGAGATGTGGCGCATCTGGCAGCTGCGCCTTCTGCCCCACCTTCCCTGAGGGCTGAGCTCCCTTGGGGGTGCTGCTGCTATGTCCAAGCAGTGGCCCCAGGCCCCGGAAACCTGGTGCGTGGACTCCGCTGCCTGCTCGGTGCTGTGGGGTGCCGAGTTGTCACCCCGTGTCGACAGAGCCCTGTGGAGTGTCGAAGAGACGGGCGTGCTTTGTGCAGTTGTCTGGAAGTACGTCCAGTGCTCGGGCCCCGGGTCGCGCTGCCCACCATCTCGCTCTTCTCCACGGCCTCTTCGGAACTGGACAAAAGGCCATGCCTCGGGCCCTGGGAGCCTTTGAGGTCCAGGACTGTGGAGCCAAAAGGCTTATGGTCACTGGGGAGGGAGACCGGGGGCCTCGGGGCCTGGTCCCACTGGGGTCTCTGATGGGGTGCTTTGCACCAGTGCCGGCCCCCCACCCCTGCCCCCACCCCCCAGCTCTTTTCTGGGAGGAGGAGTCTGTGAGGCGCAGGCGCAGCCCCTGCTGGCCCAGGGCAACCGGCTTTGTACCAGGGAGGTCAGCTGGGCAGCAGTGGGCTGTCTGGCCAGTCGACCAGTGTCTCCTCGGATATGAATATGTTTCAGTGCCCAGGTCCAGAGCGTCCCTGCCCAGACAGACATCCCGGGAAAATCAGGCGGAGGCTGTCGGAGGCATGGAACCTAGGGTTGAAGGCAGTGCGGAAGGGCATGCAGGAGTGTGTGTGTCGGGGGGGGGGTGTCTCCACACAGTTTCACAAGAGGGTGCACGTCTGTGCTATCTCCATGAGCAGTCAGGTGTGCGTGTGTGTGTGCACATGTGTGCACATGTATGCCGTCTCCACCAGCAGTCAGGTGTTCGTGTGTGTGCATGTGTGTGTTATCTCCACCTGCAGTCAGGGGCGTGTGTATGTATGTGCATATGTGTGCCATCTCCACCACCTGCAGTCAGGTGTTTGTGTGTACCTGTGTGCATGTGTGTGCCATCTCCACCTGTAGTCAAATGTGTACACGTGTTTGCATATGTACTGTCTCCACCTACAGTTAGGTGTGTGTGTGCACATATGTGCACGTGTGTGCCATCTCCACCTGTAGTCAGGTGTGTGTACATTGTGTGCATGTGTGTGCCATTTCCACCTGCAGTAGGTATGTGTACATGTGTGCCATTTTCACCTGCAATCAGGTGTGTGTGCACGTGTGTACCATCTCTGCCTATAGTCAGGTGTGTGTCTGCATGTGTGTGCCATTTTCACCTGAAGTCAGGTGTGTGTGTGTGCACGTGTGTGCCGTCTTCACCTGTAGTCGGGTGTGGGGGGCATCTCCTCCTGTGGCCTCACCACTAGGAGGGACACAGCTGGGCAGCCTGGCCTCCAGACTGCTGGTCTCAGTGAACCTTGTGGCTGAGGCGACCATTGCACCTGTTTGCCTCAGTTTACCCCCCTTAAAATGCAAAGTCCTGGTGTGTTGTGCTGGAATCCCGTGCCGTTTCTCTTTGGTTGCCCTATACCCCAGCTCCATGTTCAGGCCCAGGATTCTCTCGGCCTGGGGCCCAGGTGGGAAACGGCCCCCGGTGGCAGCCGTGTTAGGCCATGCTTGACACTCACTGAGAGGCCTAGGCTGAGACAGCGCAGGGGTGAGGTGCTTGCTGACCCGGGCTCCAGGCCCAGCTCTGCCAGGAGTGAGCCCAAAGCCCGGAACCAGGAGTGAGGCCCTGGGACTGTGGGGTGTGGCTCCAGCCCCAACCCCCAAAGAGGTTTTTTTTGACAGAGCTGTGGACTGGGTTTTGGGGACACTGGGTGAGGGAGGTGTAGTATCTGACTCTCTGGGGGCAGGAGGCCCCTATCTAGTGAGAGCTGGGGGCCCACTGACCCCTTTCTCTCCTTTCCTCTCCTGTGGGTCTCCGCCTGGATCCAGCATGCAGCTGGTTCCGGTGCCTCCTGGGTGCCTGTCCTCTCCTGGGGACCTCATTGTGGGGGTGGGGATCCGGCCTCCTGTCAATCAGTCTGATGGGACTGGGGGCGGGGCGGTGTGATGACCTCGCGGCCCCGAGGGAGGTGCCCTGGGCTGCCAGCTGGGCAGCTGCTCGGCCATGCGCCCTTGTGGCGGGTCCCTGCAGCGCGGAGGGCGGGGAGGGGGGGGGCAGCCGTGTGTGGGGTCTGCAGGGGCTTCCTGGAGCCGTCATGGCGGATGCGTGTGCGAGGCTGGGAGGCTTTGTCTGGGCCGAGCGTGGGCGCGGAGGGTCGCCCGCAGCTGCGTGCGGGAGCCCGGGGGGCGCGGCGCGGCGCTGCGGGAGCGACCGCGCCCGGCTGCGGGGCGGAGGCGGGGCCGGGGGGGTGCGGGAGGGGCGGGTCCCGGGCAGCCAGCAGCCCCCCGCCCCCGTGCGCACCCCGGACCCCCGGACCCCTACTCTCGCTTTGCAAGGATCCCGGGGGGGTGGGTGGGGAACAACGTAAACCGTGATTTCCTCGGAGCGGGCCGGCGGCCAGGCGGGGGTCGGCGGGCGCGGGCGGGGGGCGGAGAGGGGGCATCGGAAGGGGAAGCGCTTCCTGGTTGGAGCCGAGGGGGGCGGACCGGGCCGAGCGCGGCGCCTCCCCCCGCCCGCGCGCCCGCGCAGCCTCCGCCTCCCGCCCTCCCCCCGAGCCAGGCGCGCGGCGGGCGCGGTGCGGTGCGGACCGAGCGGGGCCAGGCGGGGCCGAGCGGGGCCGAGCGGGGCCAGGCGGGGCCAGGCGGGGCCAGGCGGGGCCGAGCCGAGCAGCCGGGGCGGCGGGCGCACAGCCGGGCCCCTCTCCGAGCGGCGCGCGCCTTTGTCCCCGCGCGGCGGGCAGCAGCCAGGGGCCGGCCAGCGGCCAGCGCGGGGCCATGTCGTACCAGGGCAAGAAGAGCATCCCGCACATCACGGTGAGCCGCGCCCCCGCCCCGGCCCCGGGGGACGATGCGGAGGGGGGGCGGGGCCGCAGCCCCCCGCGCGCCCCCCAGCGTGGGCCCGGGGGTGGGTGCGGGGCCGAACAAAAGAGGGAGGGGCGCGGGGGGCCCGGCGGCGCGCGGCCTGGCCTCGGCGTGGACCCCGCGCCCGGGCGGGTGTAGGTTGGCCGCCCCGACCCCGCCAGGAGCGAGCGCTGCGCGCCTCCTCCCGCGCGCCTCGGCGCCGCTCAAAATACCCCCAGGGGCCCGCCGCGGGCGGGGAGGGGTCGGCGGGGCTCAGCCGGGCCGGGTGGGGACGGCGGTGGGGGCTGGGCGGCCGCCGTGTCCCTGGGTGTGGCCGGAAACAAAGGACGCCGCGGCTGCGGGCTTTGTCTGGGGCCGGGAGCGCGGGGAGCGCGGGGCGGGCCTGCCGCACCCGGGCCGAGCGGCAGGTGCCCAGGCGGGAGCTGGGTGCGGGGGTCCTGCAGGGAGGGCTCGCAGCCGGCCACGAGGCGGCCACGCGGCGCTCGGCTCAGCGAATCGCCCCCAGAAACCCCCGTGAGGGAGGGGTCCACACGCAGACAGCCCCAGAGGCTGTGGGCCAGGGGGTCAGCGAGGTGGGAAGGGACCCCCAGGCCCGTCTTCCACCCCTGGAAGGTTCTGCCTGCTTGGGGGTCCACACGGGGACGTGGGAGGGAACCCCCTTGGGTGTAACTTCTGGCCTGAACCTGGGTTTTCATTCAGGGGTGTGGCCTCCAGGGCGTGACCACCTGGTACCTGCCTACCCCATTACCTGCCCTGTGTGTGTGTGTGTGTGTGTGTGTGTGTGTGTGTGTGTGTGTGTGTGTGGCAGGCCCCCCTCCCTTGGAACTGTGGCCCCCCAACCTCCACTGAGATCCATGCAGGGACAGAGGCGGGGCCCAGGACCCTGTGTGGCTGCTCTTTGTGCCTCTCGGCACCCCTGATTCTGGGGGTCCTGGGGGACAGTACCCTGGGGAGGACGCTTACTTGCACAGGGCCCACCTGGGTTTGATCCCCGATATCCCGTATAGTTCCCCCTAACCCCACCAGGAGTGGTCCTTGAACACAGAGCCAGGAGTAAACCCTCAGTGCTGCTGGGTGTGACTCCCAGACCAATAAAAAACAGCCCCCCAGAACAGCCCTCAGATCCTAGGAAGGAAGGTCAGTAAGGAGGGTCTGGGGGCTTGGTGTGTCCCCTGCTGGCTGCAGCCCCTCACCCAGCCCTCCAGCTCCTGACTCTGGGCCTTGGTGCTGAGCGCGGTTGCCCGCCCGCCCGCCTGGCAGCCAGCGGGGGCTTCCACACCTGCCGAGGCCGAGATGCAGGAGACGCCCCAGGGCAGGCTTTCCACCTCCGAGCCCCCCACCGCGGCCGCTGGAACAGTCGGGCATGAGGCAGGGAGGGGCCCCCGACTTGGCCAGCAGCCCCGTTTGATGGGTTCGTCCTCACTGGTCAGAAGCCCTGGTCTGTGCTGGCCCTGATAGAGGGGCTCGACCCCCCCCCCCACCCCGCCAGAGTTGGACAAGCTTGACATGCCTGATACCGCGTGATGGGGGACGCTGGGGTACCCGGAGACCCCTGCTGGGCATGGAGCCCGCCCTGGGAGGCAGTCGGGATGGCGCTGTGCCCGGGGCCGCCTCCACGCCCAGGGCCACTGCTGTTGGCGGGCAGAGCCAGGTGACAGCTGCAGGATGGCCCCATGCAGGCCCCTCCAGGCCTCCGAGGGACCAGGAAGGTGTGTGAGATGAGGGGGAGTTGCAGATCTGAGTGGGGTTCTCTGGCACTGGGGCAGCTCCCTGTCTGTCTCAGCAGTGGGGAGAGAGCCCCCGTGTGCCCGTGAAGTGGGAGGTGGCAGAGAGGCGTGCGGGGCGGAGCAGGGAGGGTGCCCAGAGGCCTTAGTCATTGTGGGTGCCCAGCCCTCGGCCCGGCCTGAGGTCACAGAGTCGCCTGCGGGAGGAGGGCAGCCGGGAGGAGGGAGGAGTGAGGAGGGGAGCAGGGGAGCGGGGAGCACAGCCATCGGAACACGGAGCTCCAGCCCCAGGGGTGTGTGAGGTATTCAGCCAGCTGGGTTAGCCTGCGGCTGTTGAAAAGATTCACCGCCCTTCGGGGATCAATGGAGCTCTGTGTGTGTGTGTGTGTGTGTGTGTGTATACTAGCTTATGTGTGTTGGTGTGTGTGTATGTATGTGTGTGTACCAGCATATGTGTGTTGGGGTGTGTGTGTGTGTGTGTACCAGCATATGTGTGTTGTGTGTGTGTGTGTATGTGTGTGTACCAGCATATGTGTGTTGGGGTGTGTGTGTGTGTGTACCAGCATATGTGTGTTGGTGTGTGTGTATGTATGTGTGTGTACCAGCATATGTGTGTTGGGGTGTGTGTGTGTGTGTGTGTGTACCAGCATATGTGTGTTGTGTGTGTGTGTGTGTATGTGTGTGTACCAGCATATGTGTGTTGGGGTGTGTGTGTGTGTGTGTACCAGCATATGTGTGTTGGGGTGTGTGTGTGTGTGTGTGTGTACCAGCATATGTGTGTTGGGGTGTGTGTGTGTGTGTGTGTGTGTGTGTGTGTGTGTGTGTGTGTGAGATGGAGTTAAGGCTGTGGAACCCCCCCGGCAGACAAAGGCCCTGTGCTTCTGGGGCCCTGGCTCCTGGGCAGGCCTGCTCCGTGTGGGGGGATGGCGTCTGCCCACCCTGCAGAGGTCAGCAGTGGCACCCGTGAATGGCCAGGCTCTGCGGGGTCACCTCCCCCAGCTCCCTGGGAGGCGGCCTCGCCCTGGCCTCCCCTTCCCGGAGAGGAAGCTGGGGTCGCCGGGAGCGGCGAGGGGCTGGCTGTGGGGGAGAGCGGGCTCCTCTGCTCACTCCTGGCCCTGAGAGCCACTGAGGCAGCTGCGTGGCCTCGGGGGCGGGCGGAGGGGAACCAGCGCCGTGCCATTGTGTGCCAGCCCCTGGCGGCTCCCTCGGGCACCAGCGCCGTTGAGAAGGGGCGTGTTAAGGCTTCAAGTTAAATCAAGTAGCGGCTCAGAGGGGACACAAAAGAACACGCACCGGGACACCTACACACAGAGACGCACACGGCTCCTTGCCGTGACTGACCTGGGCACCCGTGCCGGGACGAGGAGGGTGGCGGCCAGTAGTCGTCCCCTCGGCAGAGGGGAGGTGCCGAGCGTTGCTGCGCGTCTGTTCTGTTCTTTCTGTTTGTTCTGAGCCTCACGCGAGGGTGGCCGCGCTGGGGGCCAGCGGGGGTGCTGGGGCTTGAACCTGTGCCAGCTGCATGCAGGGCCAGCGCCTTCCCCCCGGCAGAGCTCTCCGGCCTCTCATCTTTGCTGTTCCGGAAGCTTCTTTATCTCGAAGGGGGCTGCCTTGCATTGGCCCCCACCTTCCCAGGTGAATGGCCAGAGACACGTGTTTGTGTGCAGCAGCTGGGGCGGGAGAAGAGTGTGCAGGGTCCGAGGATCAGAGACGCAGGGCAGGTTGCGGGCCCCGGCAAGAGGAGGGGAAGGCGGGAGGGCCGTGTGGGCCCCTGGGTGCTGCCAGGGGCCTCCCGGTCCCAGGGTGTGCAGGGCAGTGGGCAGGGGTACCCAGACTCCAAGGTGCGCGGGGTGGGGGGTGGCACGGGTGCAGATGGGCCCTTGGGTGCGAGCCCGGCGGGGAGTCCTGCTCCTGTGCTCAGCCGGGCCGTGCAGCGACAGTCCGAGCCACGGCTGCTCAGACTCGGTCCTGCGGGTGACACACAGGCTGCACCCGCCTCCCCCTCCCAGCCGCCTCGCTTTCCAGAAGATTCCAGTGAAACTGCCGGGGATGGCCCCTCTCCTGGGAGTGCTAGGGACACCCAGCCAGAGTCCCTCTGACGGGCAGGGACACCCACTCTGGGTCCCTCTGACGGGCGGGGACACCATGCTGGGTCCCTCTGATGGGCGGGGACACCATGCTGGGTCCCTCTGATGGGCGGGGACACCATGCTGGGTCCCTCTGATGGGCGGGGACACCATGCTGGGTCCCTCTGATGGGCGGGGACACCCAGCCAGGGTCCCTCTGACGGGCAGGGACACCCAGCCAGGGTCCCTCTGACGGGCGGGGACATCCACTCTGGGTCCCTCTGACGGGCAGGGACACCCAGCCAGAGTCCCTCTGATGGGCGGGGACACCCAGCCAGGGTCCCTCTGATGGGCGGGGACACCCAGCCAGGGTCCCTCTGATGGGCAGGGGCACCCAGCCAGGGTCCCTCTGATGGGCGGGGACACCCAGCCAGGGTCCCTCTGATGGGCGGGGACACCCAGCCAGGGTCCCTCTGATGGGCGGGGACGCCCACGCTGGGTCCCCTGATGGGTGGGGACACCCAGCCAGGGTCCCTCTGATGGGCGGGGACACCCAGCCAGGGTCCCTCTGATGGGCGGGGACACCCAGCCAGGGTCCCTCTGATGGGCGGGGACACCCAGCCAGGGTCCCTCTGATGGGCGGGGACGCCCACACTGGGTCCCCTGATGGGTGGGGACACCCAGCCAGGGTCCCTCTGATGGGCGGGGACACCCACGCTGGGTCCCTCTGACGGGCGGGGACACCCACGCTGGGTCCTCTGACGGGCGGGGACACCCATGGCCTCGAAGCTCCACAGCACACATGCTTCTTTCTCTTAATTTCCTTTCTGTTCTGTTTCTGGCCGCACCCTGCGGTGCTGGGGCTTCCCGGGGTCTCTGTGCTCAGGGTCGTTCGGGGACTAATGCAGTGCCAGAGGTCAGACGGTCTCAGCCCCAGTATGCATGATCTCTCCTGCTCCCCAGGCCCTCCGTGGGCTGTCCCCCCAACCCCGGCTGCAGGAGCCCGAGACGGCCTGGAGTGTCGGGACCCGCAGAGGCTGTCCAGGTTGGTGCGAGCACACGGCCGCCCCTGGCTGGATCCCCGGCTCCCTACCCAGTGCTCCGAGCACTGCCAGGTGACCCCTGAATGCAGAGCCAGGAGAAATCTCTGAGCACCACTGAGTGTGGCACCAAAATAAAAATAGAAGCGAGGAGAAAGAGAAGGAGCCACTCCGACATGTTCTTTTCAGACGGGGCTCAGTGCCTGGTGCTCGCCTGGCTTCGGGGTAATAGGATCCGACTGCCCCGAGGAGGAGCTGGGGACGCCGGGGCGGGAGTGGAGGGGCAGGACCAGTGTTGGGGGGCGGGCACCCGTTGGGGTGTCTGGATGGACAGATAGACAGGAACGCGCTGTGAGGAGTCCAGACCAGGGGCCCAGGTGCAGGGCCCGCGGTGGAGGTTAGAGGCCCAGGTACACAGGCGGGGGAGGAGGTAGGGGCCCAGGTACACGGGCGGGGGAGGAGGTAGGGGCCCAGGTACACGGGCGGGGGAGGAGGTAGGGGCCCAGGTACAGGGTCGGGGGAGGAGGTAGGGGCCCAGGTACACAGGCGGGGGAGGAGGTAGGGGCCCAGGTACACGGGCGGGGGAGGAGGTAGGGGCCCAGGTACATGGGCGGGGGTGGAAGTAGGGGCCCAGGTACACGGTCGGGGGAGGAGGTAGGGGCCCAGGTACAGGGTCGGGGGAGGAGGTAGGGGCCCAGGTACACAGGCGGGGGAGGAGGTAGGGGCCCAGGTACACGGGCGGGGGTGGAGGTAGGGGCCCAGGTACAAGAGCCGGGGTGGAGGTAGGGGCCCAGGTACAGGGTCGGGGGTGGAGGTAGGGGCCCAGGTACACGGGCGGGGGTGGAGGTAGGGGCCCAGGTACACGGGCGGGGGTGGAGGTAGGGGCCCAGGTACACGGGCGGGGGTGGAGGTAGGGGCCCAGGTACACGGGCGGGGGTGGAGGTAGGGGCCCAGGTACAAGGGCGGGGGTGGAGGTAGGGGCCCAGGTACAAGGGCGGGGGTGGAGGTAGGGGCCCAGGTACAAGGGCGGGGGTGGAGGTAGGGGCCCAGGTACAAGGGTGGGGGTGGAGGTAGGGGCCCAGGTACACGGTCGAGGGAGGAGGTAGGGGCCCAGGTACACGGTCGAGGGAGGAGGTAGGGGCCCAGGTACACGGGCGGGGGAGGAGGTAGGGGCCCAGGTACACGGGCGGGGGAGGAGGTAGGGGCCCAGGTACACGGGCGGGGGAGGAGGTATGGGCCTAGGTATACAGTCCGGGGAGGAGGTAGGGGCCCAGGTACAGGGTCGGGGGAGGAGGTAGGGGCCCAGGTACACAGGCGGGGGAGGAGGTAGGGGCCCAGGTACACGGGCGGGGGAGGAGGTAGGGGCCCAGGTACACGGGCGGGGGTGGAGGTAGGGGCCCAGGTACAAGAGCCGGGGTGGAGGTAGGGGCCCAGGTACAGGGTCGGGGGTGGAGGTAGGGGCCCAGGTACACGGGCGGGGGTGGAGGTAGGGGCCCAGGTACACGGGCGGGGGTGGAGGTAGGGGCCCAGGTACACGGGCGGGGGTGGAGGTAGGGGCCCAGGTACACGGGCGGGGGTGGAGGTAGGGGCCCAGGTACAAGGGCGGGGGTGGAGGTAGGGGCCCAGGTACAAGGGTGGGGGTGGAGGTAGGGGCCCAGGTACACGGGCGGGGGTGGAGGTAGGGGCCCAGGTACAAGGGCGGGGATGGAGGTAGGGGCCCAGGTACAAGGGTGGGGGTGGAGGTAGGGGCCCAGGTACACGGTCGAGGGAGGAGGTAGGGGCCCAGGTACACGGTCGAGGGAGGAGGTAGGGGCCCAGGTACACGGGCGGGGGAGGAGGTAGGGGCCCAGGTACACGGGCGGGGGAGGAGGTTAGGGGCCCAGGTACACAGTCGGGGAGGAGGTAGGGGCCCAGGTACACGGGCGGGGGAGGAGGTATGGGCCTAGGTATACAGTCCGGGGAGGAGGTAGGGGCCCAGGTACAGGGTCGGGGGAGGAGGTAGGGACCCAGGGTCGGGGGAGGAGGTAGGGGCCCAGGTACACGTGTGGTCGGGGTGATGAAGGAGTGTCTTGTTCTCCTTCCTCTCTCTCCCCCAGCCCCCGTTCTGAGCCGTGCAGTCCCCGCGTGCGGAGCTGAGTGGATTCAGAATACAGCTTCCATTGTCTGGCACTTCACCGGCGGGAGGGGCTTCAGGCCTCGGGACAGAGTGTTTCGGGGGGCCACCCTGGGTGCTGGGGCGACCAGCGTGTAGGGGATTGAACTGGGGTCAGCTGCGGGCACGTGCAGCCGGGAGTCGCTGTCCGGTCCCTCTGGCCCCTCTCAGGCACTTGTGTTTACCGGCTGGGGTGTGCCAGGGCCCTCAGTGCCTTTAATAGCTGACCAGAGGCTGAGGGGAAGGGGAGGGCCAGGGCTGTCCCTGACCCCCAGCGTGCAGGGCCCGGGCAGCACAGCCTCCTGTGCCCTCCCAGTGACCCTCCCTGCTGGGAGACCGGGCCCCTGAGTACGGCTGGGGTACCCCTCCCCTCCCCCACAAACGACGTGGTCAGTGGGCTGAGCCTGTGTTGGTCCCCAGCATCACTGGGGCTGCTGAGTTGCCGAGTGACCCCGGGTGACCGGGCAGGGCCAGCTGCGGCTCCAGGAGCCCTGGGCCGTTGTCTCCTTCCTCAGGCCTGAGACGCTGGTCTCACTGGCCAGTCTCAGGCTGGCCTGGCCCCAGCGTTGGTGGCCGGGTGGGTCAGTCGGCTCACAGCCGTTTCCTGGCAGGGAGACCAGCGCGTGTTCCTGGTCCCGAGGTCCCCGGTGCAGGGTGAGCGCAGGGGGCAGCCATGCCCACCCAGGGGGCAGCAGGGCACAGGCATCCAGACTGCGGTGCTCTGTCTCTGTTGATGCATGAAAGGCAGCTTTGGCAAAAGTGCCGGAAGTTCAGGTGTGTGGGTGCCCCCGTGTCACGCCGTAGTCAGGGCGTTTCCCGAGAACCAATCTCCGTCACTGACAGCGTGGGTTAGCGGTCACGCCCTGCTGCCCACTTGGCCCAGCCTCGGTGAGCCCAGTGCTGAGGCATGTCAGGTGTGTGGGGGCTTAGCCCCAGTCTGGGCGACGGGCCCCTGGGCCTTCCACGTGTCAGCCGCAGCACTGACCTCTGGCTTCGGGCAGGTCCCATCCCTGGCCCTCAGCTTCCCGACCTTCCTGGGGCCCAGAGACCGGCTGGGCTTTGCTGTGTTAATGAAGCCCCACCCACGTGTGAGCCAGTCACCTTGTCCGACACCTGGCTTTTGCCGACCTTGCATGGCGGTTGTGCCGTGAAATTCTTCCTTTCCATGTGCCGTTCTGTAAGCTTCCGGCTCTGATTCCCACGCAAGGAAGGAGGGCTGGGTGCGGGGTCTGGGCCCAGCAGCTCGGAGCTCCCAAAGCTCTTCCTGTGATGGGGTGGCCGGACTCCGGCGTGTGTGTGTGTGTGTGTGTGTGTGTGTGTGTGTGTGTGTGTCTTCTGAGAGTGTACATATGTATGTATGTGAGCTTGTGTGTGTCTGAGTGTGTGTCTTTGTGTCAACGTGAGTGCGTGTGTGAATGCGTGCGTATGTGTGAGCGTGGGTGAGCATGTATATGAGTGGGTGAATGCCTGTCTGAGTGTGTGCGCGTGTGTCTGTATGCGTGTGTGTGTCTTGTGTGAGTGGGGATGTGTGAGGGTGTCTGAGGATGTCTGGGTGAGTGTGATCTTTTTATTAAACTTGCAAAATATGCAAATTTATAATGGCAAGAAGTAGACTAGCTGTCGCTATGGCTGGGAGTGGATCAGAGGAAAGTAGGGAATGGCTAAGAGCTCCAGGGTTCATTTATGATGAAAAATTATGGCACCAGTGTGATGACAGTTGTAAAACTCCACGTATATATTAAAAAACAGTGAACTGCAGGGGCTGGAGAGATAGCACAGCGGGTAGGGTGTTTGCCTTGCATGCTGCCGACCCAGGTTCAATTCCCAGCATCCCATATGGTCACCCAAGCACTCCAAGGGTAATTCCTGAGTGTATGAGCCAGAAGTAACCCCTGTGCATCGCTGGGTGTGACCCAAAAAGCAAAAAAAAAAAAAAAGTGAACTGCATGGAATATGCCAATCGATGTTAGAGAAAAACTAGGTTTCAGGATTAGTACATTTCCTCCTAAATATTTCACATTATTAATTATAGTCAGTATTTTCAATTTTTTTCTGATAGAGATCATATAAAATGAAATGCTTAAATCTCAAATATAAGATGTGAGAAGTGCATACACATGTAATTCACTCCCTGTTGTTCTGTAGAATATTTACATCGCCCAGAATGTTCTCATCCCTCACCTACCCAGTCTACTTGCCCTAATGCCCTTCTAGAAGCACTTTTTTTTTTCTTTTTTGGTCACACCCGGAGGTGTACAGGGGTTATTCCTGGCTTTGCACTCAGGAATTACTCCTCGTGGTGCTCAGTGGACCATAGGGGATGCTGGGAATCAAACCCAGGTCAGCCACGTGCAAGGCAAACGTCCTACCTGCAGTGCTATCGCTCCAGCCCCTAGAAGCACTTTTTTTAAAATATAAGAATGTTTATTGAGGGCTGGAGCAATAGCACAGTGTTTGCCTTGCACATGGCCAACCCGGGTTCGATTCCCAGCATCCCCTATGGTCCCCCGAGCACCACCAGGAGTAATTCCTGAGTGCATGAGCCAGGAGTGACCCCTGAGCATCGCTGGGTGTGACCCCCCCCAAGAAAAGAATGTTTATTGAGCCACCAAGATTTGAACAGTTGTCCATAAGAGAGTTGTTCAGGCATACAGTTGTTCCCACGCCAGTCCCCCCGTGTGCCTTCCCTGCAGCAGTGCCCCTGCCTGCCCCCTTGACAGTCTTCCAGCAAGCTTATTTCGTATTACTTGCTCCGATAAAACTTAAAGGAATAAGCAAATAGAATTGCCAGAAAACCAATGAATAAAAGTCCGTTTGTGATGATGAATTGCCATACACTTGAGCAGTCCAGTCGAGCGACCTGTCACCGTGGGTGGTGCCATGCGTGGCGTCACGTGACAGGAAGCTTCTCCTGTCCTGTAGCTCTGGCCGTGCTTCTTGCCAGACTGGCTTCAAGGCTCCTGACCGCCCTGGGCTGTCGCCTTCCGTGAGGTGCGTCACTGTGTGACCGTCTCGCTGGGCAGCACGTTCTTGCTGTCCCACTTCACCTGTCCCTCGTGGTCGTCTGCCTTGTGGAGTCTCGCAGTGGACCGGTCTGTCTTTCGGGCTTTCCTCTGTCGTGAGCTCCTGCTTTCCGTGTTCTGTCTCTGTCTCTGGACAGTGTGTCCTGGGGGTTTCCCAGTTGGCTCTGTTTCCCTGGGACCCCTTGGGCCCTGGGTCTGTGACCCTTGACTCTGGGAAGTTCTTGTTGACGCTCTAACTGTTGTCTCTTCACACGTGCCCTCCTCCCTCCAGGGGCTCCGGTGACACTTGTGGTGCCCCTCTGAGCCCCGCCCCCGTCCTGGCATGCTGTTTAGGCCCCTTCCCACCTTCTGCTGTCCCGGCTGTCCCCTCCTCCCAGCTGCTCTGCTGTGGAGACCTTCGCCTGAGTTTTCTGCCCCACCTCCCGCGCTCCTGCTTCTGCCGTTTCTGACCGCGGTGTCGCGCTGTGCCCTGTTCCTCTGAGCTCGACCCTCCCCTGTGGCGTCTGCAGACACCGGGCGCTGGCTGAGCTGCTGGTGCTGCCCGCTCCTGCGCGGTTCCCGTTGTTTCTAGAGCGTTCTCACGGGGCTGGTCGGCGCACCCCTGGGAAGGTGCAGGGGTCAGGCTGAAGGTCACTCTTGCCTCCCCGCCAGCCTCACCGGGTGAGAATCAGTGAGACGCAGGGCCCTGCCGCCCTTGGCGCCACTCACAGCCATGGAATAACGGACATGGGCACGTTGGTGGGGGCGAGTGGGTCTGTGTGTCTGGACCCCAGAGCCATCCCCGAGAGACCCAGACTTCACTGGCCGCTGGGGAGGCAGTCTGGGCGCTGGCGGGCGGCTGGGGCGCTGGGGCAGGATCGATGCCTGAAACTCTGGTAGTAGCTTTGTAAACCCTGACACCGTCATCACGATAAAATTTTGAATGTTTGGAAACACAAAGGAAAAAGCCGTGTCGGACCCTGATGGAGGGAGACGTGTGTGGGGACGTGCCACGGTGCCTGGAGCAGGGTTCATTCCGCAGCGGCAGCCAGTGGGGCTGTGGGGGCCCCGGGGGCGCGGGCGGCTGTTCCGTGGGGTCGGCCTTGGAGAGCCCTGGCCGTCGTGCTCCCTGCCCGTCCCCGCTCACCTGTCCTCTGCTTGCTTTCAGAGTGACCGGCTGCTCATCAAAGGCGGGCGGATTGTCAACGATGACCAGTCCTTCTACGCCGACGTCTACCTGGAGGATGGGCTCATCAAGTGCGTGCATGAGGCCCTCAAAGCGCCCTGGCTCTCACCACCCTGCCCCCGGCCCTTGCCACCTGCCCCCGGCCCTTGCCACCTGCCCCCGTCCCTTGCCACCTGCCCCAGGACCTTGCCACCCTGCCCCCGGCCCTTGCCATCTGCCCCCGGCCCTTGCCATCTGCCCCCGTCCCTTGCCACCTGCCCCCGGACCTTGCCACCCTGCCCCCGGCCCTTGCCACCCTGCCCCCGGCCCTCACCACCCTGCCCCCACTCCTCGCCACGCCCTGGCCCCTCGCCACCCTGCCCCCGGCCCCTCACCACCTGCCCCCGGCCCCTCGCCGCCCGGGCCGCTCACTGCCTGGCCATTTATCGCCCGAGTCCTGGGTCCGCCTGGAGCCCCCTCGGGTGCTGTGGAGATCAGGGCTGGGGTGCGAAGGTTGGGAGGGTCCAGCCCGGCACCCCTGTCAGGCCCCCACCCTGGTACTGTCAGTAGGTTAAGGCCAACGGGAAACGGGGGTTCGTGTGGCTGCCTCGGGGATCCCCGAGTGTGGCTCACAGGTGGCTGCCGCCGGGCTGGGGCCGTGTGGGCAGTGGGTGTCCAGCTCAGCCCCCGCCTTGGGAAGGAGAGGACGGGGTGAGCCCGCTGTTTGCGGAGCCGCGTGCAGGGCCGAGAGGGCCACCCCCTGGGGGTCCCTGCCATTGGGGCGCCCTGAGGCTGTGGAATGTGGAGTTTCTGGGGTTCCCCCTGCAGCTCCGGGGGCGGGGAGGCTTCCTTCCCCCCTGCTGGCTGGAGCCTCTGCTTCACCCGGCAGGGACCAGGGCCCCACGCGCTGGGGAGGGGCTCTGTGTCTGGGCCCCCGCCGGCCTCAGAGAGTGCTGGGGTGAGGAGCCCCCCGACCCCCAATCCTGGCATGCTGTGGCCTCTGGCTGGGATTGCACACTTGATGGGGGCTGTGTGGACAGACACGTGTAGCCAAGCAGCTGCCCCGCTGCCGAGAGAAGGGCCCTGCCCGCCCTCTCCATCCCTGCACTCCGCCCCCCCCCTCGCTCTGCCCCTCCCGCCCCTGCTCTCTGCCCCCTCCCCCCCCTCTGCTCCTCCCACCCCTCCTCTCTGCCCCCTCCCATCCCTGCTCTCTGCCCTCTCCCACCCCTGCTCTCTGCCCCGCTCCTGCCTGCACTTTGCCAGTTTCTGTGGCTCTTGTCCAGGGAGCGGGGCCTGAGGGTGGCTGGGGGTCCTGGGCTGTCTGAGTGTCTGCCCGCTGGAGGATGCCTCTTCCCTCGAAGGGTGGCTGGGAGGCGGCCAGAGAAGCAGCTGCAGGCAGGGAGATGCGCTGGTCACAGGCTTCAGTGTCCCCAGCAAGGCCGGCCTGGCCTGCGTGTCCGCGGGGCCTGTCGCCTGCCGGCCGTGCTGGCGGCTGCTTTGATGTCACAGCGGCCCTCACTGTGCCCGACAACGCACTTGAGCTGACTTGGCTCACAGAGGTGCCGAGCCATGTGTGGGGAGGGCTTCCTGCCCCCCCCCCCGTGTGCCCCCCGCGTGCCCCCTGCGTGCCCCCTGCGTGGGTCTGACTTCCCGCTCGCTGCCCTCCTGCGTCCCGCTGCGGTTTGGGCTCACACCTGGCAGTGCCCCGCAGATTGTGTGGGGGACCTTGCCGAGCCACGCCTGGGCCCCCGCACGCACAACCACGCCCCTGCCCTCTCAGCCGTCTCCCTGCCCCATGGGGGCTTTCCTGTGACCCAGAAGCACGATTCGTGCCTGCTCCCGGAGGCCATATATCTGGGTTTCCACTCTTCTCTTCTAGAGCACTTCAATTTGAGCCTCGGGAGTGCTCGGGGGCGGGATGGAGTTGGGGTCACTGTGTGGCACGTGGCTCACAGCGTGGGCCCAACAGGGTCAGTGCTCGGCCATGGGCTTGAATGCGGGACCTTGATTGAGGTCTTTCTTATTTAATTTTATGCTGCTGGGGGCCACGCCCAGCAGTGCTCAGGGGTCACTGCTGACGGGCCTGGGGCCCACGCGGGGCCGGGAGCGGAGCCCAAGTGCGCGGCGTGCAGGCGGACGCCTTCCCCTTGTCCTGTCTGTCCATCCCTGGAATCAGGTTTGTGAGCCTCGCTGGCCTGGCCCGGGCAGTGGCTCCTCTCCCGGGACCCGGGCCCCCCCGTGGGGCCTTGTCCTGTGGTTTCTTCTGAGGCAGTGCGGCTCGAACCAACTTCCCTGTTATTATTTAACTCATTCGAAGGCCCCTCCCCTGCCCCGGCAGCGTGTCGGGCCCCCTGCCCCGCCCCCTCCCCTGTCGCTGTGACACTGTCCCCTCGCAGGCTTGCAGCCCCTCTCGCCCGCCCGCCCAGCCTTGCTCTTTGCCCGGACCCCTCGGGCTCCTCTCCCGCCTGACTCGCACTCGGCCCGCTCCGGTCCCGTCCCCCCGGGTGGCCGTGCACGGCTGGGGCCTCACCCACTCTCCGCCTGCCGGGTGCCTGCGCGTGCCCGGGCCGCGCTCTGCTGCCCACTCTCCTGCTGGGGCCCGAGGCCCAGTGCTCTTGGGGGTCGGTGTGACCGGCCGCCGGGGCGTCTCCCACGGGGACCCGCGCCCACGCCCGACTCTTGTCTGCAGGCAAATCGGGGAGAACCTCATCGTGCCGGGCGGCGTGAAGACCATCGAGGCCAATGGGCGGGTGGTCCTCCCCGGCGGCATCGACGTCAACACGTCCCTGCAGAAGCCCTGGCAGGGCCTGGCGGCGGCTGACGGCTTCTTCCAGGGCACACGGGCCGCGCTGGCGGGCGGCACCACCATGATCAGTGAGTGTCCTGCCCCCCAGGGGGGCGGAGGGTCGGGGCGAGGCAGCAGTCCGGGTCACCCAGTGGCCACGCCCACGCCCTGTGACTTGGCGCTGGCCACGGTGTCGCCAGGCCACCTGTGGTGCCGCTGGTCTGGCCGTGGGCTGGGCGCGTGGGGCCGGGTTTGGGCCGGGTCTGGCCGTGGGCTGGGTGCGTGGGGCCGGGTCCGGGCCAGGTCTCGGCTCCGTGCCGTGGTGCTGGCGCAGGAGGGTCTCGGCATCTCTTGTCCGGAGGTGCCGGGGTGGAGCGCGCCCGGCTGACAGAAGAATGATTTGCACAGAGGGGAACGTGGAGGCCCAGAGAGGTCAAGCGTGGTGCCCTGGGACACACAGGTGGGACCTGGGAGCAAGTGCCCCAGGGCTGTCCCCCTGCACAGTCCCTTCCAGACCCCCTAGGCCCCAGACCTCACCCAGAGGCTGGTTCATTTGGTCAGAGGCCGGGGCTCGGGCCAGCGTGGTCTGCTCTGTGCCAGGTTCTGGAGCCTGCCCTTTCCTGGGGGATGGAGGAGCCCAGGCGCACCCTGTCCTCCCACGGGGTCACCAGGCCCGACCCGTAACCCCCGGGAACCGTGCTGCTGGGCAGTGGTCTCCGCCCCTGGCTCTGCAGTTACTTCAAGAGCTGCTTACACAGGCATTTGTGAAGGTCCGCTCAGCCGCGCTGCCTTGCGTGCTCAGGCACCTGCCCAGCCCGGCGGCCCGTCCCTCCCAGAGGGGCTCCAGCCCCCTCACAGGAGGGAGATCCTTGCCCCTCCCGTGGCCGGGGAGCCGCTACCCTGCGGAGTCTGTGATGTCTGTGGTTTGTGTGATGTCTGGCTGGCTCCTGCGATGTCTGGTGTGTGTGGTTTGTGTGTTTATGTGATGTCTGTGGTTTGTGTGGTGTCTTCGTCATCAGTGGTTTGTGTGGTATTATGTGGTATTTGCAGTGTCTGTGGTATCTGTGTGGTGTTGCTGTGGCCTGTGTGGTCTTGAGTCTGTGCTCTGTGGTGTCTGTGGTGCCTGCAATGTCTGTGGTATCTGTGTGGTGTGTGTGGTGTGTGTGCTCTGTGTTATCTGTCGTTTGTGTGTCTGGTGTCTGCGGCGTCTGTGGTATCTGGTGTGTGTGCTCTGTGTTATCTGTCATTTGTGTGTCTGGTGTCTGCGGTGTCTGAGGTATCTGTGTGGTGTGTGTGGTCTGTGATATCT
Source organism: Sorex araneus (assembly GCF_027595985.1). Lineage (NCBI taxonomy): Eukaryota > Metazoa > Chordata > Mammalia > Eulipotyphla > Soricidae > Sorex > Sorex araneus. The sequence goes on from NC_073306.1 coordinate 145,600,071, forward strand.
GTTGTTTGTGTGTCTGGTGTCTGCAGCATCTGTGGTATCTGTGTGGTGTGTGTGCTCTGTGGTATCTGTTGTTTGTGTGTCTGGTGTCTGCGGCGTCTATGGTATCTGTGTGGTGTGTGTGGTCTGTGGTGTCTGTGGTCTTGTGTGTGCAGAGCCTGGTATCTGTGTGGTGTGTGTGGTGTGTGTGTGCTCTGTGGTATCTGTGTGGGGGGGTGAGCGTGGGATGGCATGTAGCTGTGTCCCTGCTCTGTGTGGAAGCTCTTGGCTGGGGGCTCTGTGCCTGCGAGCTGGGCGCAGGGGAGGGGGGACGCCATTGAGGTTAGTGCCAGCCGTGAGTCCCTGGGGAGCCCCCCCACACTCTCCGTCATATGTGAGGCGTGAGGGCGTTTGGATGGAGAGGCCCAGGCCTGATGTGGTGGATGGAGAGTCCACTGAGAGCTGGGCCAGCGTGGGTCCGACGGGTGGCCTTGGAGTGGACACTCTCTCTGGCAGGGTCTGGGCCCCGTGGCCCCCGCATGGCCCTTACGCTCCCTGCGGCTCCGTCTCTTCAGTGAGATCAAAGTGGGGGCTCGGTGGCTTCCCGGGCGGTGTGAGGAGGCGGCGAGGCGCCTCGCGCAGTGAGCGCTCAGGATGCAGGTGTGGTGGCGGCGGTGGCGGCCCTGCTGCTGGTGAGGAAGACTGAGGCAGGTGTGACAGTGTCACTGCCGAGAAAGCCCATCTCCACGGTTGCGCTGGCTCTGCTGCGGAGTGATCGTGGCAGCGGGGATGGTGATGTGACGGCGACGCTGCTGAGCGTGGCCTGGCAGCGGGGAGGGTGAGGACAGCAGTGGTGCTGAGGTGGTGCTGGTGACGCTGATGGCGGCAGGGGTGAGGGTGGGCTGCTGGTGACATGGCGACAGTGAAGATGGCGGGTGACGATGGTGGTGAGGATGATGGCGACACAGGTCCCAGCTTCAAACTCCTGACGTGGCCGCAGAGCCCTGAGCCTGGGCATGACGTGTATTTTCCTGTCCCAGTTGATCATGTTGTCCCGGAGCCTGGGTCCAGCCTGCTGACCGCCTTTGAGAAGTGGCACGAGGCCGCTGACACCAAGTCCTGCTGCGACTACTCGCTGCATGTGGACATCACGAGCTGGTACGAAGGTGTCCGGGAGGAGCTGGAGGTGCTGGTGCAGGACAAAGGTCAGTGCGATCGCATGGAGGGTTCTGGAATCCCCGGGGCCTTGCTGGATCAGTTTGAGGTCAGCCCAAACTCCGCGCAGCTGCACACGGCCCCGCGGCTCCACACGGCCCCTCGGCTGCCCACAGTCCCCTCAGCCACCCACATGGCCCCACAGCTGCCCACATGGCCCCGTGGCTGCCCACATGGCCCCTCGGCTGCCCACAGTCCCCTCAGCTGCCCACTCGGCCCCTCGGCTGCCCACTCGGCCCCTCGGCCGCCCACACGGCCCCCCGGCTGCCCACACGGTCCCCAGCTGCGCACATGGCCCCTCGGCTGCCCACACGGCCCCCAGCTGCGCACACGGCCCCTCGGCTGCCCACACGGCCCCTCGGCTGCCCACCCGGCCCCTCAGCTGCCCACAGTCCCCTCATCTGCCCACCCGGCCCCTCCCACAGCCGCACTTGTCTCAGCATCACTCGGCCAGGTGGAGTGAAGTGACGTGAAGCCACTGTGCAGCAGGGGTGATGCAGGGAGCAGGGGGGCCTCCTTCAGGGGGAGGGCCCAGGTGCTCTGAGGAGACGCCTCACTCAGGGGACGGGCCGTGGAGAGCAGGGGAGAGGGTTGCAGTTGCGAAATAAAGACGCTGTAGGAGTTTCACCATTGCGACCTAAAAGGGAGTGGAGGGCCGGGGAGAGGGAGAGGAGAGGGTTGTGGAGAAAGGGGAGGGGGGAGGGGGAGAGGGGACGGGGGACATAGAGGTGAGAGAACTCCTTGCCTGGCCCCGCGTGGCCGCCCTCGTCAGCCTCAGCGCAGGCCCCATGCCGGCTGTGGAGACCGTTTCCTCCCGATACAGCTTTGCTGTGGCCGTGTGTGGGCACCGAGTCACTGGGTGTGTTTGGGGGCGTCTCGCCTCAGCTGAGACGTGCAGTGGCTCATTGTACGGAGGATCCCGTTGCTTCGCCTCGGTTTCCCCTCCCCTTCCCTGGAGAGGCGTCAGGGTTTCGACGTGTTTGTCTTAATTACCTGCCTACATCCCCAGAAACGGAACCGCGTGGGGGCGGGGAGGCGGAGCCTGGTGGCGGTCGTGACCCTCAGCGCCAGGTGGGTCCGGGCTGCCCCCCAGAGCTGCCCAGGCCGCTTCTCTGGAATCCGCCAGCCCTGGGGGCAGGAACCTGTCCAGCTGTGTCCAGTGTAGCCGTGAGCGCTGATTGTCAGGGTCTGGGGTTCTGCGTGACACCCAGACACGTCTGATGCCCCCAGTGCGTGTCCACGGGGAGGGGTGCTCCCATGCTTGGCTCCAGTGCTCGCTGGGCTCTGCAGACTATTCTTGTTGCAGGGCTTATAGTGCTCTCTGGGCTTCCACGCATGCTCTGTGGGCTCACACATGTGCTCTCCGGACTTACACACATTCCCTCTGGGCTTACACACGTGCCCTCTGGCGTACACACTGCTTTTCGGGGCCTGCACACATGCCTTCCAGGGCTTGCGCATGTGCTCTGACTTACACGTGTGCTCTCTGGCTTATACGCATGTCCTCCGGGACTTACCGCCTTGCACAGCAGCTACACCCGAGTGTGCCCTCAGGTTGCACGTGTAGGAGCTCACACTTTATGACGGTGGCGTTCTCACACCTTTCTGGTTGCAAGACTCCCAGCCCGACCCCTCAGGGTGCCGGCAGAGTCTGTCCCTGTGGGGAAGGTGCTGCTGCATGACCTCAGGCTTGCGGGGTCCTCACCAGTGTCCTGGGCCCTGGTGCCGACTTCTTCCTGGCCTGGGAGCTTCGGGAGGGGCTCGGGAGGGCTCTGGTGCCCAGCCAGCCCTGAGACGCTTCCCTGTGCCGAGCTCCGGGCGAGTGTGTGTGGCCGTCACTGTCCTGCGTCCGGTTGGAAGCCCAGCCCCGCATCGCAGGTCAGCTGCGCGTTCTTCCTGTCGGGCACCCTGAATGTTGTAGGCGGGGGCCCTTCCCCAGCAGCTCAGTGACTTGAGCTGCCCGGGCCCCCGCTCTGTGCCTCAGTTTCCTCATGAGAGGCTGTGTTAGCGGAGACCATTGACCTGGCTTTGGTGCCCTCTCACAGAAGCCTCCCGGATCAGTGCTTTCCGAGGCGGGCTCAGGTCTCCCTGCTGCCTGTGAGTTTTCAGAAACTCGCTTCCTCGGTCAGTGGGTCCTGGAGGCAGAGACGGGCCCGAGCCTAGGGCTGAAGGGACAGACCCACCCACTCGGCCAGGGCTTGAACCCTCTGCCCCATGGCTGCCTGGGGTCAGAGTCGGCTCTGGGTCTTAGGGGAGCAACCAGGGGGGCTGAGGGCCCCACGACCGCTGTCGAGTCGCTGTCCCCTGCTTCCTCGATTGTGTCTCTGATCTTACTCCCCACTCACGTGTGCGAACCCTCGGTGCTCCTTAGGGCCCGGGTCATCCTGGGAACCCCCACTCCCACTCGGGGCCCTTGGTGGGGTCCCCGACACAGTGGTGCTTTGCCTGGGAGGTTCTGGGAGGAGATCGGGGCCCCTTTGGGGGTGCTGCTCCCCGGGAGACTTGCCAGGGCCCGTGTTGGTGCCCCCCACTCAGAAACTTGGGGTCACCTTCTGGCTCCTCCCGGGAGGGGCGTGCAGTCGAGACTGTGCTCCAGGTCTCTGGGTGCTCCTGTGCCCCCTTGGGTGCCACTGCAGACACGAGGGCTCTGGGGGGCAGAGCCTGCAGCGCCCCAGCAGCTGGGTGGGGGAGAGGGCGCCCACCCTTCCTTGGGGGCACTTAGCAGCAGCCGCTGCAGCTGAGCCCGGGGGACGGGAACTTGGAGTAGTGCAGAACGGTGTGGCAGTGGAGGGTGTGAGGGCGTGGTGGCAGCAGTTGCTCCACGCCCCTCATCAGGACACGCGCCGAAGGCTGAGGGACCAGCTTCTTTCCATGCCCCTTGGCCCGTGCGCAGGCGTGCACACACACGCACACATGCACACATGCGCACGTACATATTCACATGCACACACACATACGCACGTACACACACACTCAGTTCACGTGTCACCTTCCCAGGAGGCCTCTGCAATCCCCGTCACACCCCAGCAGATGGTGTGTCCGTGGCCCTCCCAGCTGTGGCCAGCGCCCACTCTCTGGCTGTGCTCTTCTTGGCACGTCCATGCCGCTGCCAGCGGTGGCTCAGCACTGCTGTGGGCCAGTGAGCACCGAGGGCAGCACCCGCCTGGGGTTGTTCAAGGCGTGTGCCCTTCTCTGTCTCTCCCAACAGGCGTCAACTCCTTCCAAGTCTACATGGCCTACAAGGACCTGTACCAGATGTCTGACAGCCAGGTGGGGGCCCCGGGGTGCAGAGGGCGTGCCGTCACCCCAACTTGAAAGCACTCTTTGTCACTCTTAGAGCCAAAATGTAGGTCGGGGAGGGTGTGTGTGTAACAGAAGGCGCGCCCAGGCTCTGAACAGGCGGGGCCTGTGCCACGTGGGTGTGGTGGGTGTGGCCTCACCAGACCCCGCCCCGTCTGTCACGGGGGTGTGGCCTCGCCTGGCCCCGCCCTGTCTGTCACGTGGGTGTGGCCTCGCCGGGCCCCGCCCTGTCTGTCACGGGGGTGTGGCCTCGTTGATCCCCTCCCTGAGTGTGGGGAAGGCCGGGTTCCCTAGTGGGTGCCTTCCCTTCCTCACGCACAGTCACAGCAGCACCCATGGGCGAGCAGGGCCCTGGGGCGCTGTGACTGACAGCTCCTCTCCTCCCTGGGAACCCCCTTAGCTCTACGAAGCCTTCACCTTCCTGAAGGGGTTGGGAGCTGTAATCCTGGTCCACGCAGAAAATGGAGATTTGATAGCTCAGGTGAGTCTTGGTCATCTGCCGTGTCTCTGTCTCTGTCTGTGTTTGTGTCTCTCTGCATCTGTGTCTCTGCCCTGACTGGACTCTGACTCGGGGTCCCTGTCCTGACTGGACTCTGACTTGCGGTCCCTGCCCTCACTGGACTCTGACCAGGGGTCCCTGCCCTGACTGGACTCAGACTCGGGGTCCCTGCCCTGACTGGACTCAGACTCGGGGTCCCTGCCCTGACTGGACTCTGACCAGGGGTCCCTGCCTGGCAGGAAACCTAATTCGGGGTCTTGTCTTGTAGGAGCAGAAGCGGATCTTAGAGATGGGCATTACAGGGCCTGAGGGCCACGCTCTGAGCAGACCCGAGGAGGTAAAGGACTCCAGCTCCATCACTGCAAGAGGTCACCACAGTTCCATCTGCTCCGTCTCCATCCCTGATCCCCCCAATATCCCGGCCCATGCAGCCTCGCAGGGAATTACTGAGAGGTCCTGGGAGCCCAGGAACGTCTCTCCCAGGGAACAATTGGGACTGTCTGGGCCGAGTCAGGAGTATTTCTAATGGGAGAGTGGGACCCAGCACAGCCTGCTGTGCTCTGGGGGTTGGGAGAGTGCCCTTGGGAGTGTGTGTGAGAGAGGATGTGGAGATATGAGTGTGGGCATTTGTATGGCATGCGTGAGGGTGTGAGTGTGTTTGTGAGAGTGAGGGTATGAGTGTGAGGGAATGTGCGTGTGAGGGTGTGAATATGTGAGTGTATGATTCTTTGTGAGGGTATGTGTGTGAGAAAGTATGGATATGTGTGTGAGCATATGAGCATGTGTGAGTGTGTTTCTGAGAGTTTAAGGGTATGAGTGTGTGAGGGTGTGAGTGTGTATGAGGGTATGAACATGTGCGAGGGTATGAGTGTGTGTGATATGAATGTGTGTAATGGTACGAGTGTGTGTGGGGATATGAGGGTGAGTTTGAGGGCATGAGTGTGGGGCTGTGAGCATGAGGATATGAAGGTCAGGTTATGAGTGTGAGGGTGAGTGTATGTGTGTGTGAGGGTACTTGTGTGTGAAGGTATGGCTGGTATATGAGTGTAGATGTGGGGAGTATGATTGTGAAGGTATGAGTGCGCATGAGTGTGTGTGGATGAGTGTGTGTGTGAGGGTATGAGTGTATGTGTGTATGAGGATACTTGTGTGTGAAGGTATGGCTGGTGTATGAGTGTGTAGTTGTGGGGAATATGATTGTGAAGGTATGAATGCGCATGAGTGTGTGTGTGAGCCTGAGTGTATGTGTGTGTGTGAGGGGTATGTATGATTGTATATGATTGTGTGGTGTATGAGCATGTGTAGTGTGGTGTGCGTGTAGTTGTGGGGGCGGTGATCTGTAGTCCGTGGCAGGAGGCTGATTCAGCCTCACGTCCCAGGGGTCACCCCTCAGCCCCGTGTGCATGTGTGCGCATCTGTCCCACCCCACGAAGGTCGTGGGGGAGCTTATGAAGCCCCCACACAGCCTGGCTCCTCCTTCCCTGGAGGGTGAGTCCCCTGGGGCGGGGCGCTCCACTCGAACACGCTTCCTCCCCCGAGAGGAAAGAAGGGGCTGGGCCCTGGGGCCGGGCGAGCGGCTGCCTCCCGCCCGACCCCGCCCTGTGCTGTGCCCTCAGCTGGAGGCCGAGGCCGTGTTCCGGGCCATCACCATCGCCGGCCGCATCAACTGTCCCGTGTACATCACCAAGGTGATGAGCAAGAGCGCGGCCGACATCATCGCCCTGGCGCGGAAGAAAGGTAGGGGGCTGCGGGGAAGGGGCTCGGCCAGAGTGGGGCGAGGCTGTCCTCACTTGCTCCTAACTGGCCGCTGACCATCTGCAGGGCCCCTGGTGGTGGGCGAGCCTATCGCAGCCAGCCTGGGCACGGACGGGACCCACTACTGGAGCAAGAACTGGGCCAAGGCCGCGGCCTTCGTCACCTCCCCGCCCCTGAGCCCCGACCCCACCACACCCGACTACCTGACGTCTCTGCTGGCCTGGTAAGCCTGCGGGCCGGGGGCAGGGGAGTGGGGATGGGGGAAACTGAGGCTGGCTGGATGCATTGCAGGAGGTGGCCTTGGGCGGGGCACTCTGGGCGGCTGCAGAAATGGGTGCAGGGTTTGTGAGTCCTGGCGTCTGTCCCCCGTCCCCGCCCCCCGCCTCTCCTCCGACACCCTCAGTCCCTGCAGGCACCGTTCTTCAGTGCTGGGCTCTTGGGTGTCCTGGGAAGGCCCAGGACCAAGAGCAGGGGTCGGGGCATGAGTGTCTGGGGCCCCAGGGGGCCTGTGCTATAAACCGGGTTGTGCGTACCTCCGTTTGCTCGCCGGCACACAGGAGCCGTTTCTGCAGCCCTGTAGGTGGGAGCCTGTGTTGGGGGGTGCCTGTGGCTCACGCACGTGGTCAGAGTTTGGCTTTGGCAGCCGAGGGAGGGAACACTGAGGCCTCGGGAGAGGTGGGGAGATGCATGCCCCTTGCTGGGAGACACGCGCAGGGCTTCCAGGAAGAGGTGACACCAAGAGTAGAATGCAGGCCACTGCGTGGCTGAGGGGAAATGGGCTTCCTCCCAAGGCTGATGCAAAAGCTGCAGAAGGCCAGAGGACCCCAGGTGATAGGCAGGGGGGTCTGGCCCAGGCTCCGGCGTCTACAGTGGGACCTCGCCCCGTGGCGGACTCAGCTCACACCCCGTTTCTGCTTAGTGGAGACCTGCAGGTCACGGGCAGCGGCCACTGTCCCTTCACCACTTCCCAGAAGGCTGTGGGCAAGGACAACTTCACCCTCATCCCTGAGGGCGTCAACGGCATAGAGGAGCGGATGACGGTCGTGTGGGACAAGGCGGTGGTGAGCAGCCTCCGCGTGTCGGGCACTGCGTGTTCTCGGACCCCCGCCTGCTGCGTGCCGGGGCTGGGACTGGGAGGGCACGGACCCCGGGAGCGTTGGCGGCTGTGTCCCCTCCCACCTCAACCGTGTTCCATCCTGCCTGTGCTCACTAAGGGGCGCTGTTTGCTGGGAGCCACACTGGAGTTTCACAACTGTGTGCGCACGTGTGCATATACGTGTGTGCCTGTGTGGACACACGTGTGCTTGTATGTGTCATGCATATAGGTATACACGTACACGTACAGGTGTGTAAGAAGTATGTGTCTGCATGTGTACATGCAGGTGTATGCATGTGTAGGTGTGTATGTATGCATGTGCAGGTTGTGTGCAGGTGTGTGCATGTGTGTGCAGGTGTGTGTGCTTGTCTGTGTGGAGCGTGCAGTGGCCTTGGAGGCAGGGGAAGCCCGGGACAGGTCACTGTTGGAACTGTAGGTGTTTCCTGCGTGGTGTGGGCCTCGGGGGCTGCAGATCCCTGTGACTCTGGAATAGATGCAACGTTTGTGCAAGCCGTTGGTGCTGTGCCCACTGCGGTGGGCCAGGCAAGCCGTGCCCACCAGTGGGCAGGAGCGGATCAGGGCAGTGCTGACCGCTCTTCTCCCGGTCACGGGCCTCTCCCCTTTGTTGCCTCCAGGCCACTGGCAGGATGGACGAGAACCAGTTTGTAGCTGTGACCAGCAGCAACGCGGCCAAGATCTTTAACTTGTACCCCAGAAAGGGGCGGATCGCTGTGGGCTCGGACGCCGATGTGGTCATCTGGGACCCCGACAAGGTGAAGACCATCACAGCCAAGAGCCACAAGTCGGTGAGTCCCAGTCAGGCACGGCGAGGACCGTGGCGGCTCTGGAAGCCTGGGGGCGGGAGAGGGACTTGTGGGTTTGCAGCCTGGGTCTGAGCTGAGCGCCCCAAGATTCGATTCGGGGTTCCCTTCCAGCCTCTCCATCATGCCCGCCCCTCCCTCTCCTCTCTCTCTCTCTCTCTCTCTCTCTCACACACACACACACACACACACACACACACACGCACGCACGCACACGCACACGCACGCACACACAGTCCCAGCTCTGTCAGTGCCCGGTGTCTGTGGTCCCGCCTAGAGCAGAGGCAGCAGCTGGGGTGGGCTGGGTGTGGCCTCTCTGGGGCCACCGGCCGATGCTGTGAGGAACAGGCTCATTCAGACCAGCGTCCTGAGGGGGGCTGAGCCCCGAGCCACTGCCCCTCAGGCAGACCCTGGATTCGCAGCGGGTGGGCGGGGAAGTGTGTGGGGCGGGGAGGCTGTGGGTGCAGTGTCTCCGTGCATCTCGGGCCCTGCCGCGGGCCCGGCCTCCTTCAGGGTCTGTGGCTGGGTCCTGGTGGCGTGTCCCCTCCTGCCCACTGCGGGCTCCTCCGCCCGCAGCAGCCTGCGGTGGGGAGGTGGGCTTGTGCGGGCGGCCTTGACTTCCTGCTCACTCCCCCCTCAGCTGCCCACAGACACCGGGGGTCCGGCTCGGGCCCCAGCCCAGGGCTGCCTGCCCCCCGGCGCTGCAGACCCCTACCCACAGCCTGGCAGGCCACAGACCGCCCCGAGACGGGCATGCGCACCCTCTGGTCTGCCCAGGGGCCCCGGGAGAAGCCCCTCGGCTTAGCCCTGACCCCGCCCCATCCAACACCCACCTCCCACCGGCACTGTCAGGTGCTGCTGCTTACCCGAGGGCCACTCACCAAGGGCTGAGCAGCCTTGTCGTCTGGCTCCAGGGGTCCCATCTGTGTCCCTGACGCCCCCCTGTTGCCTTACTCTCTTCTGACCCCCCACAAGTGCCCCCTTCCGGGGAGGGGTGGACAAATGAGGGCACTGTGGCAGCGTGTCACACAGCCTTGAACAGGCCTCCAGAGGGACTGGAAGTTGTGGCCTTAGGGAGGGTCCCCTGGGGAGGGGTCCTGGGAGAGGGGCCCTCGGGACAAGGGGTTTCCCGAGGAGAGGTTCTAGGTGAGGGTTCCCATGGGGCGGGGCCTGGTGGACTCGATGGTGGGTGCTCGCTGGGTCGGGCTGCAGCCCCTCCTGCGTGTCCCGCAGGCAGTGGAGTACAACATCTTCGAGGGCATGGAGTGCCACGGCGCCCCGCTGCTGGTCATCAGCCAGGGCAAGATTGTCTTCGAGGACGGCACCATCAACGTGAGCAAAGGCACGGGCCGCTTCATCCCGCGGAAGCCCTTCCCGGAGCACCTGTACCAGCGCGTGCGCATGCGCAGCAAGGTTGGGGCCGGGGCGGGGCACGAGGGGGTCTGGGGTAGGGCTGGGAGGGGCCCCAGGAGCGGGGGCGGGGGGGGGACAGTGGGCTGGGGGCTTGCGTGTTTGAACACTGTGTGTGTGTGTGTGTGTGTGTGTGTGCGCGTATTTGTAGAACATGTCAGTTGCGTGTGCCTGTTGGGGTACATGTATATGACGCCCGCTGCACGTGCTTACATCTATCTGTGTTGGGTTTTATGTGTGGGATGCCATGCGTGTAGCCAGTGTTCCTGTTCCTTTGTGAGTGCACGTATGTCCGTGAGTGAGATCTCGGTCGGTCAGGGGCCGACTGGGGAGCTGGGAGGCTGGTGCCTCCGGCCAACCCTCCGCCCTCCTGCTCAGGTGTACGGGCTGCAGGGCGTGCCCAGGGGCATGTATGACGGCCCCGTGTACGAGGTGCCAGCCACCCCCAAGTATGCAACGCCCGCCCCGTCAGCCAAGTCCTCGCCTTCCAAACACCAGCCTCCGCCCATCAGGAACCTCCACCAGTCCAACTTCAGCCTATCAGGTGAGCCCCTGCACCGGGCTAGGCAGAGGTGGGGGGGGAGGGGAGCCCCCACCACCTCCCCAGCCGTGGGGCGCCGGCACGCCCCCACCCTCGGTCCATCAGCTCATCCTGCTCCGTTGCTGCGTCTGGGCACAGAGGCTGTTGTCCCTGCGTGACGTGGTAATTTAGGCCCCAGCTATTCTCTGTCACTCGCCAGGACTGGGCGCTGGACCCCACCCGCCTGAGCACAAAATCAGGGGTACATGCGCCTTCCCTTCCTGCAGTTCCAGGAACCGCCACACGAGGGCAGGCGCCCACAGGCGGAGTCTCAGGGCCCCGCCTGCAGAGAGCCGGCGGGGTGGAGAAACCCTCGGGTGCTCCGTGACCATCAGTTCAGAGGCAAAACCCATGCGTCCCGACAAGGCGTCCTAAAATGCAGCCATTTCAAGATGGACGTTAAGAATCTAAGCCCAGGCGCTGGGGAGTGTAGTCTCAGCCCGAGCCACAGCGAAGGGCATGAGGACAAAAAGGGGTGTGGTGGGGGGCAGCCCCAGACATTGGCTTGTTCAGGGCCACCCCCAGTGCACCCAGCAGACTCTGTTGCATCCCATGCCTTGTTCATGGCACCTGAACAGTCAGCGCTGAAAGGTGCTCAGTGATGCACGCGTGTGTGCACGCACGCACACACACACACACACTGGGAGAGCGTCTGCCTCATAGTCCCTGATGCACGCGCGCGCGCACACACACACACACACACACACACACACACACACACGCTGGATGCTGGGAGAGTGTCTGCCTCATAGTCCCTGTCTGTGTCCCGGCTGGGCATTCACTCCTCAAAATGCGGCCCCGCTCCCTGTGGGCACAGGAGAGGCACCTCCCGTGGGGCACACAGCTGTCCGTTCCCGAGCCCTCGAGGCTTCCCCGCTCCGGCAAGGACCCCACAGTGCCCCCTCCAGACTGGGGCAGAGGGCGCTGCCGAAGCACTGTCTGACTCCAGCATCCCTCATGGCCGGGGACAGGGCGGAGTCTCCACCCGCTGTCTCGGCTCCCACGGAGACAAGGGAAGCTGATGGGTGCCTGATGCGCGTTCTTGGCAGACTATGGGCGTGGGGTGTCCTGTCTTCCTCAGAACCCCAAACTCAAGGCACACTGGGCTGAGATCTTCAGTCTTTGAGGGCCCCATGACCCCCCACATGTGCCTTCATGATGGGTTAAGGTCACCATACCTGGACTTGGTGCTGAGCTGTTTTGGGGGTGGGGGCTGGTTCGGACCCCGTCTGTCTGTGGGGCTGCAGCTCCCTTGAGGTGGGTCGGGGGGTGTGGGGCCCCTGCCTCCAAGGGCTTCGGGGAGCTGGGATGGCCTGCGCCTGGTGCCCCCATGCATGGCGTGGCAGTGATGGGCTGTCTCTTGCAGGTGCCCAGATAGACGACAACAACCCCCGGCGTACTGGCCACCGCATCGTGGCGCCCCCGGGGGGCCGCTCCAACATCACCAGCCTCGGCTGAAGGGCTGGCGGCGGCAGGTGCTCAAGCAAAAAATTCAGGGCGTGACATGCATCCGCCCCCTGCTGGTGTTATGGACCCCCCCAGTCTCGCTTGGGACTGGGGGGAAGAAAATTGAAGGGTGTTCGTTCCTTGTTGGTTAGGAAGAAGTGGTACTAGTGTGGTGTTTGCCTGGAATCCCCCCCACCCCACCCCCACGCCGTGTCCACACCGAGCCCGCCCAGAGCATGGTGGGGCTACCTGTCTCCCTAGTGCCCCCGCCCCCGCATCATCACTTCCGGTCCCTCCCACCCCGGCCCGCCGCCCGGCTGCCGGGAGAGGCCCCTCTGCACCCGTAGCTGTCGTAGGGTAGTTGCTGCATGTTCTGAAGTTCCGTATGCAAGTGTGAGCGTGCCCGGCGGACGGCCTCTCCACGGCCGACGTGGACGCTGTGTCAGACCTCAGGCCCGCAGGGGTGGTCCCAGAGCTCTCAACACAAGATGTTTACTCATTGTCCCCTCCCCCCAGTCTACACTGGAGAAGCCTCCCACTGAGGTCCAAGATCTCCGAGACGGCCAGCCGGCCACCGCGTCCTGTGTCCTGCGGTCTGTGTGTGTCCTGCAGCCAGCTCTGGACCTCAGGCCCGGGCCAGGCCGTGCTCTCGGCTCTCTCGTCGTCCCTGCGCAGGGCCGGTGGCGCGGGAGGGGGTGCAGCCGTGCCCTGCTCCCGAGCAGCTGGTCCTGGCCCTCCGGGGCGGTTGACGGGGCAGTCCGATTTTTAAAGTTTTGTACAGTTTTCCTTTGTAATCACCCCCATTTTTACTTAACAACTGATTTGTTGTGGTCCTTATTTCTGAACTCAAAGCTTGTGAAAAAATAAACAGCCCGCTGGCCCACCTGGGAGTGATCATTTAAGGGGTGGCCGCGCGAGGGTCCAGGGGTCCCCCATGCCATGCTGCGCCCCCTTCCTGAAGGGGGGCTGTCAGGGCTCCTGGGGCCTTCCCGGCCCCTCCGCTCTGCAGCCAGGCCCAGGTCACTCCCCCTCTTCACCTGATCCCCGTGTTTGGAGACAGGTTGCAGGGATCTTAAGGACGTAGTGGGGGGGGGGACTGGGAAAAACAGGACCGGGAAGGAAGTGAACCAGGAGTGCAAAGTCACATCTCTGCATTAAGAGACGCGAGGTCTGGGAAGGTTCCTAGTGACACACAGTCGGGAGGCCCGCCAGAGTCTGGGTAAACCGGGGCGGGGGCGGGGCCTGGGAGAGGGGCAGGGCCTCCCGCTAGGTGTCCGCTCTGGGCCTCGTGGTCCTGCTGCCCTCTGCCTCAGCTCCTCTGTCCTGCGGGCTCAGCCCGGCGCTGCTGCCACAGAGAAAAGGCTCCATCAGATCAGACCTGGCCAGGACTTGGCGGGTCCGAGGGGGGAGGGGGGCAGAAACCACTGTTCCCAGGCAGTGACGGAGATGCCGGCCCTGCGCCCAGCAGGCTGGGAGATGGACAGTGGGGCAAGGAGGGAGACGGACCCCTGCACTCCCACCCGGGTGTGGCCCCGTGAGGTTTGAGGGCAGGCCTACCCCGCAGCTGGGTCCTCCTCCTCGGGCGCCCCGGGGTCGCGTCTGTCCTTGGGAGGGGGCTTCTTCCTCTTGGTCCTCGGGGGTTTCTCTGCACAGGACACGACCCAGCTGGGCCTCACCGCGCCCACCGCCCTGCAGCCTGATGGGTGCTTCTGCTCGCTGTGCTCCCCCAGGCCCCCCACATTCCCATCTCAAGGGGTCCGGGTAGGACAGCGGCACCCCAAGCCCCGTAGCCACGGCGGCAGAGCTGGGGGTGAACTGGGGGTTTGAACCCTGTTCCCACCCCACAGTCCCTCACACCGTCTGCGGGGAGTGAGAAGACCCAGCCCTGGTCTGTGCCCCTATGTGTCCATGGCTGTCAGTTCAGGGTGTCACTGACGGGGGAGGCGGCTGAGGGGCCGTGCACTTTCCACATAGGCCCCTTTTCCAGATGGGGAAATGGGGGAGGGGGCAGATGGGCCACCTCGGCGTCCCCAGGAAGCAGAAGACAGGGCCAGAGCCCTGGGAGTTGGGGGGTGTAAAGCTTGTCTGCACACACAAGAGCTCAGAGAGGTGGAGCACGCTGCCTAAGGCCACACAGCCCATTTCACAGAGGTGAGCCTGCAGCCAGCACTGACCTGGAAGTCCACGCTTCTGGGGCGACACTCTGCTCTCAGTCAGGGGCACGCGGGCCAGCGCAGCCAGCTCAGAGATGAAGACCTGCTCGGCTTCCTGCATGCCAAGAGGGCTCCGTTGGGCACTGTCCCCACAGGGCTCTGCTCTGCGGCGTGTCCCCTGTGGTGCCCCTGGCACAGGGCTTCGAACTCGCACACTGACAAGCCATGCAGTCGCAAAGCGCCACTTCTGGGACGTGATTCCCGTAACCACCCACTGGCCCTGGGCCCTGGCACAGCGGCTGCAGGTACGGGGATCCGTGTGCAGACAGGCAGGTATGTGCGTGGGGGCACACGCAGGAGCTGGGAGGCTCAGTGCGCGGGGCCCTCGAGCAGGGTGTGGGAGTGCCCGCCCTCTGAGCCCCGCCCGGCCTGCGTTGCCCCGGCCTGTACCTGGAGCTGCGTGTCCAGCTGTGCCTGCAGGCTCTCCAGGGCCCTGGTCGCCTGGTCCCGGGCGCGCAGGCGGGCCCGCTGGTGCGCGGTGAACTGCCCCAGGAACTTCTTATGCTGCGCCCACATCCTGGGGGGGGGACAGCCCAGCTGAGCCCGGCCCCCGGGACGGCCACCGTGGCGCAGGGCCGCGGCTGCCCTTCACCCGGAAGCTCCTGATTCCACCCGGGGGGCTGCCTGTCGCCTTCCCTGGAAGGGCTTGGGGACACGAGCCAAGCGCGGAGAGACCAAGGGGCGAGTGGCTGCGCAGCAGGGGCTTTCGGGGGGCACGGTCTTCAGGGGCGGGTTCCCTGCTCACTCTCCATCCTGGTTCGTTTGCTTTGGGTTTGGGCCACACCCGGCTGTGCCTTCCCAGTGGCTGCTCACAGGGGTGGGCCTGAGCCAGAAGGTGGAGCCAGATGTCACCCGGGGCCCCTCACACTCTGCTCTTCCTGCTGCCTGCAAACGTCTATCCACCCTACCAGACCCCAGCATGCATCAGCATCACGTACTGTCTGCCCATCTGCTCCACCCACCCACCCAGCCACCGACCTACCCACCTACTCATCCGCCCACTGGCCCATCTAGTCACCCACCCATGGACACATGCACCCAGCCACCCATCCATCCACCACCATCCACCCACCACTCCACCTATCCCATCAATCCATTTAGCCAGCCAGCCAGCCAGTCATTCACCCACTCACCCACCCACCCACCCACCTATCCACCCCACCCCTGCAGCTGGCCAGTCACCCACCCACCCAGCAACCCACCCACCAATCCATCCTGCTCCCTGCATGCCCCATCCAACCACCTGCTGTCTGTATAACCAGCTACTACCCCCCATATATAACTCGTCCATCCACCACTTGTGCACGGCTCATGCCTCCACCCACAACCATCGCCCACCCACCCACCATCTAATTCACCCACTCCCCCAAGCACCATCCGCCCACATGCCACCCCCTACCGCCCCGCCCCACCCCCGCCAGCAGCCAGCCCGCCACTGTCCATCCACAAGCCCGTCCACCTGTCCAGCCCTGTCCTTCCAGGGCCTGCGCAGGGCCATGACAAGACAGTAGAGAGGAGGGGACTCAGTTCTGCCCTCCTGAGGCCCACCTCGGACGAGGGGGACAGATACTGAACAAACAGGTGAGTGTGAGGGCGGTGCCCGAGTCTCCCAGCCTTGCCCAGAGCCCCACACTCATCCCCTGGAGCTGTCACCAGAGCTGAAAGTGACAGGAAGCATGAGCTGGGGGAGGGGAGGAGAGCTGCTCTGCACACACACACATGCGCGCACGCGCACACACACACACCGCCAAGACCCAAACAGTGCCGGTCCCTTGGCTCTGGACAGAAGGTCACACACACACACACACACACACACACACACACACACACGCACACATGCATGCACGCACGCGCCCTGGCCCACCCAAAGGCGTGCCTCACCTCTGGTGCAGGGCAGGGCCGGGCTCCTGGGCACCTTCTGCCGCCTCAGCCCCCGGGGAGGCGGTGCCGAGATCCTGCTGCTTGTGCAGCCTGTAGCTCTCCACTCTCTCCCCTACACAGGCACAGGGGTGAGGGCGGTGCAGGGGTGGGGAGTGGGCGCCGTGCGCAGGCCCACTGGCCTGGCCGCCTGGCCCCCTCCTCCGAGGCACCCCTGCTGGCTCTGCGGGGCTCGGGGCCCTGTGGGGTGCCGGGGGCTGCACCCGGCTGGTGTATGTCTCCCCGGCCGTCCCCCCCAAAGGGAAAGCCCTGCCTGGAGCCGGGACAAAGGCCTTCTGGGACCCCGCAGCTGAGCCCCGAGCAGCGCTCGGCCCCGCTGTCGCATCCGTCGGAGCCAGGACACTGCGGTGGTGACCCAGAGCAGTGTCCAGCCCACCGTCCTGCCCGCGGACACGCACCTCGAAGGCCCTGCAGGCGCAGCAGGGTCCGCCCCTGGTGCTCCTGCATCACGGCCCCCAGCTGCTGCTCGTAGGCGCGCACCAGCCGCTCCACGCCCGTGCTGGTCACGTAGACGCTCTCCACGGCCGCCTCCACCAGGGCCGTCTGCGGGGACGGGCAGGGTGAGCGGGCGGCCCCCTCCGTGCTGCCCCGCCTGGCTAGGGGAGGCCGCAGGAGGCCGAGGGCTTGGTCCACACCAGGCCCCTCTCTGGGCGCTCAGGCTTGCTGTGTGACTGCTGCCCCTCGCACCCGCCATGGCCAGGAGGGGCTAGTGGGCCAGAAGGGCCCTTCCTCTCGGAGCACCGAGGCAGAGCCCCCCGCCTGGAATGCAGATCTGATGTCTGGAGTGGCAGCGGCCATCCTGAGGCCCGAGGAGACACCCTGACAGGAATGGGGGTGGGGCGGGGGAGGCGAGAGCTGGACCTGGACATTGGAGACTTGGAGCCAGCCCAGAGCCCCTCCCGGTGCCTGCTCTGCGGGACAGGTGAGCCCGGGAGCAGGGTCCGGCGTCCTGGGCTCCCTACCTTGCAGTCGTCCCTGTCCTTGGCCCGGCTCCTGGTGGCTGCGTGGCGCGCCTGCCCCAGCAGTGCCCGCGCGATGGCCCGCTCTGTGTGCTGCTGCAGCAGCTGCCCCAGCCCCTGCGCCTCGGCCAGCAGCTGCTGCTGGACCTCCTGCCGCGCGTGCTGGGCCTCGTCCCGCAGCCGGCCCGCCTCCTCTGCCACGCGCGCCTCCTGCAGGGCGGACCAACTCGGGAGTGAAACGGGGCCCGGGGCACTGAGTGCCGGCTGCGTGCCCACGGCTCTCGGGGCCCGCACGGACACCAGCAGCCTCGTTCTCCCCCGACACTTGGGAGACTTCGGGAGGGAGGCGGCCGTGGAGGCCCAGAGACGTGGAGTAACTTTCCAAGAGGCACAAGCAGAGTCGGAGATGGGGTCAGGTCTGAGACGGAGGGTAGCGAGGGGCATCAGGGAAGCCGAGGCAGGGCCGAGGGAGCTCTGGCACGGGCTGGCCATGGGACAGGGGAGGGGGAAGGCGGGAGCAGCTGCCCGCCAAGTCCTCCTGGGTGGAGGCTGTGCGTGCCCCGGGTGGAGGCTGTGTGTGTCCCGGGTGGAGGCTGTGTGTGCCCTGGGTGGAGGCTGTGTGTGCTCAGGTGGAGGCTGTGCGTGCCCCAGGTGGAGGCTGTGCGTGCTCAGGTGGAGGCTGTGCGTGCCCCAGGTGGAGGCTGTGCGTGCCCCGGGTGGAGGCTGTGTGTGCTCAGGTGGAGGCTGTGCGTGCCCCGGGTGGAGGCTGTGTGTGCTCAGGTGGAGGCTGTGCGTGCCCCGGGTGGAGGCTGTGTGTGCTCAGGTGGAGGCTGTGCGTGCCCCGGGTGGAGGCTGTGTGTGCCCCGGGTGAAGGCTGTGCGTGCCCCGGGTGGAGGCTGTGTGTGCTCAGGTGGAGGCTGTGCGTGCCCCGGGTGGAGGCTGTGTGTGCTCAGGTGGAGGCTGTGCGTGCCCCGGGTGGAGGCTGTGTGTGCCCCGGGTGGAGGCTGTGCGGTCTGGTTCCTGTGGGTCTCGGGGACCCAGGTCCTAGTGGGGGCCCTGGGGAGCCTGGGCGGTGGCGGGTCTTACCAGTGCTCTGAGCAGCTGCCACTGGTGCTCGTCCAGGCAGGGGGAGGCGCCCTGCTCCAGCGCCAGCTGCTCCCGGAGCTCCTGCACGAGGCTCTTCTTCCCCGACAGCCTCATCTGCGCCAGGGCGGCGAGGGCGTGGCCGCGCAGGGCCAGGTGGCGGAGCGCCCCGCGCAGCAGCAGGCTGTGGCCCTGCAGGACCCCCCGCACAGATCTGGGAGAAAGGGGGGGGCGGGTCAGCCCCGAGGGCTCCAGGCTCACAGGTCGGGATGGTCCCTGTCATGCACCCGACTCTGGGCGGGTCCCTTCCCACTGGGGGCTTCTGATGGGTGGGGCTGACCCTTGGGCTGTCCTGTATTGCCAGTTGCTGTGCAGGTTCTGGGGGCTCCCACTCCTTCCTCCCTTCTCCACACTGTTGCATGCGTGCACGTACATGCACACACATGAACACGTGCACCCGTGCGCACGTGTGCTCACACAATACACATTGTGTACATGCACACAGACATGCAAACACATGAACACACGTGAATGCATGTACACATGTACAGTGCACCCATACACACATGTGCGTGCATGTGCAATGCACCCATGCACATACACACAAGTGCGTGCACATACACGCTCACCCATGTGCACACATGCTTGTGTGCTGACCCCACAGGGCCCTTCCAGGGCCGAGTGGGGCTGACCCTTAGGCACAGCACCTCCTGCTCTGCCCCGCCGCCCCCCAGCTGCTGCCCCTGCGCCCCCCCTCCCGTGCTGTGGGGAGCTCCCTGCAGTCTCAGGCGTGTGCATCTCCATGTGAGTCTCTGAACAGGCACGACCTGGTCCAGGGGCTGCAGGCCAGGCGGGCGCCTGATCTCAGTGGCGCAAGAAGCTCTTGGCCTCTGGGCTTAGCATCTGGTTGTATGAGCTGGCACAGTGCTCGGGAGTTACACAGTGCTCGAGACACAGCCCAGTGCCCGGTGTCTGAGCCAGTGGTGTTCAGGCACTGCCCATCGGCCCAGTACCCTGCGAAGCCACTGGTCTACTGCCCTGGTTCTGGCCACTGGTGTGTGGCCTGGACGTGGGACAGGTGGGGGCCGGCGGGGGTGAACAAGCTAAGAGGCAGCATCCTAAACTCAGTCCTGCAGTGCTCCCTGCCCTGGGCGGCGGGCATCGAACGTAACCATGCACACAGAAAGGGCCAGTGGGACAGAGAAGCCAACAGCAGCCACTCCCGCAGGTCGGCGTGACCGAAGTATAGGACAGCGACAAGGGAAGTGTGTACAGAAATTAAAGAGCGTGCCAGAGAACCGAAAGGTAAAATGGACATTTTAGAAATGAAAGCACAGGAACCAACCTGCAGTGAGAGCCTCGCATCAGAGGGAGGGGCAGCTGCAGAGAGGAACAGGGGGAGAAGTCAGCCAAGGGAGCCGGGCAATGGCTGCGGGGAAGTGGGGGGGTGGCTGTGCCTCACTCGTGGCCAACCTGGGTTCGATCCCTGGCACCCTGTACAGTCCCCGAGTCCACCAGGAGTGACCCCTGAGTGCAGAGTCAGGAGTCAGCCCTGAGCACTGCCAGATGTGGCTCAAAAAACAAACCAAACAACAAAAATCCCAGAAGCACAGTAAAGCTTGTAGGAGACAGAGGGAATCCGGCCATCCCGGGAAGGGCCGAGGAACCTTACGAGCCCACAGCTGGAATCTTCGGAAGCTGAAGAAAGTCACGAGCTCAAGCCGCACACGGATGAACTCGAGAGACAAGCAACACACAGGCACAAAACCCAACCACACACAAGGGCGGGAGAGAGGACTCCAAGGGCCAGTGCTTGTGGTCTGAATGCAGGAGGTCTGGGCGGGTCCCTGGCACCTCCTGAGCCCCTGAGCACCCTGGACACAGAATTTGGGTGTCTCAGGGCCTGACTGCCCAAGCCCGACGCAGATTAGATTTTGACAAGAATGCAAATTGAAATCTCTAAACTACTCTAGGAAAATTAAAGTAATTTACAATAGTTAAAAAGGACTAACATGGGATAGTTTTTTAAAGTTGCTTCCTCCAGGGGCCAGAGAAATAGCTCGCACTGCAGGCTCGGCATGCGGGGGGCAGGGGATCCATCCCTGGCAAAGAGACTGACCCCTGAGCACTGAACCAGGAGTAGCTCCGTGTGGCCTCAAAAACCAATCCATCAATAATTTTAAAAAATAATCTGAGCAAATATTGGGAGAGAAAAAGAAACACAATGCAGAACACTCAAATAGGATGTAGCTCTAACACTTCAGTGAATTTGCATTAGGGCTGAGCATGAGGTCCCGGGGATGGGGCTGCCCCACACCTGCCCCGCTGGCGACACTCGGCGCTCGGGAAAGCCTGGGCAGCGACTCAAACGGTTACCTCCGCTCAATTTTCTCAAAATAAGAAATGTGTCTAATCAAGTGGGAAAAAACATCGGTGTAGCAAAGGTATGGAAAGAATAAACCAAGAGCAGGGCCGACTTGGGCGCGGCCTTCCGGGGTGCAGGCCACCCTGGGGCACAGAGCCGGCACAGGCCCGAGACCCTGGGCTGCGCACTGCAAGGAACGCGGGGCCTCGTCACCCGGAAGCGTTGCCTGGCGTTCCTGGTGAGCAGCCCAGCGCAGTTGGGGAGAGCACAGTCGCTGCATGGCTCCCTGCTGAAGCCACGCCCCCTGGGGGGGCCCCCGCTTCTGGCCACGCCCCCTGAGGCCTTGTTTCCGGCCACGCCTTCCAGGGCCCTCTGCTTCCTGCCACGCCCATCGTAGCTGTGTTTGCACGCTCCAGGCCACTCTGGATTGGGTGGGAGCGGTGAGCGTGCGCGCCTTGCAAGGGGTCCGTCATGGAGTATTCCAGACTCTGCCCACCGCCCCGCAGCCAGCAGCCCCTGTACTCACTCCTCGCTGAGTCCTCCCAGCCGGCTCAGCACGTGGTGGACGATGTCCTCCTGGCTCTCCCAAAGCTGAGTCTGCAGCACCGTGGACAGAGCACACTCTTCCATCCAGACCTAGGCCCCAGGCAGAGCGTTGGTCAATCCAAGCCCCTTCCACCCCGCAACGCTGTGTTGGATCGTGCCTTTTGTTTCTAGTTTTGTAAATCAAGCTGGAGCTGGAGTAATCCTAGTTCATCAGGGACAGCATTTGCCTTGCACACAGCTGACTTGGGTTCGATCCCCAGCACCCCATGTGGTTCCCCCAGCTCTGCCAGGAGTGATCCCTGGGTGCAGTCAGGAGTAACCCCTGAACAGCACCAGGTGTGCCCTCGCAAAATAAAAGCAAAGACAAAAACCCTTCCCCCCCTCTGATCTAGTCATTTTTCTCATATTTTCAGCTAACGGTGTTTTAAAATTTTCTAATTTACAAGCATTAATACGAAAGTATGAAATTGTATTTTCTTGTTTTGTTTCTGGGCCAAACCCGACGGTGCTCAGAGCTTATTCCTGGCTCTGTACTCAAAGATAAGTCCTAGTGGACTCCAGGGAACATATGGGATGCTGGGGATCAAACCCTGGTTGGCCTCATGCAAAGCAAGCACCCTACCCATTGTACTATCTCTTTGGCCCCTACATTTTCTATGGTGTGGAAGTAGCTGATTTTCTATGCATAAACCAGTGCAGATGGTCTGGGTGCTCTTTCACTAGCTATTTTATCTCTGTGTGACCCACTTGCCATGCCAGTCCGTCCCACATGGTTCCCATAAATGCACACACCTCATTTCAAGAGCTCACTTTCCTCCCGGGCATGTTTATTCTCCGGCAGCTCAGTCCCTGGCCCCATGGCGAGACTGCAGACCAGCCTAGGCTCGGCTCTCACGCTCCTCCTAGCGACCCATCCTTTCTTGTGAGTTTAGAATCAGTCCTCAAACTCTGGGGGGGGAAACAAGCTCTGATTTTGGACTGTATTAGAGGGGCTAGTTTGGAGAAAATCCTCATCTGTCTAGATGTGGCTCCTTGCCTAGGAGCAAGAAGGTTCTCAGGGCTTAGCATACCCTGAACTGCTCTAAACGGTCACCCCTATTCTGGCCGGCTCCCTCTGGGCACCCTGTGCCTGCTTTCCGGAGAAATCTCTAGGTATGTTCTCACGGGAATACAAGGCAAATCTCCTTGGCCGGGAATATTGATTTTTTATCAGCAAACCACCAAGGATCTTAATCATGGCTGATGGTTTTAGGTTCTTTTGTCTTTTCAACAGAGATCATCTTATCTACACAAATCCAATGAAGGGATTATTCAGGCTGCAGATCAATCATCCTTTGTCGTTTAAGGTCTTATCTGCATGGGAGAAACAGTGTCTCTTCTGCCCACCCCTAATGTCATTGCTCTGACTTTGGTGCCAACCTATTTTCTAGACTAATTTAAAAATCAGAACCAACACTCCTCTGGCCAATGTTGTGTTTTCCTTCCTTAATTTCCTTGGCTTTCTGCTGAGGCTTTTAGAGCTCCATGTTTGATTTCTATTTCCCTCATGGCCAGACTTCAGTAGGCAATTCTGAGCCCAGAATGCCGAAGTTACACACCATTTCCTTTACATTGGGATTCATGGTGCATCGACAGGCCAGTTCCCGCCAACCTTGCTCTGGGAGAAGCATCCCCTTGGCCTCCCAGTCTGACCCCCTTGGCCTGCAGTGGTCAGTGCAGAGGTGTTCTGGACGCACCACTGACATCTTCTTGTCAGGCACTGCTTCTTCAGCGACATTCGGGTCTATCCCTTAACTCACTGCATCCGTGTCTGTGACTGTAAGAGGCTGGGGGACTGCTCAGTGTCGCCGCGTGCCAGAGCCTGGGCTCAGTGCCCAGTCCCCCGGGCCCTCAAGCACTGCCAGGTGAGGCTCAGGTGGCTCCTGGCACTGCTGGGCCTGAGCAATGTGCAGTCTGGCTGAGGTGGCCAGGAGGGCCCCTCGCTCCCCCTGCCCTCCATAGAGGTGGGGGGTGTATGTGGCTTTATGTCTCTTTTCACTCGGTCTTTTTTTTTGGGGGGGGGCAGGGAGTTGGGCCACACCTGGACTGCTCAGGGCTTACTCCTGCCTCTGTACTCAGGGGCCAACCTTGGTGGGGCTCAGGGGACCATACTACGTGGTACCCACTGAGGAGAGAGGAGAAGTGACACAGTCTGACGCTGTGGGTGACAGTGGAGATCATGGTGCCGCAGTCAGAATGCCTGGAGGCGCCGACACAGGCCAGCAGCAGAGGCCTCGTGTCCAACACGGCTGCCCGTTGCTCTGCATGTCTGTGCTGGCCCCGCCGCTGGGCTCAGCTGGAACGTCCACACGAGCAGTGGCACAGGCCAGATGCGTGACGCCAGCCCATGGGCAGTAAGTGGCTGTTGGCCTAGATCAATCAGACAGGCCAGCACGAAGCCCACGGCGGCCAGCCTGGCCCACCGCAGCTCCAAGGGACGTGGTCTTTGCTCTTTATTTAGTGCCTCCAAACACTTGCTTTAGACAAACTCCGTGGCTTCTTCCGAGTGCACTCTTGGGGCATGGAAAGAGGCACTGGCAGTTTCGACCTAGTGGGGGTGGGGGGGAGTCCAGAGCTGCACCCCCCATTCTCTGCGGGGCAGCCTCTGGGAGTCATGGGAAGGCCGGGAATCCCAGGCTCCTATGTGTCCTAGCAGGAAGGACAGGGAGCATGGGAGAGGGGAAAGCATGGGAGAAAACCTAAGCAAGGCTGGGCCTCCTGTTAGGGGACACGCCAAGCTTGTCCCTAGGCCCGACAATGACCTGTGCCCCTCTGGCTGCAGGAGGACACTGCTGCTCTGAGCTGGGCAGCAGGAGAGAATCGCGTGGCTTCAGGACTTTCCTCATCTGACCTTCTCCTTTGGGCAGTTTTTAATTCCGTTTCTGGGTGGGGTGGGGGTGTGTGGACCACTCCCAGCAGTGCTTTCTGGAGTTTCTCCTGGCTCTGTGCTCAGAAGTTACCCAGAGGTGGTCTGGGACTCCACTGGCAGGGCTCCAACCCCAACCCCAGAATCAAGCCTGTGCAGCGTGACTTGCACGTGTCGGTCCACTGAACTACACCTGGGCTCCGGTTCCTAATCTCTCTCTCTCTCTCTCTTTTTTTTTTTTGGTTTTTGGGTTACACCCGGCGATGCACAGGGGTCACTCCTGGCTCATGCACTCAGGAATTACTCCTGGCAGTGCTCGTGGGACCATATGGGATACTGGGATTCGAACCCGGGTTGGCCGCGTGCAAGGCAAACGCCCTACCCGCTGTGCTATTGCTCCAGCCCCGAGTTTCCAATCTCTTAAAGTTCTCACATAGTTGCCGCCATTGTGGCTGAAAAACTGTCCCGCAGACGCTGAGGCTGAAAATAGCCGAGAGGGACTCTGGGACGCTGGGAGGCTGTGGTGTGCCCAGGTCCCACTGGCTGGAGCCCCGTGTGGGTGGCCGCTCACCCCTAGAGGTGCCCGCATTCCTTGGCCACGTCACTCCTCGCGCTGCTCCTTCATCAGATCTTCCTCTCCGTCCTCACCCTCCTCCCAGCAGGCCCTCACAGCTGCACAGAGCCCACTCCCATCTCATGCTCTCGTCCAGTCATCCTGGTCACTACAGCTAGAGGTGCAGGGACAAGGACGCAGACATCGCGGGCAGCTTTACTCTACCGGCTGCATATCTGTTGCCTGGTTTTCATAAGCAAGAGTTTCTCTGTGAAACTGCTGGGTGCAGCGCTCAGCGCCCTGGGGCCGCCTGACTTACAAGAACAGATCTGGCTGCTTTCTAGATGGTTCCTGGGAGGCTCAGTCCACTGACTTCCTGTTTTGGGCGGGAGCCACGGAGGCCCCGCCCACTGACTTCCTGTTGTAGGCGGGGCCTACGGAGGCCCTGCCCACGGACTGCCTGTGGTGGGTGGGCTCCACCCGCCCACTGATTTTCCCTTGTGAGCACAGATCTGCCGACCCCCCACCCTCCCCAGGATGCTGCCGGGACTCCTGGCACTGCCAGTCATGCATGGGCATGGCTGGGTACCCCATTTCTGAAGCCCACCCACCTGTTTTTCCTGCTCCAGAAGGTCCTGGAAGAGCGTCCACTGCTGCTTCTGGAAGCGATCGGATTTCCCCAGCTGCTGGGCAGCATTTTCCTGCGCCTCCTGCTGCAGGCACTCGCACTGGGCCCTGGACAGGCCTGTCAAGTCTGGGAGCGTCTCAAGGAACAGCACGTCCACAAACTTCTGGAAAGTTCCCACGGTGCTGTGGTACAGCTCCTGGAGCGGGGAGGCACACATGGGGTCCTCGCTGTGTTCTCACTGGTGGTCCAGGAATCCCTCTGCCACTCCCTGGGGCTTTGAGACCTGGGGGACGTCTAGGAACGAATTCTCAGAGCATACCAGGGCACGCAGCACTTGCAGCTGCATGCACACGTGTTCACACGCACACAGGACATCCAGAAACACGCATGCACCCTCCCACATAAGCAGCTGCATTCACACACACGGGTGTACCACAATGCAGCGTTTGCAATGCATGCAGTGCACAGGGCACCAAGCACATGCATGTGCTCTACACACATGTGCACAATACACATGCACTTACGTACACATATACATGTGCATAACATACTCAAACTAGTGCACAAAAGCAAATATTCATGTATACAAGCATATTCTTGCATATGAACATACATACTCACATATCCACATATTCGCATGTTTGCACTCATACACTCAAACGTGCACGTGAGCCTACAGAGTGCATGTGGCCTGCTGACCCTACCGGCCCCCTCCCCATCTGTGGCCCGTCTCCTACCAGGCACAGTGCCACCAGGGCCTCAGCGGTCCCGAGGGTGTCCTGGTCCTCCTGCTCGCTCAGCGTCAGCCGCTGCCGCTCCAGGAGCGCGTGGAAAGCCTGTGTGGGGGAGGGGCTGAATCCCAGGGCCCCCACCCCCCACTCCTCCCGACGTCCCGGGGGTAGAAGGGTGCCCATGAGGAGCCCAGGAATCCGGGGGCCTGGCTCCGGCACAGGGCGGGCTCTGGAGCCGGCTCTGCGGGCGGGTTACCTGCAGGAAGGCCTCGGGGTCAGCGGGTGGCTGCGCCTCACCCAGGAAGCTCCTTTGCTCCTCCTCCTGGGCCCGCCGGAGCTCGGCCGTGCTCTCCGCCTGCCGGGCCAGCGCTGCCTTCACCAGCTCCTGGCCTCGCTGGACCAACTCTGCAGCGAATGGGCCGCGGCCATGCTGGTCACTCCCCTGCCCACACCGGCGAGTGGGGCGCCCCGGGAAGCACCACCCTCCTTTCTGCGGCTCCTGCCAGCCCGCTCCTGGAGGCCCTCACTCTACCAGGCCCTTGGTGGGGCCCCCACCTCCACCAGGGTCCCAGGAACCAGAAGCAGGCGACAAGGTGGCCATGGACAGTGCCCCCAGTGGGCATGTTGCAGCCCTGCTCGGGTGTGTGTGGAGTGCGAGAGCCGGACAGGACAGTCCTGGGAAGGCGCAGGGTGCCGGGAACCTCCTTCCTGGGCAGAGGTGGCAGCAGGCCGGCAGCCCCTGGGCATGGAGTGGGCTGTACCCTGCCTCGGGACCCGCGCCCGGTGGGGGTCAGAGACCACGGGCAGCTCCCGGTATGGAGGCCGGGAGACAGAGACATGGGGAACGAGCCCAGAGGGGGCTTTGTGGGTGCGTCGCCTCAGCGTAGTGGTGAGGACCCCTGAGGAGGAGCCACACCCGGCCCCGCAAGGCCAGGCCCGGTCAGCCTCAGCCACACGTGTTTGTGCAATGCCAGTGGGTCCGGGCACACGCGTGTGAGCGTGGTGCAATGTGGGGGTGGGCCTGGGCACAGGTGTGCGATCTCACTCCCGTGGGCTCCTTCTCTGCCCTGAGACTGCAGCGTGGGGGGCGACCGAGGAGTGCACGTTTCCCAGGCACCGGCTCCTGGGGGTCAGCTCAGCACGGGGGCCCGGCGAGTCCCCCTTGCTGAGTGACGCTGCCAGGCCTGTGCCCGGGGCCCTCACAGGCACCACGGGGCCAGTGCCCACCGGACAGGGCGGCCTGGCTCAGGGCGTGCCCGGGGTCTCCGCGCGCTGCGACCCACCTCGGCTGAAGCGCTCGGCCTCCCCCCAGAAGGCCCTGTGCTGCTGCGTGAGTGCGTCCTCCTTCTGCTGGCCTGAGAGCCGGCCCCCCGCCGCGAGCCGCTCCAGGCCGCGGGTCAGCACGGCCAGCCGGCACCGCGCCTCCTCCTGCATCTGCAGCTTCAGGGCCTCCATGGCCTTGGCCGCGTGCGCCCGGCCCAGGGTCCTCTGCACCGAGTCCTGGAGACGAGCAAACGGTCAGCGCCAGGGGGCTCGCCCGAAGCCCCTCATCCCGCCAGGTGGG
Organism: Sorex araneus; assembly: GCF_027595985.1. NCBI lineage: Eukaryota > Metazoa > Chordata > Mammalia > Eulipotyphla > Soricidae > Sorex > Sorex araneus. The sequence continues at coordinate 145,627,654 of NC_073306.1, forward strand.
ACGCGGCCCCCCTGGGCCCGAGCTGCACGCCTTCCCCAGCTCCAGCGTGCGGGGGGGGGGGGGGCTGGACAGTGAGGACCTGCAGGGCTGTGGCCCGGGGAAGCCGGCTGGACCCTCCCCAGGACCTGCAGCTGGAGCCCTGCCCAGCCACGGGACCCCGAGAGTCTGACCAATCGGCCCACTCTGGAGATCCACCCTCCTTCACGCCCGGTTCCTTTCCGCGCCCGCAGCAGGCTCTGCCCCTCCTACCCGGGCCCTCCCCATGCCCCCAGCTCGCCGGCCAAACCTGGAGAACTCCTCAGAGGCAGCGATGGCCCCACCCGGCGGGCACAACCCCGTCTGTGAGCACTGGTCTTTGCGGCCAGGCTGGCTGGGTGTCCTGGCTGTCCCGTCTCCCTGCTGCCCAGGCTCTCCTCCAGACGGACGCTGGGGCTGCTCTGGGGCAGGGCGAGGACGGCCTCCTCCTCAGGCCCTTGGATTTTGCGGGGAAGGGCCAGTAACGGGTCAAGGGAGGCAGCCAGAGAGGCTCAGCGGCTGGAAATAAACCACCAGCGCGTGGTGGCCCACGGCCACTAGAGGGCGCCACAGGACAGGCGCTGGGGCCGGGTGGGCAGTGCCAGGGAGCGAGGCCAGGAGGGGCAGCCTGGAAAGCGGGGCTGGGGGGGCAGTGACCGCCCTGTCAGCATAGCCTCTGTGCTGCAGAGCGTGGAGGGTGCGCTGGCCAGGAGGCAGGGGAGCAAAGGGAGAGGCGGGGGCGCCTGGGGAGGGGCGAGAGGAGAGAGCGGGGCCCGCAGAGGGCCCACACCCCTCTCACCACGCTCCCAGGGTCCCTGCCTCCCCGTCCAGTGCCCATCGCAAGGGGGCTAGCCCGCTGGGAGCTCAGCCCCCACCCTGCCGGGACGCACCACAGTGTGGTGCAATGCAGGGACACCTCTACCGTAGCAGGACGCCCGCCCTGCAGGCCCCACGCTGGATGGCCCGGAGCCCCACAGGGAGGCGTGTTCTGCACTCGCCTGCTGTGGGCTCTCCTACCTTCTCTGGTCTCTGCTCTGCAGATGAGTCAGAGAGGGTGGGCCGCCTGCCCAAGGTAACACAGGTAAGCGGGTCTTCACCCCAACTCTGACCTACGGGAGCACTCAGTGGGTGCTCAGGCACGGGGTCTCAAGGGTAGACGCACTGATAACGGGGTGACTCTTTCCCTCTGACCCTTGGACCAGGGTAGGGTCAGCTGAGGATACGCTTTCCCTCTCCGCATCAATGTCCGGCAGGCAGGACATGAATAAAGAGGGAAGGAAAAGCCCTTCAGTACGGAGGGCGCACGAGGGCGCAGCAGGTGCTTGGGGAACCCCGGGGTTGGCGCAGCCCCCGTAGTAGGGAGCCCGCAGTGCAGCGCAGTGCCCCCTGCCGGCCACGGCGGGAGGTACGCGCACCGTGGGCCCGGCCCACGCTCCTGACTCTGGTGGTGCCCTCTGTCTCCTGCCAGGCTGCTCATAGACGGCACACGACCTCCCAGAGGGCAGCGCCATGGGAGGGCAGGAGCACTCACTGGTGCTCCACTCCAGATGGCATCAGCTGGCTGGAGCCGGGCGGGCGGGGCCAGAGGCCCCGAGGCACAGTGGGCAGCGAGGAGGAACCCCAGCTCTACCCGTCCTGGCTCGCCGGGTCACCTGGGTGCACCAGGGCACCTCGGGACTCGAAGCCTGTGGGGGGTGGACCCCTCCGGGCCCCAAGGAATTTGCAAACCTCCTCAGCTAACTTCAATGTGTGTGTGTACTCAGAATAGGGGTATCACTGTGGTGGGATGACAGACGGACAGACGGAGAGAAAGGCGAATGGATGAGAGGACAGACAAAGGGACGGGTGGATGGTGAATGGATGAGTGCACGGATAGGAGTGGGTGGATGGAGGAGGTATAAATGGATGAATGGGTGGGTAGATGGATGGGTGGATGGATGGATGGATAGATGGGTGGATGGATGGATGGATGGATGGATGGATGGGGGATGGGTGGATGGATGGATGGAGGAGGTATAAATGGATGAATGGGTAGGTAGATGGATGGGTGGAGGGTAGATGGATGGATAGATGGATGGGTGGATGGGTGGATGGATAGATGGGTGGATGGATGGGCGGATGATGGATGGATGGATGGGTGGATGGATGGGTGGATGGGTGGATGGATGGGTGGGTGGATGGACAGATGGGTGGATGGGTGGGTGGATGGATAGATGGGTGGATGGATGGATGGGTGGATGGATGGGTGGATGGGTGGATGGATGGGTGGTGAATGAGTGGACAGATGATGGATGGCGGGATGAATGGAAGGATGGGTGGGTGGGTGGGTGGGTGAATGAGTGGATGGATAGAGGGACGGAGGAAGGGATGGGAGGGTGGGTGGTCAGATGGAGAGTGAGGAGGGGGCAGGTGAGGGAATTGGCTGTTTCTCTTGCACCCGAGGCTCTGGGATCCCGCTCTCCTAGACCAGCTGTGCACTCCCTCTTGCCTCCGGCCACATTACCAGGGCCTGCAGGTCCTGAGAATCCTGGAGCAGCCCCTCGGCCACCGTCATTCTCTCCGTCAGCGTCATGTGGAGCTGTCGGGCTTTGGAGCTCGAGCACTTCATCTGATCCACTAAGATGTGCTGGACGTTTTCCATCTGCCTCCAGAAAGCGTCCATCTGCAGGGGAGGGGCGGGAGCGAGAGAGGGGCCGGTGCTTAGTTAAGAGAGCTCTGCACTGGCATGGTGTGCTCTCTGGAACCCCATGCCTCCCCGCAGCCCCGACCCCGACAGCTCAGGGCAAGTGCTGCAGGGCAGGGGTCGCCTTCTGGGGCGGGGCCCCACCCCCGCTCTGGGGTGCCCGTCAGTGCCAGATGGCCCCGAAGCTCAGGCTCTCCGGCAGGCCCCTGCAGGGCTGGGTGGCACTCCTGGGTGGAGCGACATCTCTGAAGAGAAGGACAGCCTGGTGGTGACGGGGAAGCCTGTCCGAGGGTGGGGCAGGGCTGGATGGTTCCCGCACGCGCAGGAATGTGAGCCTGGTGAGCAGAGGCCCGAACAGTGGCAGCGTGGAGGGCACTCGCCTTGCACGCGGCTGACCCGGGTTTTGATCCCCAGCACCCCACATGGTCCCCAAGCCCCACCACGAGTGACCCCTGAGCACAGAGCCAAGAGGAAGCCCTGAGCACTGTCGGGTGTGGCCCCAAGACAAACCAATGAAACAAATGAGTGGGTGGAATAAAATGGAAAACTCAGCCCACGGCACTGCTGGCGGGCGGGCGCTGGCAGGAGGGCGGAGTGTACGGGAAGGACAGCGACTCCGAGAACCTCGGCACAAGCAGCACGTCCCGGAAAGGTCACGGGCACCTCCCTGGGCCCCCAAGAGCCGACACTCCCTGGCACCCAGCGGGCGCCACAGCCAGGCGTGCCCACTTGTACCCTACCCCCGGGGCTGGCGCCCGTCGGGCAGGCTGTCCTCCAGGAGGGAGGGGCTCCTCTGAAGCCAAGTGAGGGGCTTCTGCGTGCACCCGGCGCCCCGCGCTCTCCTCTCCCACTTCGGGAACCGGCCGCGGGCGCCCCCGCTACCCCTGCTGTCTCCCCCAAGGCCCGTGGTGCCCGTCTCGGCTGGAGGCACGGGTACGTACGTGCTGGGCGAGCAGCTCCGCGTCCTCGCGCTCCTTCCTCTCCACGTCGGCCAGCGTGACGTACTCGGGCTCTGCGGTCCCCAGCTCTGCGCCCGACAGTCGCGCCCGGAGGCTCTTCTCCAGCTCCTCCAGGTCCTGAGCAACAGCCGAGCCAGCGCACGGGCAGGGGGACAAAAACGCCTTTCATTTAAAAAAATCATATTAAGTATTTCTCCACCGTCCCTCATGGCTCCGGGCATTGTCCCCTTTAAGACACGAGGCCCAAAGTTTGTTCCTACCTACTGGAATCAAGAATGAAAGATCAGGACTTTTTAAAGCGATACTGCTACTTTTATGCTGGTACCCAAACTTTTATGTGTCAACATATGGTGTTAAAGTGTACATCTGCTAATCGACTATTTCATATCCGAAAGCGAAAGTTTCATATTACATTATGTGCTAATAAACTACGGTTTGTTTTTATTTATTCTCATTACTAGATGGAAATAAAACATTTTATAGATGAAAGGAGAAATACTTTCCTAGGTTACATATATAGCAATAAACTATTTTTAAATCTCTCCCCTCTAAAAATAGGCAGAAGACTTACATTTTCTTGCTTTGAAAGAATTTTCTGGTATAATTCATCATCCGACTTCTTTTTAGGAAGCTCGAGGAGACACATTTTAAAAATCTGAATAAACATCTGTTGTGAAACAGGGAACAAGAAAGAGAACGGCTTGAGTTTGAAGCCTTCTTTCTGTCTTTCACACACACCTGCACACATATATGCACACACACATAAGCACACACTCACGCAGACATACACGCACACATGCACACACACGCACATGCAAACATATGCACACATGCACACTCACACAAACACACACACGTATGCCTTTTTTGCTGCAGGAAGACACCAGATCATGTACCATCATGAAGGGCTGTGAAGGGCCTTCGAGTTTTCATACAACCTGTGGGTCCTGCGCTGGCCTTCCTGGAGGCCAAGACCAGCCGCCGCCATGCTCTGAGGCGCTCTCCGCGCGAGGTCAGCCAATGCCCCCCACAGGGCCTCGAGGACAGTTCTGACCCGAAGGCTGGCCTGTTCCCAGAGTGCCCGGACCTACTCCTGCCTCTGTGCTGGGGGCTCGCTCCTGGTTCGGGGACCACAGGGGCAGCCGTGCCAGCGAGCACCTTCCCTGTGGCTCCCTGGCCCCGGCTTTGGGTTCTGCCCGCACTGCACGCAGCTGCACGGCCCCGAGGAGGCTCAGAGGCCAGCTGCTGGCCAAGGGCCCAGCTGGACCAGTGCAGACCAACGATCCTTCCCACCTACAGGCAGGGACTCACTGCGCATCCGGCCACGGCTGGCAGAGGCCAGGGCTGTGCCCGCTGTCCACCCGGTGCCAGCACCACTCGGAGACAAAGCACCAACGCCAGGCACTGCGGGCAGCTGCCTTCCTGGCTCCTCGTACTGGGCACAAACCTGGTTTCCTCTGACCCCAAACAGAATAGGGCTGTTTCCAGGCCGGCGCTCCTGCTGCTGGCCACGGGGCTCCAGCACGTCAGCTCCGAGTAACTACAGTCTCCAGAGGGTGTGTCTGTCCCGCAGACGGCAAAGCCAGAAGCCACGGGGGCCCTCAGATGACGACAGGCGTGGCTCAGCAACACCAGGGTGTGTGTGTGTGTGTTTGAGAGTGTGAGAGTGAGTGTATAATGTGCGTGTGTAAGTGTGAGAGTATGTATGATGGTGTGAGAGTGCAAATGTGTATAATCTGAGTGTGTAATGGCAGTGTGAGAGTGAGTGTGCAATGCGTGAGTGTGCAATGTGAGTGTGTAAGTGTGAGTGAATGTGCGTGTGAGAGTATGTGACAGTGTTTGTGAGAGTATGAGTGAATGACTGTGTAAGAGTGCATGTGTGAGTGAATGTGAGTGAGTGTAAATGAATGTGAGTGTGTGTGTGAGTGCGTGAGTATGAGTGAATGTGTGTCAATATGAGTGTGTGAGCATGTGTGTGAGTGAATGACGGTGTGTCCATGTGAGTGCATGAGTGGGAGTGGGAGTGTGAGTGCGACTGTGGGTGTGTGTGACTGCAGGAGTGAGTGTGTGAGTGTGGCTGAGTGGATGTGAGTGTGAATGTGTGAGGATGTCGGAGGGTGAGAGTGTGAGTCAATGTGAGTTGTGTGTGTCAGAGGACGTGTGTAGGCGAGTGTGCAGGTGTGAGCTTGTGTGTTACTCCGCATTTAGGGGGGTCAGCGCGGAGACTGACCCCAGGGCGTCCTTGCAGGGCGCGTGCTCCACCCCAGCCTCCCGTGTGGCCCTCGTGTGCCTCTGCACGCCCGCAGCCGGGAGACGCCCCCCCTGTGGAAGCCCCCGTAAGGCGGCCCGCCGCACACCGCCCCCCACGTCCCTCCCGCGGCGTCAGCCAGGTCCCTTCTGAGCCAGGAGCGGCGGCCTCCCGCCTACCAGGTGCTTCTCCCTCCGCAGCGCCGTGTGCAGACCCAGCAGGTCCCGGAGGTGGAGGTCGTACAGGCACAGGTCGAGGTCCAGACTGGAAGGCAGAAGACGGGGGCGGGGGAGGGGCGTGGAGGGTCTGCTGGGGCGGAGGGCGGCCCCGACTCTGCCTGTGGCAGGGGCCCCGGCGCCCACCTCGGCTGCCCCTGGCTGCTGGACTCGGCCTGGGGCTGTCAGGGACTCGGACGGCCTCACCCCTACCCGGCAGCCCCAGGGGCTCCTGCAGCCCCTCCCCCCAGGGGCCCCCGCCTGCAGGCCGTGTGTGGGCTGCCCCTGGCCAGCCCGTCCTGGGCAGGGGCCCAGGGCCTGCTCAGGCCCTCCCCCGGCCGCCGGCTCCCTGCCTGGCCTTGCCCTGGCTCCATGAGGGCCCCCGTCAGGCCCGGGCCCAGCCAGGCCCGAGTCCGCGGCTCTCGTGGCCCCGAGCTGCTCTGGTCAGCGTCCTCCTGTCCAGCCCCTGTTCTCGCAGGCTCAGCGCTGAGTGGCCAGGCTGCAGCCTGTGCTGTGGGCCGAGGCCTGCCCTGGGCAGGTGCCTGAAGATTCAGCAGGGAAGCGGGCGGCTCAGCCCGGCTTCAGGGCTCACCTGCTGTGTGACCTTGGGTGAGGCACTCAGCCTCTCTGTGTCCTGCTGGCACATGTTCTCTTAGCAAGGGGGTAGAGGGCTGGGGAGACAGCACGAGTGGTGGGTTCTGTGTTCCCACCCTGCCACCACATGGCCCCCCACCCATGAGCGCGGAGCCCTGGACAGCACAGCACTGGGACTGAGCCCCAAGCATCACAGCACTGGGCTGTGAGTCGCCTTGCTTCCCTGCCCAGGGGCAACTGAATGTCAGCCCTCGTAACAAATTAACAGGGCCGGAGCAACAGTGCAGCGGGCAGGGGCTGGCCCTGCGCACGGCTGACCAGGCTTAATCCTGGCACGATTTATGGTACCCCATGCTGGCCAGGAGTGAGCCTGAGCACCGAGCCCGGAGTGAGCCTGAGCACTGAGCCAGGAGTGAGCCTGAGCACCAAGCCAGGAGTGAGCCTGAGCACCGAGCCAGGAGTGAGCCCTGAGCACCAAGCCAGGAGTGACCCTGAGCAGAGCTGGGTGTGGCCTAAAGACCAGAGCCAAACGCAGGAGAAGACTAAAGGAGGCAGTAACAGCCCTGGGGCTCAGAGGTCTTTTGTCACTGATTAACCGTCAAGGAGACTGTCCCGGCCTCCCCAGGGCCACAGTGACCCTGCGTGGCCTCTGGGCAATGATTAACCCCAGCAGACACAGAAGGTGCCGGGCCCCGCTCAGTGCTCTCGCGTCACGGGCCGCAGGAGGCGGGTGGGACTGGCGGGGGCCCTGCCGTCCCTTGGGCCCCTCAGTGGCTGGTGCCATGGGCGCTGCTGTGTGTCGGCGGCCGGACGGCTGGCCCTCTCTGAGCCCCTCACCTCTCGCAGGCCAGCGCCTCGGGGAAGCTGCGGGCCCGCAGGAAGGCGCGCTGCGGGAGCCGCTCGTCGCTGGAGGCCGAGTGCGTGCTGGCCGAGGAGCTGCGCTCGTCCTTGGCTGCGGGGCCCAGGCTGCCCAGGCTGCCGCTCGGGGACACGTCGGCTGGCTGGTTGGGCAGCGGCACCGGCCGCAGGTGCTCGTGCAGGGACGGGTTGGATGAGCCGTCGGCCAGAGGCTGCGGGGACAGCGGCTCAGCGGAGGCCCACGCTGACCCCCCCAGCCACGCTGACCCCCTCACCCGCCACACTGACCCCTCACCTGGCCCACACTGAACTCCCTGTGACAGGTGTGAGCCCCCTCCCCCCATATAGGTGTGAACTCCCCACTGCAGGTGCGAGCTCCCTGGGACAGGTGTGAACTCCCTGACACAGGTGCGAACACCCCTACAGGTACGAACACCTCACACAGGCGTGAATTTTCTGTGACAGGTGTGAACTCCTCCTATAGGTGTGAACACCTCAATACAGGTTTGAACTCCCTGTGACAAGTGTGAACTCCTCCTACAGGTGTGAACTCCCTGTGACAGGTGTGAATTCCTCGTAGAGGTGTGAATACCTCACTACAGGTATGAATTCCTTGTGACAGGTGTGAATTCCCTGCGACAGATGTGAACTCCCCCTATAGGTGTAAACTCCCCCTTCCAGGTGTGAATGTCCTCTGTCAGGTGTGAACACTGCACTGCAGCTTGAACTCCCCAATACAGGTGCAATCTCCAGGCTGCAGGTGTGATCTCCTAGTCACAGGTGAAGCTCTTCCTCAGGGGGAGGCCTGCCCTCAGGGAGACTCAGGCAGGTCATGTGCCTGTCTGGTCTCAGTTCCCAGGAACTCCAGTTCAGGGACATGGCCAGGGCGCAGCTTACTGAGCGTCCCTGCCATCCCTGGACCATGGCACCCGTCCCCACACACCTCAGTGACCTCATGGTCTACTGATCAGATTCCCTCACAGTCCTGCAGCCACAGAACCTCGATTCTAGCGTTCTGTCTTAGGACCCTCACAGGGGACACCAAAGTGTATCTCGAGCCCCTCCCCCGTCCTACGCTCCAGGACACTCACCCGGAACTTCTGGTTGATGGGGTAGACGACCTTGGCCTTCAGGGCGAACGAGGTGATGCTGCTGTGGAAGGGCGGCTCCTGCTCCCGGGGAGAGACGGCAGGCCAGGATGGCACGGGGTTGGGCATGTGTCGGGCACGCAGGGGTCAGGCACAACACAAAGGGCTCAGGCACACGGGGGTGGGGGATGGCACAGGGTCACGCACATGTGGCTTGGGCATGACACAAAGGGCTTAGGCACACGGGGGGGCTGGCACGGGGTTGGGCACGTGGGGCTGGGGGTTGGCGTGGGGCTCGGGCACACGGGGGATGGCGTGGGGCTCGGACACACGGGGGGGATGGTGTGGGGCTCGGGCACACGGGGCCGGGAAGCTGCACAGGCTCAGGCACACGCCTGCAGGCTCTGACCTGTATTCTCATCCCTGGCACTACGTGGCCCCCAGCTACATCTGTCCCCGGGGACCCTTGACCCTGGGTCCTGGCGCAGGGGCTGCCTGGGCCTCCCCTGTGCAGCCCGGCGGGAGGAAGGTGGGCGGAGGGCTGCACGCTCTCTCCCTAAAGAGCCATCTGTCCTGGGCTCCACCCAGGCCCGCCCTAGAGGGACCCTCCTCTAGCGACCCCTGCATCAGACCCACCTCCTGTATCGGGGGGGGGGGCTTTACTGCAGCCATCTTTTCTTTGCCCAGTAACTTGGTCCCGGGGCCAGAGACAGTCCAGGACTGAGGGTGGCGTGGCACAGAGCCAGGCCCAGTTTGGTCACCACAAAGGGTCCCCTGAGCACCACTGGCTACGGCCCCAAGCCCAAACAAAACCAAATCGGACCCACGTTGTTCCTGCCTGTAAACCCTCCTCTGCCCTCCATGCCACACACACCGGCCTGCCCAGAGCTTGGCAAGGGCCCTCGGGGCGTCCAGTGTGTGCGCTCGGCCTCTGACCGACCAGGGCTGCCCGCAGAGCTGCCTCCTGAAGGGGAGGAGCGGAACGTGAAGGCTCGGGGCGGGGGGCGGCGGGGTCGGGAGCGAGGTGCCGGCAGGACGGCCTGTTCCACCCACGGCCTTACACACAGGCAGGACGGGGATGGGCGAGGCAGAGGGAGGTGTGGCCTCTCCCACAGAAGAACCTGGTGGGAGGAGCCTGTGGCCAGGCTGGGAGCTGCAGGAGTTCAGGGCGGGGCAGCAGCCAACAGGCTCCTGCAAAGGTGCTCATGCCTCGGGCCGCAGGGAAACGCCTCAGAGCACAGAGAGAGAGCGCACGCGCCACACGGCCAGAGCTGGCGGGAAGGGGCAAGGCGTCCATGCCCCATCGGCCAGACTGCTGTCAGCTCGGGGCAGGCGCGTGGCGGGTTCCGGAGAGTAAAGAGAGAGCGGCCCGAGCCTGCACAGCTGGGGGCGGGGGCACCACCTTGCGCTTGGCTGGCCCAGGTTCAATTCTTGGTACCCCTACAGTTCCCCGAGCACTGCCGGGAGTGATCCCGGAGTGCAGAGCTAGGAGCAGCCCCTGCACACTGCCAAGGGCCCCGAACAAACCGCTCCCTTGGGCCCAGCCCTCTCACTCCCTGGGCCCTACCCCCACACCAGGCCCCTGATTCCATGACTGCACACCTTAACGGGATGCCCGAGCACCGTGCTCACCACTGTGCGTGACACCGTGCCGGGGCGTGGGGACGCCCAGTGTCTAGCGGCAGGGGGTGGGTGGAAAGCTATCCCACACACACGCGACCTCTGCAGCCGCCAGAGAGTTGGTGCAGTGTGGATGGAACTGTCAGCGAGAGGAACAGGACGGACGGTCTCGCCGACCTGTGCTAGAGACACGGGACAAGGACACGGGCCCCAGGCCAGGGAGCAGCCCCGAGGTGAGAGAAGGACAGCGGGACTGGGCACTCACTGCACATCCAGACCATGGCACCTGAAGGACCGTGGCCGCGCGGGCTCACCCCTGAAGGGCACGAGAACACGGATATTCACGGGTCGGACGTGCCAAGAGCCAGAGAGCAGCTGAGCGGTGCTCAGGGAGGTGGGACACCAGACCTGTGGCCCCGACCCCTATCCTGGGTGCTGAGCACACTGCGCTGGAACGTTCCAGAACTGACCCCGAGACCAGGGCAGCGGCAGTCGGCCTGGGCACTGGCATCAGGAGTGACCCCACTCCCCCTGAGTTTCCTTTTCTTGCCCAATGTAACCCTGCACACATGAGGCCGTGCCAGGGTGGGTCCTTGACCCAGGGTCCCCCCAAAGCCTGGGGGACCCACCGCAGATCAGCCGCACCTGACGGCCAGGTGGCACCAGGCCTGGATGAGCACAGGGGGCGCCCTGGCCCGGCACGCCCACCTCCTGCACCCCGCGATAGTGCCCAGCGCCCCACTTACGTCCGGAGGCTCCTCCCTGGACATCTGGGCTTCTCGCCGCCTCCTGCGGGCAGGGGAGCTGGTGTCCGGGGATGCGGGCACGTTAGATTCCAGGTTCCTGAGCAGGCTCTGGGCGTCGTCTTTCTAGAACCAGGAGGCGAAGGACACTGCAGTCTGGCAGCCGGACCCCGGCCCTGGCCACTGACTCCCGCTGCTCTTCCCAGTCCGTCTGCTCCAGGCACTGGGCTCCCACCAGGGGTCAGCGGACAGGACCCCTCCAGGCCACCTTCCTGAGAGCCCCGATCTTCCCAGTGCCCCAACGCAGAGTTTCCTGGGACCTGGGGCCACACCACAGCCAACAGCGGCTCCCACGGGATTCCCAGCAACGGTGTGCGCTGGGCTTTAGGACAGAATCTGAGTTACTCTAGATGACTGGGCGGAGAGATGGCACAGGGACACGGCTGGCCCACGGTCTCCACTGGCCTTGCGCAGCATGCTGGGACACATTCGCTGTCATTGGGGCTAGTACCCTCACTTCCCAAACTCACAACACTGTTCGGGAAGGGGGGTCCTGGAGATAACTGGGGTCTAGCACAGCGCAGGCAGCGCCCCCTGACCCCGTCCCCATCTCCGGGACATGTCACCCTCCAGGCTCTGCGCAGGCGGGCTGTCTGCACCCGCGCAAGGCTCCCAGGCCCGGAGAAGGCGCTGGCGGACTTGCGCCCCAGGCGTGGAGCACGAGGGGACTGCTGAGCGCGCGCACAGCCCGCAGCCAGCGGCAGGGGGAGCCGGGCCAGGGCTGGACAGGGAGGGACGGGGCTGGGCAGCCGCTCGCTGGCCAGGGCGCGGATCCCCGCCTCCGGCCGGCCCGGGCCAGCCCACAGTGCGGCGGAGGCGGAGGCAGGAGCCCCGCGCGCGCCCCGGGGCCTCAGAGATAGCAGAAGCGGGTCCGAGGCGGGCGGGCACTTTTGGGGTCTCCCGGGACAGCGCCCCGTCCCGCGGGGTCCTGCGCGGCCTCCCTCTGTGAACACGGTGTCCAGCGACCTCCCGGGGCAGAAGGGGCCTGGGCCGGAGCGGGGGCGCGGGAGAGCCGGGTCCCGGGTGTCCGCCCCGCGCGCCCCCACCCCGCGCGCCGACCCACCTGGTGCCGCGGCCGCGCGCGGGCAGCGCGGCAGCCGAGCCAGAGGCCCAGGCCCAGGCCGAGCGCGGCGCCCAGCAGCACGGCGGGGGCCAGCAGCGCGGACACCGGCCGCAGCGCGTCCCGGCCCAGCCGCAGCCGCGCGTCGCTCCCGCAGCCCGGCGCGCCGCGGGCCATGGCGGGGCGCAGTCGGCGCGGGCCGCGCGCATCCCGCCCGCCGCGCCGGGGCTCGCCCGCGCATCCCGCCGCCAGCGGGGAGGAGCCTGGCGCCCGCCCACGCCCAGGCACCCGCCCCGGCCCTCACTGAGCATGCCCGGCCTCTCCCGAGTCAGCGCTTCCCCGGCCAGAGGCGCACTCCCCTCCGGAGCACCACTTGGAGAGTCCATGTCCTCCCCCCCACACCGTGAGAAGCACGCTTCCCCCTGGAGCACCTCTGGGGAACCCTGCGGATCCCCCGGGATCCCCCTGGAGCATCACTCTGGGAGTCCCCGGTTACCCCCGTCCCCCGGATGGACGCGCGCTTCTCCCTAGAGCACCACTTGGAGAGTCCACGTTTCCCTCTGGCGAGAAGCACGCCTGCCCCCTGGAGGATCCTTCAGGAGGACTCCGTGGTTCCTTCCCCCTGGCCAGAGGCCCGCGTCCTCCTGGGACATCACTGCGGGAGTCTCTGGTTCCCCCCAGGCCAGAGGTGTGTTTCCCTCCTGGAGCACCTCCCCGGAGTCCGCAGTCGCCCATGACGTCCCCCTGTTCCCAGGGCTAGGTCCAAAGCATTTATCCCCTGCGCCCCGCTAAGCGGGGTAGCCTCCCCGCTCATGCCTCCTTGATGCTCTCATGTCCCCATGGCCAGCTCAGAGCCAGGGTAAGGGAGCCCAAGGCTGGTCCAGCCCACGCTCCTCCGTTGCCCGTACTCTCTGCCCACGGGGCATCTCGGGGTCTCTGAGTTGGCCACTCCTGCTGGCTTGCCTTAGGGGACACTCCTGTTTTAGTTCCACCTTGTCCCCAGATGGCCACAGTGTAAGCGCCCCCAGGACTTGGACACCAGGTGGTCACTCAGTGTTCCCGAGGTCCCCCCTGGAAGTGGACGCAGTTGAGGACACTCATGGGCTTCGCTGGATCAGGCCAGCACTGACCGCAGCCCCCACTGCTGGCTCTGGTGGGAACCCACAGGCCACCTGCCACTCCCGTCCCTGTGTGGACAGCCCCTCGCCGTGGCCAGGTGCCACACTGCAGCTCCAGCTGCACAGGATCCTAATGGGATATCTTGGGGGGGGGGGGTCTGCATGGTGACAACACCCGAGTGTGACTTCATCAGAAGTGGGGGCGTTATTTCAGGCAGACGCTAGCTGAGGAGCAAGGCTGTCCACGTGTGTGTGTGTGTGGGGGGGGGGGGGTGCACGCCTCCTCCTGGCTGGAGAGGCTTCGGAAACTGCCCGCGTGACCCCGTCCCATGCCCTGGCTCACAGGATCTTCCACCTGTGGACGTGAGTGTGGGGTCCAGCAGCCCCATCTCCCTGCCGTCTTTACATGTCCCACGGTGTCGGCCCACCTCTGTCCTGTCGCAGTGACCTATCTTTCTTTTCTTCTTTCTTCTTCTCCTTCTCTTTTCTTCTTCTCCTTCTCTCTTCTTCTTCTTCTTCTTCTTCTTCTTCTTCTTCTTCTTCTTCTTCTTCTTCTTCTTCTTCTTCTTCTTCTTCTTCTTCTTCTTCTTCTTCTTCTTCTTCTTCCTCCTCCTCCTCCTCCTCCTCCTCCTCCCTCTATTTTGGCCACACCCAGGAGTGCTCAGGAATTACTCCTGGCAGTGTATGGGGGACCATGTGGGATGCCGGGGATCGAACCCTGGTCAGCTGTGTGCAAGGAAACGCCTTCCCCGCTGTACTAATGCTCTAGCCTGGCTTCCATCCTTTTTTCGGCTGAGGTCACTGCAGTGTCACTGAGCATCATGGCTGCATCTGTCAGGGTCATTCTCGACTGTCAGTTTGTCACACGCGTGCGCTCACACACACACGACCCTTTGGTGCTTGGGCCCTGGGGCCTGTGGCCCCGTGGTCTCAGTGCCAGCTTTGGAGTGCCCTGGGCCCGCTCCTCTCATTCCCATCTGTTCCATCCTTTCCTGGACCCTCTGCCCAGGCAGGCGAGGGGATTGGGGACGGTCAAGCGATTTCCTCGGTGGAGATGAGGACACTGCTGCCCAGAGGGAGTGACTGGTCCTGCAGAGAGGCCTGGGGCAGTGTCCCCGAGTCCACCCCCCCTCTGCCCGCCACGTGCCGTCAGAGGAGACTGGCTGTGGACAAGCCTGGCTTCTGTGCCGGATTGTCTTTAAGATGCGCAAGCACTGGCGCCAGGGGCCCCCGCAAGCCCCCCGCGGCAGCCCCTTAGAAACCAGGGTGATCCACTCTCAGACCCTCAGACCCTCGGGCTGTCCTAGGGTGGGCGTGAGGGCACTGGCCGGCCTGGCGCTGCAGAGGCTGTGCAGCTGGCAGCTCCCACCCCTCACGAGCAGAGAGGGGACCAGGCGAGAAGCAGGACCCCCAGACCTGCCCCCGCCTTCAGAGGCAGCAGGGAGCCGGGTGAGCGTGGCCAGGCTTGGCATAACCTAGCCCAAGAGGAGACTCTTCCTTCCCGTGCCCCTGAACTGGCCTCTCCGACTCTGCGCGGGCCTGTCCCCTGGGCGCTCCTTGGGACACAGGCCCCCCTTCAGGAGAGGCTGCCGGCTGGGAGGAGGCGGCTGGGACCCGCGCGTCCCTCCTCTCGCCCCTCCCCCGCAGGGTCCCGGTGACCCGCCCAGAAGTGAGTCCCGACACTCCCGGGCCGCACTGGGCATGCTCGGGCGGGCGGACGCCCGGAAGCGCGGGGTGGCGGGGCGCGGGCCCCGCGATGGGCCGGTGGGTGCTGGCCGGGGCGCTGCTGCTGGCGGCCCTGGCGCGGCCCGCGCAGGTAAGGGACCCCGCCGGCGCCTCCCTGCGCGGCGACCCCGGGCTTAGGGCCCCGCCCCCCGCGCCCCTCCGCGCCCCTGCCCTCTGCCCGCCTCTCCGCTCTGTGCCCCTCCTGCCCGCGGCCCCGCTCCGCGGGCATGGGCCCTGGGGTCTGCGGCTCTTTTCCCCAGTGCCCCCGGCAGCGCCCAGGAGTGTCCAGGCCCGGACAGTGTCCGGGCCGTGCGGGTGAGAGCTGGGCTCCCGCCCGGAGGAGACCAGCAGGCCCGTCCAGGGCCCGTCCAGGGCCCGTCCAGGGCCCGTCCAGGGCGCCCCGCCCGGCTCCCGGCCCCTGCTGCCCCGCACTGCCCGGACCCCAGTGCTGGGACGTCCCGGGCGCCTCGGCAGCGTGGAGGAGTGAGAGGCGGGGCACCCCCCTCGGAGACCCCAGTCCGCGCCTGTGCCTTGGGGTCTCCCTGAGGCCCTTCCTTGGCCTCCCGCACCATGGCACGAGGAGAGTGCGAGAGCTGACACCCAGCTTCAGGGTCCAGGAGCAGCGATAGCATTAGGAGTGTTAATAATAGCATCGTGTAACGTATTAGCGTTAGTATTATTAGGAACAGAGTTAGTCCAGGTAATGGTATGAGCACTGGTGCCATCAGCTACAGCTTTAGTATTAATAATGGTACTTGTATAAGAGGCTGTCTTAGCTTTAGTAGCATTAGTGATAGAATTACTCTAAGTAGCAGTGTGAGCACTGTTAGTGTTAGCTATAGCATCAGTAGTATTAATAATAGTTCTTGTATTAAAGGCAGTAGTAGCAGTAGTAACATTAGTAACAGAATTAGTCTAATAGCATGAGCACTGGTCGCACTCGCTATAGCATTAGTAGCATTAATAATGTACTTGTGGCAGTATCAGCGTTAGCAGCATTAGTAATAGAATTAGTCTGTGTAACAGTACTGGTAGCATTAGTAGTATTGTAACAGCATCAATGTAAGAAGCAGCATTAGCGTGGGTAGTATTAGCCATAGCTTTAACATTAGCAGTACTAGTAACAGTATTAGCATTGGTAGCATCAGTGAGAGTATTAGCATCGGTATCAGTGTTCTTAGGCTCACAGAGGTGGCATGGAGGGCTGGTCAGGCTGTGGTGCCCGTGTGGTCATCACTGAGCAAGCTTTAGAGGCTTCAAGGTCCTCAGCTTTCAGAAGAGGCATTTGAGGCTCAGAGAGGGTGAGCAACTTTGCTATGGATGCACACGGCAAGCCTAGCATTAGGCAGGGGCCCAGTTCTGTGACCTGCCCCGTCCTGATGCTCTGAACTCATGCAGCACCTGGGGAACTCGGGGCTCCCGTGTCACAGGGCTGGTAGGACACAGCTAGGCGGAAAGCGGCTCTGTCTGAGGCCGGGTGCTCCCTGTTCAGTGCCCGCGGGAGCAGAGGCTGAAGACTGCGGGCTGCAGGGACGGCTGGTGGGGGAGAGAGTCTGCCCCACGTGTGCGGGCCCTGGGCCCGGCGCAGGCTCAGTGCTGACGCTGTCTTGTGGGCCCTTCCAGGACACGACCCGGCCGCCCAGGGCCAGAGTGGGAGCCGCGCTCCGGGTGGCTGTGGGTAAGTTTCCCTCCGCTGGCGCCTAAGGCCCCGCGGCCCCCGAGCTGGCGAGGCAGACAGGCCACCTGCGCAGACAGGCCACCTGCGCCTGGGCGCTGGGGTGGGCAGGGCGGGCACAGTGGGCCGGGCACTCGCCTGCACGCCACTGGCCTGGCTCCATCCCCGGCCGGGCAGCGAGCGTCTCAGCTGTGACTGTGTGTCACTCCACCAGGCGGTGCTCAGGGAGCCTGCAGGTGCCGGGGGCCAAAGGGGTCGGTCGAGCGCGTGGACCCTGTGCTGTCTTGCACCCCCCTCTGATTCGGAGCCAGCAGGCCAGGGGCCCCCAGGGTCAGACAGTGCAGGCCCCATCAGGACAGGGCGCCCACTTTGAGACCCTTATTTGCTCATTTGGTGCTCGCTGCCTCTGCGGGTAGTGCTCCGCCCCACCCCCACCAGCCCTCCCCTGCAGCTTGTCTCTCTCTCTCTCTCACACACACACACACACACACACACACACACACACACACACGCACACATGCACACACGCACACATACACATGCACACATACGCGCACACACACACGCACACATGCACACACGCACACATACACATGCACACATACGCGCACACACACGCACACACACGTGCGTGCTTCTCTTTGGCAGCAGAAGCCCCGCTCGGGAGGAAGCACTGTGGTGAGGGCCGCGTTTCGGAGCCCCTCCCAGCTCCCGCCTGTGACCCGAGGGCCCCGTTACTCGCTGTCACGCCGTCCTGGCCCAAGAAGACGCTGTTTAAAAGAGAATCGCCTAGAACACACACCCTGGTGAGTAACACGCACACCTGAGCCTGAGCGGAAGGGAGGTGGACGGAGGCATCAGTGAGGAGCGGGTTGGGCACCAGCTGCGTGTGGCCTCAGCCCCGGGGGCCTGGGAGGTGGAGCACTAGGCAGGGAACTTGTTTCACAGTGCAGAGGCGGTGAGAGAGGTTCTGGAGAGTGCACCGTGGCGGGTCCTGTCCACACTCGGGAAGCCCTGAGCCCAGTTGGGAAGCCCTGGGCACCCAGGTGTGGCCCTGATGTGCGCCATCTCCCGTTCGCTGGCGGTGGCTGCAGGAGCAGATCCCTCATGCTTCTCGGGCCGTTTCTCCTGCACGGTCAGAGATGAGCGGGCTGTGTCGGCCGGCCAGACCCCTCCGCTCCGGCCCCTACGGGAAGCTGTGGCTGAGAACTAGGTGCGACGCGTGTGTGCTCTCCGCGGCTCCCTCCACGTCCTCTCCTCCGGAGGCGCTGTCCTCCTCCAGCTCACAGGGGAGCAGGGGCCTGGGGCGTGTGCAGCCAGGGGTCTGCGCCGGCACTGCAGCTGGGCTCTCGCTGTACTCAGCGCGGTCACTGCAGCTGGGCTCTCGCTGTTCTCAGCGCGGTCACTGCAGCTGGGCTCTCGCTGTTCTCAGCGCGGTCACTGCAGCTGGGCTCTCGCTGTTCTCAGCGCGGTCACTGCAGCTGGGCTCTCGCTGTTCTCAGCGCGGTCACTGCAGCTGGGCTCTCGCTGTTCTCAGCGCGGTCACTGCAGCTGGGCTCTCGCTGTTCTCAGCGCGGTCACTGCAGCTGGGCTCTCGCTGTTCTCAGCGCGGTCACTGCAGCTGGGCTCTCGCTGTTCTCAGCGCGGTCACTGCAGCTGGGCTCTCGCTGTTCTCAGCGCGGTCACTGCAGCTGGGCTCTCGCTGTTCTCAGCGCGGTCACTGCAGCTGGGCTCTCGCTGTTCTCAGCGCGGTCACTGCAGCTGGGCTCTCGCTGTTCTCAGCGCGGTCACTGCAGCTGGGCTCTCGCTGTTCTCAGCGCGGTCACTGCAGCTGGGCTCTCGCTGTTCTCAGCGCGGTCACTGCAGCTGGGCTCTCGCTGTTCTCAGCGCGGTCACTGCAGCTGGGCTCTCGCTGTTCTCAGCGCGGTCACTGCAGCTGGGCTCTCGCTGTTCTCAGCGCGGCAGTGCCCAGGGCCTCTGATCCCTGAGGCCCGGACCCCGCAGAGGGAGCACTCCTGCTGGTGCTCAGGGATCCGTAAGCGGAGCCCGGGATTGGGCCCGGGTTGGCCGCGTGCAGAGCGAGCACCCGCCCCTGCACCGTCCCTGCAGCCTCTCTGGTCCTGTTCTCCTGCAGTTTGGAGGGATGTCCAGGGCCGTCCAGGACGTGTCGGAGAGCGGAGTCGTCTTTCAGAAGTGTGCGGAGGTGAGTCCTGGGGAGCAGGCGGGTTTGCTCTGTCGGAGAGCAGCCGCGTCTGGTGAGCACTGCACGCCGGGTTCTCCCGCGTCTGAGGCTCGGGACGGAGGTTCAGATGGTGCCGCCCAGAAGTGTGTGTGTGTGTGTGTGTGTGAGTTCAGAGACGCCTGAGCGGGCGGGGGGGGCGAGGGCGTTGTCTCTGCTCAGGCACCGTGCCCTGCGCGAGGGGCTCAGGGACCCCCTCTGGCCCCTGAGGGCCCATGGCTGAGCTGCATGGGCGGTCGGACACACAGGCCCCCGTGCTCACCGGGACGAGCCTGGCTGCACCCACTGTGAGCCGCCCGCAGGCCTGGGTCCCACGGTCCGAGGAGCCATCAGGGGACGGGGAGGTTGCACCCAGGGGGAGGTGCTGGCCCTGCCTGAGGCTGAGCCCGACTTGGTCCCTTGAGCACTGTCAGGAGTGATCTCTGAGCACAGAGACAGGAGCAAGTCCTGAGCACTGCTGGGGGGGTAGGCAACCCTCTCTCCCCAAACACAAAAGACAAAACCCCCAAAACCTCACAAGCGTCTGAGGCCCAGGGTGCAGGAAACCCTTAACCCCAGCACCTCCCCCCTCCCCCTGCACCTCACCCCTACCCAGGCACCTCACCCCTCCCTGCACCCTGTTACCCAGTACCCCCTACCTCTGCACGTTTCCCCTCCCCCTGCACCCCATTACCCAGTACCCCTTTACCTCTGCACCTTACCCCACCCCTGCACCCCCATTACCTCGCCCCTACCTCTGGTGATCACCGCCAGGAAGTATACTGTCCCCCGCCATGTGTGCCTGTGTGTGAGCACGCCACTCACATCCCCTCCCTCCATCACCCCTTCCACTGTGTCCGCTCACCCTGGCTTTGCATCCCGTCCCTCCCTCCTCCCCCCTGCACCAGCTCTTCGATGGGCCCATCCCTCCCCACCCCACCCCTGTGCTTCCTTCTCTCCCCAGCTTCCTTCCCCTCTCTCGGCCCCTGTGTGTCTGACAGGAGTGCTGGGAGGTGGGGGCATGAGGGGAGGGGGCAGGGGCAGCAGGGGAGGGGGCGTCCACAGCGGAGCCCTCCAGTCAGGACCGCAGGACCCAGGGTGGTCTGCCGGGGCCCCAGCCCGCGCTGGCCGTGTGGCCTGGGGAAGGGCTGGCCCTGTCTGCCGGGGACACCCTCCGGCACGGGGTGTCTCTGCTGGGCTGCTCCGGGGCGACTGCAGTGCCCTCCCCCCTCCCTCCCAGGGCCCCGAGCAGGGCGCGGAGGGGACCCTGACCGTGCGGCTGGTGGTGGCCAACCCGCGCCTGCCCGGGGCGGCCGACCTCTCCGACCTGCTGCTGCTGGACAACGTCACAGGGCTGCGCGTGCACGACCCGCCCGGGAACCACACGCCCGAGGGGCTGCAGGCCTTCCGGAGGGACCTCCTGCAAGGTGACGCGGGCGCGGACGGGGCCGGGCAGGGCGGGGCGGAGGGGCCGGGTGCAGCTGGGGGAGGAGAGTTTCGCTTGTTTTTTGTTTTTTATAAAAAATCATTTATTTTTTGGGGCGGCCATGGGGCCACAGGGATTAGGGTGCTCCTGGCTCTGTGCTCCGAGGTCACTCCTGGTGGGCTCGGGGACCCGTGGGGTTGGGAATCAAACCCAGGCCTGCATGTGCAGGGCAAATGCCGGAACCTCTGTACAGCTCTCCGGCCGTCCCCTTTCTTCCACGCTTTCCTTTGGTTGTACCCGCCCACCCGGCAGCCTGGCGAGCTGCCCACGGCGTGTTCGTGTGCCAAAAGCAGCAGCAGCAAGTCTCAGCGGAGACGCTACCGGCTCCACTGGAGCAAACCGCTGAGCCACGGTTAGACAGTGCTGCAGTGACAGTGCTCTGTGCCTGGTGGTGCTCGGGGCTGACTCCTGGCAGGGCCCGGGACACTGGGGGGTGCCGGGGATCGAACCTAGGTCAGCCGTGTTCAGGCAGGCAGGCCCCTGCCCGCTGTGCCGTCACTCCGGCGCCTTCACCGCCCTCGACACTTGGCGGCCGGGCACTCGCTGAGTGCCCCTTAACCCCGACACCCCTGAGAAGCCAAGCGGAGAGCGACTGCGGGCCGTGTCCTCAGCCATGCGGGGGGTGGGCCGAGGTGCCATGGCTGCGTGGGAAAGCGGGGTCTAGACTAGACGCAGCTCTGGCGATAGAGGGGAGGCACACCGGGATGTATGGGGTCCCCACGTCACCCACCGCCCCCACCAAGGTCATCGGGGGTGGCCAGGCCCCGCCCACCAGTGAGTCTGGGGTCCCAGTGCTTCCCAGCCCGTGGCCCGTTGCCTGCCCGGGGAGGAGGGGGATTTCCCCCTTGGCTTTAGGGTACACAGGACCAGGACCCCCACGCGCCCGAGTTCTGCCTGCTAGCGTGGGAGCCCCCCTGTTCCCAGCCCCGCACAAAGGCAGGACCCGCCCAGGGCCCTTGCGGATAGCTCCTCTCGATCCTGACCCCACCCCGGCCGGGGCAGCTGTGTCCTGTGGTTGGGGCCCTCCTGCCCCCTGTCCCTGCGGGGACCCTGCAGGGCGGGACAGGGTCAGGGCTGCCTGGCCGTGAGAGATGGTGGGGGGCCCAGAGCCTCGCAGGGAAGGTGTCGGCCTTGCACACGGCCCGCCCCGGCCCCCGAGACCTCACAGGGCCAACCCACAGCCCCCGGGAAACAGCAGCAATGGATGGGGGTCGCAGCCCTCATGGAGCCTTTCCCGCAGTGGGGGACGCCTTCTCGGTCAGCTACACTGCCTCGCTGGACGCCGGGGGCAGCCTCACAGACGGGGACAGCCTGCAGCTTGCAGCCCTGCTCCTCTTCCCCAGCTCGTCCCCGGTACGGCCCACCCAGACTCAGCTGCGGGACCCCCACTGGGCATGGGACAGGCCCTGCTCCTACGCCACAGCTGCCTCCTGCCCCTCCCTCCCCTACCCCTCCCTCCCCTCCTCTCCACCTTCCCCTTCCTCCTCCCCTCCCCTCCCCTCCCCTCCCTTCCCTCCCTGCACATGGCTCTACCCTTGAGGAGGCCCCTGTCGCCCCTTTGCCTGCACCTGTGCTGGTCAGGTCCCTGCTGCTGGCCGCGAGTCCAGCCTGTCGAGGCTCGGCCGGCTTCCCGGCTGCAGGCGAGGCTGGGCCTCCCCTCCCCTCCCCCAGGGCCCGTGTCCCTCAGTTCCCCCCTCCTGCTGGCTGCAGGTGGCCCAGGAGGCCAGCCGGGGTGGGGGAGGGAGGAGCCCCCCCACTTCCAGCAGGCCCGGCTCCACTGCCCTCCGGCACCCCAGGCTGGGTTCTGCAGACCCCTGCCCCAGCTGTCTCCTCCTCCCTCTCTCCAGAACCGGACCCAGCTGCGGGCGCCGTTCACTGTGGTCGTGGAGGAGCAGCTCAGGGTGAGCAGGTCTCCCACCCCTGGTCGGGTCAGTGGGCTGCGGGCGCGGGCTGCGGGCTCGGGCTCTGCTGCCTCAGTGTGCCCGTGGCCTGGCCCGGGCGCTGGCCTGGCGCACCCCGCCCACTCGCCATGGGCACGCAGACGGTCAGACCGGGCGCGTGGCTGGAGCTGCCGGCCGCCCTCTCGGCGCCTGCCCCCCACTTGGCAGCTGCGTCTGCGCCTCCTTGTTGCCTGTGACTGGGTTTGGCTTCTGCTTCTGCTTTCGAGAACGTGTGGTCTAGTTCTAGAATATTCTCATCGCCCGGCACGTCCGCCACCCAGCCCCCAGCCCCCCAGCCCCGCTTCACCCCTGAGCATTGTGGCGTAATCCCTGCGTGAGTGTTTGTGAGTGTGTATCTGCGCCTAAGTGTGTGTAATTGTGAGTGTATGTGTCTATATGTGTGCAGGCGCATGTGTATGTGTGACTGTGTGAGGATCTGTGTGTAGGTGTGTGTATGTGTGTGTTGGTGAGTGTGTATGTAGGTGTGTGCATATGTGTGTGGGTGAGTGTCTAGCTGTATATATGTGAGTATGAATGTGTGAGTATCTGTCTAGGTATGTATGTGTATACATGTGTATATATGTGTATGTGAGTGTGTACATGTGTGTTTGTGTGTATATGTGTGTGTGATTATGTGTTTATGTGTATATGTGACTATGTGCATAGGTATGTATATGTGTGTAGGTGTGTATTCATGTGTGTATATAATGTGCGTAGGTATGTATATGTGTGACTGTATATGTGTAGGTATGTATATGTTTGTGTATATATGCATAGGTGTGTATATGTGTGTGACTGTTCATGTGTATAGGTGTGTGACTGCCTATATGTGTGTAACTATGAGCATGTATGTGTGTATGTGTGTGTGACTATATGTGTGTGACTGTGTATATGTGTTTGTATGTTTGTGACCGTGTGTATATGTGTGTATATATGTGACTATGTGTGGTTCTGTATGTGTGAGTATGTTTGTGATTGTGTCTTTGTGTGACTATGTCTATCTGTGTATGTGTGTAATAGTGTATGTGACTGTATATGTGTGACACTATGTGTGTGACTATATGTGTGAGTGTGTGACTGTGTGGCAATATATGTGTGAGTGTGTATATGCATGTGACTGTGTGTCTATTGTGTGTGACTATATGTGTGTGTATGTAACTATATATGTATGTGACTGTATGTGTGTGACTGTATATGTGTAAGTGTGTATGTGTGTGTTACTGTGTATATGTGTGACTGTATATGTGTGTATGTTACTGTGTATATGTGTGTGATTGTTTATATGTGTGTATTTATGTGTATATGTGACTGTATACGTGTGTGATTGTGTGTATATGTGTGTGGGTCTGTGAATGTGTATGGTGTGTGAGTGTGTATGTGTGTGTGCAGCCTCATCTCCAGCTTCTTCCGCTTCTGCCCAGACATCTCCTGCAGCGGGAGTGCTGCCCCTGTCCAGGTCATGACCCCTGAGCATCCCTCTGGGTGCGGCCCCAACCCCAGCTCTCGGCCCTTTCCCTCGGCTTCCATTGGCTGGGGCTCCCTGCTGCGTCTGTTCTGTCCCGGGTGCCGAGGCCGAGCCGTGTCTGCCCGCACAGGTCCTGCCCCACCACGGCCTGCACGCCGCCGGCTTCTTCCTCGCCCTCGTCATCTCCTTTGTGCTGACCTGGCTCGCGCTGTTCTTCGTGGCTCAGTATCGGGGCTCGGGGGTCAGCCTGCTCCCCACATGCCAGGTGAGTCTGTGCTTCTTCCTGGGCCCGCCCTGGAGGGTTGCTCTCCCGCCCTGGAGGGAGGCCGTCCCACCGCCAGAGTTGGGGTTTTAGTTTCGTTCTTAGTTTAGTCACCGTAATTCACAGTCACATTCCTGTCGTGACTGACTTACGTGCCGAGCTGGGAGGGCGATTGCCCGCGGCCAATCCGGGTTCCACCCCGGCATTCCCGCCAGGGAATTTCCTGGGCATTGCGGCTGTGGCCCCCAGACAAACAGGAAGTCCTGTCGATAGGGGGTTTCACCCCTCCCGCTGGTGTCCACTCCCCTCCACCCCTGCCGGCCCCCAGGCCAGCTCAGCGCTGGAGACCAGTTTGTAGGTTTGTCGCTTTTGCCCATTGGTTGCTCCCTTACTCGGCCCCTTGTGCCCCACACGGGAGGGGACATTCTGTGATTTCCTCTCCTGCTTGACGTAGCTCAGCCCGAAACCTTCCAGCTCCATCCATGGGGCAGTAAATTGCACGGCTTCATCTTTTCTTAGAGCCAAGTCGTATTTCACGGTGTGTATGTGTCCCTGTTTCTTTGTCTGGTCACCTGTTCTCAGGCACTGGGGTTGTTTCCACACGATGACCGGAATAAGCACCTCATCTGGGGCTGGAGCGACGGGCAGCGGGGAGGGCTTACTTGCATGTGGCCGACCCAGTTTTGATCCCCAGCACGCTGTGTGGTCCCCTGAGTAGTGCCAGGAGTGATTCCTGAGGGCAGAGCCAGGAGCAACCCTGGGCACTGCCGGTGTGGCACCAAAACAAAACAGATGTTCCACAGACTGGGAGAGGATGTTTGCTCGCCACTCACCTGACCAAGGGTGAATAGCCAAGATGTATGAAGTACTTGAAAAATGTAATAAGGAAGAAACAGTCAGCTGCATTGAACAATGGGGGAAGGAGAGGAAAGGAACTTCCCCGAAGAAGATGCGAGGCGGCTGGTGTGTGCGTGGGAACATGCTCTGCGCCGCTAAGCATCAGGGAAGTGCAAATCAGAAGGGCACAGGTACCGCGCCCCCACGGCCAGGCAGGCCCGTGTCACTTGGAACAGCCCGTGCTGGTGAGCTGTAGGGGAGTGTCCCCTGCACTGCTGGGAGGCAGCGTCAATTGCACTTTTGGGGAAGACAAATTGGAAATTTCTTGAAAAACTAAGAATTGAGCTTCTCTATGGCCCTCCACTACCCAGCCACCGCCATGCTCCAGGCTGCTTTCCAGACCTAGCACAAGACACTTAATACCCATCTCCCATAATTTCCGCACCATATTTGAGGGGTTCAAATATGGCGTGAACCATGGGAACACCTGTAAGGGTGATTGGAGGCCACCCTAAAAGCCTCCGTCCCTCTCGGAGAGCCAGCATGCTGCCGGGAGTGCCCCACCCGCGTGGCAGAGCCGGGCAGGCTACCCGTGGCATATTCGGTATGCCAAGAACAGTAACAATGGGTCTCACTTGCCTGACACCGAAAGAGCCCCCAATACGGCAACATTAAGGATGAGCAAGGAGAGGCTGATAAAATATCAGGGACAAACTAGTCTGCCAAAAAGAAGAAAGACTAAAATGACTGTCTGTACACTCAACGCATGTACGCTGGCATTGGAAGCATCCATTGAGGACCTGATGGTGCAAGCGCAGAAGATCAAGTATGACATCATTGGTCTGACCGAAACGAGAAGGCATCGATCACATCACGCCATTTTCGACACTGGAGAAGAACTTTTCCTCAGAACATGCGACAGCAGAGGCGTTGGTGGCATTTGTGTCCTTGTCAACACATACTTGGCCATGAGCATTGATTCATTCAAATGCCTAACAACCCGAATCGGGCGATTATGCTTGAATAGATGTGGCTCACTGCTGGCAGTTTCTATCTTCATCGTCTAGCAACCAACATCCAACTATGATGAAGAAATTGAGAAGTTCTACATGGAGCTGGAGAAGTTCTATAAAGACCACACCTTCTACAAGATCATTGTTGGTGATTTTAATGCCAAGACCGAGAAGGTTGTCCAAAGAACTCCACATTGGGTCCCATGGCCTAGAATGGAATGAACAGGGTGAGAGACTATCTGAGTTCATCATGTCAACCAAGACCATCCATGGTAACTCACAGTTCCAGAAGGCCGAATCTAAACACTGGACATGGGAGTCTCCTGGTGGACAGTTCCACAATGAAACTGACCACATCATATTCAATCAGTTTTGCCTGACTGATGTCGCTGTTGTCCCAAAATTCCAAACGGGATCGGACTACTGTCTCCTTCGTGCAAAATTCTACTTCACAGAGGGGGGCGAAAGGTCTGCAAAGTTTTAAATTTAAGAAGAGAACTCCCAGAACAACCACCAACTAGGAGCTCTTTGGCACTATTGCGGCAATGTGGGAAGATGCTGTCATTGACAACATCGACAAGGACTGGCTCAGCACCTCCATGACTGAGTGAAAAATGCCGAGAGTAGGAAAGCCACAACAGACGCCTTTTCGTGGAAGCTCTTGAGCTCATTTGCCATTGTGGTTTGGCACAATCTCAGATAGCCACAAGCTAATGTCCAAGTTCTCAAAGCTGTGCAGAGAAGCAGTAAAGGAAGACTTCAAAGAGAGAAGAGCAGCAGTGTTGGCCAATGCGGCAGAAGCCGGGAAAAGTATTTGCAATGCTCGCCTGTCCTTCGCCCACTACAAGACCAAGATAATTGCCCTCTGATGTCCTGATGGATCTATCACATCTTCCAGAAGGGCAATGGAGAGGATTATTCACGATTTCTACTCAGATCTCTCTGACAGTCATGTCCACCTGCCCACATACCAAAGTCTGCAGGATGGATATGTCATTCCTAATGTCCTCCCTCCCAAATTCTGACACGCCATTTCGTCAGTAAAGACGTATAGCACCCAGTCCAGACAAGGTCAGACCCGAACACCTGAAGAATCTGCCACCAGTACTCGTCAATACACTGGCTCGGCTCTTCACATGCTACCTGTCCGAAGGTACGGTTCTGTCCCAGGGGAAAACCAGCAGGACCATTCTGTTGTAGAAGAAGGGAGACATCAATGACATCAACAACTATCGCCCAATTTGCCTGTTGTCCTTTGTCTACAAGTTGTTCACTCGCGTCATCCTGAATAGAACAGGCAGAACACTAGATGAAGGACAACCATGCGAGCAAGCTGGGTTCTGAAAAGGATTCAGCACAATCGGCCATATTCACACAGTGACCAAACTCATTGAAGTTTCGCGAGAGTTCAAGATGTAGCTCTAACATTCATCGGTTTAAAGAAGGCCTTCGATTCTGTTGAGACTGAAGTGGTAATCAAAGCCCTAGCCAAACAGGGCGCTCAAACTCAGTACATCAAGATCCACGGGCTGGGCGGCTCCCTCCAACCCGGCCTTTTCCCAGGTAATCAGGAGACTCCCAGCCACGCCTCCCGAGTGCGCCCCTGGTTCCCACGCGACCGCCGGGACTTGGGACCCTTGCTGCCGCCGCCTCTTCCCGCGTCCCACCGCCCCAGCTTTCCCGTCCGCCCGGCTCCCTCCAACCCGGCCTTTTCCCAGGGGACCCACGTCCCAGGAGCCCCTGCTAGGAAGAAACGGGGGCGTGGCCTAAAAGGGGCGTGGTCTAAAAGGGGCGTGGCCTCCTGCCAGAGCAGCGGCCGCTAACGCGGCCGCAGATATTATTTCCTACCTTAGCACATTAGGTATCGTCTTCTTGCTTTGAAAATCGCTTTAACACATCTCATTCACTTATGCAAACTAGCCTATCAGCTCTGAGTTTAGAAAAATTATCAGTGAATAAGAGAAGCTTAGCAAGCTTTTGTAAAGACAACTTAGCCTTAAGTCTTCATTAAAGCCCCAACATCAATCAGAAAGAAAAGGCTGAGTGTAAGGAAGACTTCTATAATAGGAATAAAGCTGCCATCAGCAATAGCACAAACAGAGCCCCCTCCTTCTCTCAGCAAGAGGTAGTAGGAATAAACACCTACAAAGTTCCAATCCTATACTTCCATAACAATATGAAGAAGCAGCGAAAATCCCCTCCACGAAGAGAGGGAGAAGAAAAGATACTAGAAACCTCAAAAGAGTCTCCCAACATCTACGACCTCTCAGATAAACAATTCAGAGAGGAAATCTGGAGGAGAGTCGACCTACTCCAAGCAAATATGGAACAGACATCCAATAAATTAAGGGAGTAGATGAATGAAGCGCTGGAACGGTCTACCAAGAAAATACAAGAAGAAATGAGAGCAGAAATTTCAAACCTTCGAACGGAAGTCTCACAAATAAAGGAATCGGTAGATGAAATAAAAATCTCACTAGATGCCCTCAACAGCAGAATGACTACAGCCGAAGACAGAATCAGCGAGCTTGAGGATGAGCTGCAGAAAGCTTACAGACAGCAACAAATAATGGCGAAAGACCTCAAAATGGCTATAGAAAGATCCACGGGCTGGGGACTGGAGCTATAGCACAGCGGGTAGGGCGTTTGCCTTGCACGCGGCCGACCCGGGTTCGATTCCCAGCACCCCATATGGTCCCCTGAGCACCACCAGGAGTAATTCCTGAGTGCAGAGCCAAGAGTAAGCCCTGTGCATTGCCGGGTGTGACCCAAAAAGAAAAAAAAAAAAGATCCACGAGCTGTATTATGGATTCACCACCAGGATCTCACCATTCTACAAGGAAGTGATCATTGACGTAAAGAGAGGGGTTCATTAGGTGATACCATTTCACTGAAACTCTTCAGTGCCACCCTCGAGAATGTCATGCGATGACTGGAATGGGAAGGAATGGGAGTGAAGATAGACGGTCGGCAACTACACCACCTTCGCTTCACAGATGACATCATTCTTATAACACCAAACATTAGCCAAGAGGCACAAATGCTGGCCGACTTCAACTGTGAGTGTGGAAAGGTCGGACTGCAGCTGAACCTCAGTAAAACAATGTTCATGAATAACGAACTAGTCCCTGATGTTCCATTTGCTCTCAACAGAACGAACATCTCTGAATGCAGCAGCTATGTGTACCTGGGTCGAGAACTCAGCTCGAGGAATGACTTGGTGCCAGAACTGTACAGGAGGAAGAGAGCAGTGTGGAACGCTTTCAGGAGCATCTGGAAGTGGTTAAGAGGATGAAGAACCTCCGGTTCTGGGCACATCTTTTCGACTCCACCGTTCTTCCTGCTTTATCATACGCCTCAGAGACCTGGGCCCTACGAAAATAGTATGAGAACGCTATTCGGTATCCCAAAGAGGAAAGAGCCATGCTTGAAGTATCACGTTTCACTCAAGTGAGAGAAGGAATTCGTAGTTTCACCCCCATCGATGGTCAAGAATCAGGGACGCTGTCTTGTTTGCCAAGGCATCAAAAATCAGATGGGCCGGACATGTAATGTGATTCAGAGACGACCGCTGGACTAGAATTGTTACCGACCAAATTCCATGGGACATCAAAAGACCGCGTGGCCGCCCACCAACAAGATGATCAGACTTCATCATCAAAACCCTGAACTAATGGTTTGAGGCTCTTTGTGTTCCTTGGAGCAAGCAGATATCATTGGGCTACACTAGCAAGCGACAGGGACTTACAGAGACGTTACTGGCACCCGCTCGAACAAATCGAAGATCAACGGGATGACAAGTGATACAAGTGATATGGCCCAGCAGTTCCCCTCTTGGGTGTCGATCCAAGGACCCAGAAACCACCCAGAAAAGACATTTGCACTCCGGTGACAATTGCCAGGGTCACAGTCTAGAGTTTCATTTTAAACCCTGTGCTTGCTTTTAAAAAACCAAAAAAACCAAAAAACTATTATTAATTGAATCACCGTAAATTGCAAAGTTTCCAACTTACTCCTGATGGAGTTCCAGGCTTACAGTGTTCCAAAACCCATCCCTTCACCAGTGTCCACTCACCTCTGCTACTGTCCAGTCACCCTCCTGCCCCAGCTTGTCCCATTGGTGGGCACTTTATACCACCTTTCACTCCATGACCCTCCAGAGTGACCACTCCTCCACCAATGCCATTTTCTTCCCTTCCCTGGACTTCACTGAGGCAGGAAACCTGTATTTCCTCCCCTCCCTCCTTCCTCCCCCCTCCTCCCTCCTTCTCCTCTTCTCTCCTCCCCTACTCTCCCCTCCCTCCCCTCCCCTCCCTCCCTTACCTCCCTCTCTTCTCTCCTGCTGTCATCGTTGTTGCAGTGCTGGGGCCTGCTTGCCTGTGGGCTCTGTGGGGGCTGCACGCTGGGTGTCCGTGCTCAGAGATGCTCTGGGGGGCAGTGCTTGTGGGCTATGGTGCTGGGGCTTGGACTTGGCCTCTGCCACTGACCCTCTGCAGGGCCCCACCGCTCACTAGCCTTTGGGGAAGGGGGTGACCTAATGGGGACGGCTGAGACCTGAGTGACCAAGCACCGCCCACGTCCAGGCCTCGCCCGCGTGCCTGCCCAGACACCTGGGAGCTTCTCCCTCAGGCGGCTCAGCACCCCTGCCCTGCCGCCGGCCCCTCCCAGCAGCAGCACAGAGCAGGAAGTTTCCTCCCGCCCGCTGGAGGGGCAGGCTCAGGTCAGCTGGGGTCCTGCCGCCGACAGTTCTCTGTCCTCCTGAGAAGTTCGCCAGATCCTGCTCTGCCGGGGCCACCTGCCCACCGTGATTCTGCTGCAGAGTGAGGAGGGAGGGCGGCAGGGGCGCCGGAGTCAAGGGCATGAGATGGTGATGGGCCGATGCCGTGATAGAGACAGGCGGGAGTGGTGCTGAGGAGGGAGTGGGCGATGCTCTGGTGATGGGGAGGGGTGAGTGGGTGATGCTGGTGATGGAGAGGGGTGAGTGGGCGATGCTCTGGTGATAGGGAGGGGTGAGTGGGCGATGCTCCGGTGATGGGGAGGGGTGAGTGGGCGATGCTCTGGTGGTGGGGAGGGGTGACGGTGCGGATGGTGACGATCCTGATGAGGATGGGGAAGGAATGTGTGGGTGATGGGGTCATACGGGTGATGGGATAGTCACACTGAGCACTGGAGCCGGGGTCCTGATGTGCCGCTGGTGATGCGTGAGGGGAGGGCGGGAGATGGTGACAGCGGTGTGTCTTGGTGAGAGGTGGTGACGGTGCTGCTGGTGGCTAATGCGGTGGTGTAACGGAATGACGGTGGCATCATGGTGGCATCATCGTGTGATGAAGAAATGTTGGAAGCTCTAACGGGTTCCGGGACCTTCCTGCCGCAGCTGTTCCATCGCACTCACAGCAGCCCCTGCCCTGACGAGAGTGGGCATCCCCGACGCTCCCCCGCGGCTGGGGGCAGCTTCCTCTCTGTCCGCTGACCCGCCATCCCCGCCTGGCCTTCGGGGGGGGGGCAGCTGCAAGCCCCACTCGCTCCTTCTCTCCCGCAGGCCCAGCACCCCGAGGGCAGGCCGGAGCACTCCCAGTTCTCCCCGGCCGACGGCGTGGGCGACGACCTGGCGCTCAGTGAGCAGATGGTGGACATCCTGGCCTCGGGCGAGCCCGAGGGCATGCTCCAGGCCCTGGAGGAGTAAGTGCCCTGCCCGGCCGTCCACAGCCCCACGCCGTCTGCTCCGCGGCCCAGGGCAGAGTGGCCCTACGCACCATTCATGCGGTTATTTCTTTCCTGCTGGGCGGTTGTGGCTGACCAGCAGCTTGTGTGCCCAGGAGTGACCTCGTGAGGTTGACGAGCACTGGGCTGCGGGCCCGCTGGGCGCTGGGAGTCCAGGACATTGTTCAAGAATGTCAGAGAAGCATTTCTCAGGGCCGAGGGCCACTCACACGTGTGCTGAAGCGTGGGAGGAAGCTCGGGCCTGGGATGAGGAGGTGAGGGAGGAGGCGAGGCGAGGACGGGTGGGCTGACAGCCGCGGCACGCGCCTGGCATGAGGCTGACCCGCCGTGGTGCCCGCCCTGCATGCAGTCCTCTGACCACTGCAGCGGTCACTTTGGAGCGTGGGGCAGTCCCTGGGCACCACTGGCTGTGGCCCCGCCCCTCCCCCCACACGGACCAAGCACGGTGTGTGGCGGAGGGTGGGCGCGGGCAGTGGGCTCTGGAAAGGCCGGCGTCCGGTGGCGTGAGAGCGGCAGACCTAAGTCCAGTTCCTTTACTTGGACCCTGCCCACCGTTGCCGTCGTGAGTGGCCCCAGCGGCCTGTGCAGACAGCTGGGTAAGCAGGGAGTCTTCTCGCCAGCTCTGCGAGGGCTGGGGGCCAGAGCCAGTCCGCCTGGCGCCGCGCCACCCCCGCCTGCCGCCCTGCGGACCATGAGCCTGGCGTTGCCCCTGGCCTGGCCTTCCTCTCGCGCGGGTGGCCGCCCCGCCTTCCTAGTCCTGTTTCCAGCCTCTCCCGTCTCCTCAGATGTGTCCCCCATGGCCTTTGAGGGCCTCTGCCTGCAGGGGCAGGGAGGCGGCAGCTGTGTGTGGCTCTGGAGAGAGAAAGGGGCCTTTGCCCTCGGCCAGCCCCAGGCCTGCCGGACCCCAGCGCCTGAGTCCTTCCCCTGTGGCAGCTTCGAGCGCCTTAGTCCTGGGGGCGCCCACCCGTGTCCAGCGCATGGAGTGTGGGGTCCCGTCCTGTCCCGCAGGAGGCGCCGGGATGGTGCACAGGGGTGCTGCCTGACCACCCCCATTCCAGTGCAGAGCGGCCATATGGGGGTCCAGACCCCTCTGGCCTCGGCACAGCCCGTGGGTGTTGAGGCGCCACAGAGGAGGGGGCAAGGGAGGGTCTGATCAGCCACGCAGGCAGCCGCTCGTGCCAGAGTTTCGAGGACGAACACAAATTTGTTTCTCTGGTGTGTTTTGTTTGTTGGGGAGGAGGAGGTACATCTGGCTGTGCTCAGGGCTGACTCCTGGCTCAGTGCTCAGGGCTGACTTCCGGCTCTGCTCAAAGATCACTCTCATCTCTGTGCTCAGGGCTCACTCCTATGTGTGCTCAGGGCTCACTCCTGGTGGGGCTGGCGGACTCTGTGGTCAGCTGTGAGCTGGGCTTGGCTGTGTGCAAGGAAAGCTCTTTAACCCCGTCCTCTCTGGTCCTTTGCTTTATTTTCCCCCAGTTAGCATCCCGTAGGTGGCTTTGATCCACTGGTGTGTTCTCCCAGTGGACTTGATTTTCACAGCTGCTGTAGATTTGCAGCAAAATCAAGAAGGTGGTGTGGAGAGCCCTCCCGTGCCCTGGCTTGCTTCTTCCCTGTTACCTCTTAGTGACCAGGGAGCACTGGTCTCCGCCAGGGAACCAGTATTGGCGCATCAGTATTAACAAAAGGCCGTACTGGATCCACTCTCCCCAGTTTTATCGCCCGTTCTCTGCCTCTGGACCGCAGCCAGGATACCATGGTATATTAAGTTTCCGTGTCTGTAGTTGATTTTGAGCTGGGAGCAGACAGCCAGCTTTGTTTTACAGCCCCCCAGGACCCCCACTGCCCCTCTCCCGGGGCTCCCTGTCCACGGCGCCTGTTAACCACGATGGCGTCTTGGGTTAGTTTTAGCGCCTTCTCGTTCCCAGCAGGGCGCTGCACACGTGCCACTGTAGAGTGCCCTGTCCCGGGCCTCCAGAGGCTGGAGGGTCCGAGCAAGCGGGGGGAAGGGCCTCGCTCACAGG
The DNA here is from genome assembly GCF_027595985.1 of Sorex araneus. Lineage (NCBI taxonomy): Eukaryota > Metazoa > Chordata > Mammalia > Eulipotyphla > Soricidae > Sorex > Sorex araneus. The sequence goes on from NC_073306.1 coordinate 145,661,278, forward strand.
ACGGTCAGACTTGGACTCTGTGGGGTCCCCTATACCGAGTTCCCTTGGCCTTTGCGTCTCCAGGTTGGAGATTGCAACCCTGAACCGGGCTGACTCGGAGCTGGAGGCCTGTCGGACCCGAGTCAGCAAAGATATCATCTTCCTGCTGCTGAGGAGCCTGGGCAGCCACGGGCACGTGTCCCCGCAAGTGGAGAGGAGGATGGGCGCCGCCTTCAAGGCGCAGTTCCTGCTGCTGGAGAAGGAGATCCAGGAGGAGTATGACCGGAAGATGGTGGCCTTGGCTGCCGAGAGCGACCTGGAGAGCAGGAAGAAGACAGAAAACCAGTACCAGAGGGAGATGGCGGCCATGGAGGAGGCCGAGGAGGTGCTGAAGCACGTCAGTGAGCGGGTGAGGCGGCCCCGCAGGGCACTCTGAGGCCCTCTCCAGCTCTCATTGTCCACCCAGCCACCCGGCCAGCTAGCCACCACCCTCTGTCCATCCTCTCTGCAGCTATTCATACCCACCCACCCATCCATCCATCCACCCACCCATCCATCCATCCATCCACCCATCCGTCCGTCCATCTGTCCATCCACCCATCCATCTGCCCATCCACCCATCCGTCCATCCATCCATCCATCCATCCATCCATCCATCCATCCATCCATCCATCCATCCATCCATCCATCCATCTATCCACCCATCCATCCACCCATCCATCCATCCATCTGTCCATCCATCCATCTATCCACCCATCCATCCACCCATTCATCCATCCGTCCATCCATCCATCGGTCCATCCGTCTATCCGTTCATTCATCCATCCATCCATCCATCCAGCCAGCCAGCCAGCCATCCAGCCATCCATCCGTCCATCCATCGGTCCATCCGTCTGTCCGTCCATCCATCCATCCATCCATCCATCTGTCTGTCCATCCGCCCATCCATCCATCCATCCATCCGTCTGTCCATCCGCCCATCCATCTGCCCATCCATCTGCCCATCCATCTGCCCATCCATCTGTCTGTTCTTTCATCTATCCATCCATCCATCCATCCATCCATCCATCCATCCATCCATCCATCCATCCACCCACTTAACTGTCCACACACCCACCTACCTACCCACTGATCCATCCATCCCTCCGCCCATCCATCCGCCCAGTCTTCCATGCACCCATCACCCACACCATCCCTCCCTCCACCCACACATTTCCCAGCCTTACTATCAATCTGTGCTCTCATGCGTGCATCCATCCACCCAGCACCCACCAGAGCATCCAGCTACCCGTCCGTCCACTTATCTGCCCATTCACCCTCCTGCCAACTCGTCCACCATCCAACACCTCATTGGTTCATCTGCATAGCTGTCCATCCCATGTGTTCGAATTCTTTTAGAAAACCGTCTCTGTGGCTTTCGAGTAGGCAGTGAGGGATCTAGGAAAACACTGGGAGATGTTCCGGCCAACCAGAGCCAGAGTTCTCTCTTGCCCGGATGCGCTAATCTGGTCCATCAGCGGAGGGTGGCTTTTCAGTTTTTAGGGATTGTACAAAACACAAAACAAACAAACAAACTAAGTGAAACAGAATGTGTGACAGGTCTGAGTAGCCTGCTGATACTTTTCTGTGTGTTTGTAGAAAATTAGCCAACTCCAGCAGCAAAGCCTGTAAATGAATAAAGAGCTGGAAGGCCAGTCCAGCCCTGCCCCTCCCGCACGCCCGTGCCCGTGTGCTCCTCGTTAGGTGCTGCTGTGTGCCCACCATGACTTGCAACCCCGACCGCTGCCCTCCCCGCCCTTCTTGCCTCTGCCGGATCCTTTCCTTCATCACAGCGCGGCCGAGGCAGTTGAAACAGTCCCTCGTGCTCGGTTTCCCTGACCGTCATGGCGGAAACGCTTTCGGACGTTCCTGCGTCCTGTGAGGGATGGGGAGTCCCATCAAATCTGCAGGCCCCCGGGGGTGGGGACGGGCATGGGAGCGCGTGTGGCGTGTGTGTGTGGGGCCGTGTGTGCCTGCCTCGGTCTCTCACGGGGCCTGTCCCGCCCGCAGTCGGCGGCGGAGTGCAGCAGCCTCCTGAGGAGCCTGCACGGCCTGGAGCAGGAGCAGCTGCGGCAGGCGCTGGCGCTGCGGCAGGAGGAGGACTTCGCCCGGGCGCGCCGGCAGCTGGCCGTCTTCCAGAGGAGCGAGCTGCACAGCATCTTTTTTGCCCAGATTCGAGGGGCCGTGAGCAAAGGGGAGCTGCAGCCGGAGCTGGCGGAGGCGCTGCTGCAGGACTACACACAGATCCAGGTGACGCCGCCCGCCGGCCGCGTGTCGGCACTGCTGCCGCCCCGGTTCCTGGCCTGTCCCTGTGCTGCTGCCTCAGGCGGAGTGCACCGGGGCAGCCCGAGAGCTGTGTGGGCTCAGTGACTCGAGAGACCTGATGGCCGGAGCCTCAGTTTGCCCTCCTGCAAAGTGGGGCTGGGGGGAGGCGATCAGGAACCCATGCCAGAGGCTCATCCGTCACGGAGGCCATGGAAAGGGCGTCTGGTGCCGTGCACACCGTGCACGCAGGGCCCGGGTAGACAGACGCATGCACACGCAGGTGTTGTGTGGGGGGCAGGCGGGTGGGGTCTGTGTCTGCATGTAAGCCGGAGGGTGAGTGTGACTCATCCAGACAGAAAAAGTACCTCTGAATGGCTATGAAAAGGGTCCGTGAGGCTGTGAACATTGCTGTGGGGTTTCTTAGCCTCAGTTTCCCCACTGAAACTCTGAAGTGCATCATTAAAGCAAGACTCGGCCAATTTCCCCGGCGGTCTGTGGGTGCAGACCCCTGGGCATCACTGCGCTGTTGAGCGGTTTCCCTGCTGGCTCCTGGAGCTGGACCGAGTGACCCTCCACGCCAGGGCCGTCCGTCCCTCGAGGGAGCGTGGGTGCAGGGCTCGTGGGCCCTAGGGCCACGCTGGTCCAGGGCACGGGGCCTCCAGCCAGCCTGGGAGGGCGTCTCCATTGGGCTGACTCTGGGGCCCGTGTTCACTGCTCTTCCCGCCACGGCCCTGGCTTCAGGCTCCAGCGTGTGGGGGCCCCGTGGGTGCTGCCTCACTCCTGGTGTGGGGTGAGGATGTTTGAATGTTTTATGTTTGACTGTGGGGCGGAGCGGCCTACGCTACGTGCTGTTTCTTAGGGCGGCGGCGTGTGTGGTTCTGCTGAACTTCCGCCTCGAGCCCTGGTTTCTGGGGTGTTTGTCGTTGTCTTCCTCGTCTTCGTCAGGGGCGGGGGGCACGTGTCCTGGGCTCGCGTTCCCGTGGGTCAGCCAGAAAGGCCCCGTCGGGATGGCCTCCCGCTGTGACCGGCCTGCTCCTGCTGCTCCTGACAGGAGGATGTCGAGGAGCTGATGGATTTCCTGCAGGCAAGGAAGCGGTGGCACCTGAGCAAGCGCTTTGCCCACCGGGAGTACCTGGTGCGGAGCATGCAGGCCACCGAGAGCCGCGTGCAGGGCCTGCTGCGGGTGGCCGCCGCCCAGCTCAGCCTCCTCATCCAGAAGCACGAGAGGTGAGTCCCAGCCAGCCCCCCGCTCCGCCCAGCCACGTCCTACCTCTGCTCCTGGCGCTGTGCTCTTGGCTTTCGTTATTGAGGCGTCACACTCACCAGTGCTCAGGGGTCACACAGGACAGGGCTTGGGACCCCAGGGGTGCCAGGGAGGCACTGGCCGGGGGTCAGCGGCACGCATGGCAAGGCCTCCCCTGCTGGATCTCCGGCCTCCTGACCTCCGTCTGGAGGATTCTCCGGTTGCCAGAGGGGCAGCCTCATGGGGGTGTTGGGAGCTGCTCTCTGAGCTCCGGGACCACCCACGCGACCCCGGACTGAGTTAAGTGGACCCCGGGGCCCGTTAGAGCTGGGGAATCTTGCTGATGCTCAGCCCGCTGTCCCTGCCTGCCTGGGTCCCCAGGGACCACCCCGAGGCAGCGCCTCTGAGGCAGCCACAAAGTGTTGCAGATCTGCCTTGAAACAGCTCCAGATGGGGGTGGGGGGGCAGCATCAGGACCAGCCAGGGGCCACGCCCAGGGTGTCAGGGGTCCTGCAGAGAACCTCAGGTGTGTGCTCGGTTGAGAGACAGAAGCTTGGGGTGAAAGTGTGCTGGGACGTGGGCCATCTCGGGGTGACTTTTTCAGAATTGCTTTGGACCGTGGCCAGCTGCCTGGCTCTGTTCCGGAGGATTCTGCAAGGTGCAAATGAGGCAGACAGGCGCTCCCCGGAGGTGCTAATGAATGAATCTGCCGCTGAGTCATGTTCACGCCTGCGGAGAGTGCCTGGGTGCCGGGCCTTTTGCCTCTCTGAGTCCTGCTTGGAGTGGCCGCACAGATATGTCCCCAGACACCTCCCTCCCTGCCGGCCCTTCTTTCGCTTCTGCACCCCTTCGGGAAGCCTCCCTGGGGAGTCCGCCTGGTGCTCCCCGGAGAGCCGCCAACCCGGGCGGGGGGAGAGTGTTGAGGCGCCAGTGCACGTGCTGGACCCTGGAAGGCCAGTGGTGAAATCCACTTCCACTCTGGACGCCCCTCGGGGACATCGTCCCCCTCTAAAGGCAGGAGGACGAGAGCCGAGGGTCCCAGCTCAGCGGCAGGGCAGGGCAAGGGGGTACATTCCTCCTCCCTCTGACTTGCTCTGTTGGGGCCAAACCAGGCTGAGCAGCGCCACCGCCGTGGAGATGAGTGTTGGCCGGACCCCGTAAGCCCGCTCCCCGTCAGGTGCTCATCGCACCCTGAGCAGGCCCGGTTCTTTCCCCAGGCCCGGGGCCCTGGAGCTCGGCCCACCCGGAGTGGCCCTGCCCTCCCCCTCAGACCCTGCTCTTCCCGTCCACGTCCTAGTCTCTGCCCGGTGACGCCCTTTGCTGCGGCCCTGTGCCCCTCCCGCCGCCGGCCCCCCTTCCTTCCTGCGCGCAGCCGTGTCCGGCTGCCGGCTCTGCCCCTCCGGGCTCAGACTGGCTGCTCGGTGGTGGCACAGACGCGGTCTGTTTCCCCCAGAGCCGGGTACCTGGATGAGGAGCAGACGGAGGCGCTGCTGGAGCGGGTCCACACGGAAGTCTTCTCGGTGACGCAGAAGCTGGACAGTGACCTGAAGCAGGAGAAGAAGAAGCTCCGCCAGAAGCTGCTTGTCCGGAGTCGGCGCGAGACGCTGCAGAAGGTGTGTGCTCCCCGTGCTCACTGCTGAGCACCCAGGCCGGGTGCCGCGCCTGGCGTCACCCCCCGCTCGGCTGGCACTGGCTTTCTGGAAGGCGGGTCGGGGATCTCTCGTACCTTAGCAAAGTTGGAGGCTCAGAGCAGTGATGGTTTGGGGCCACCCCGCGGGGCTCGGGGCTTACTCTCGCTCTACTGAGGGACCCTCCTGGTGGGGCGAGGGGCCATGTGGGTGCTGGGGACGGGACGGCGGCGTCTGCCCACTGTGCCGTCTCCGACTTCCTCTTTTTACTTGTCTGTCGTGGATCTCGGGATTTGGGCAGCAATAGCAAAGATCTGTCTGGGTGAACTCCTGCCCCAGAGCCTTATCCCCAGCCCCACAGGCAGGACGTCCTTCACCAAGCCACGCTGCTCTTCTGAGTGGTCATAGATCCCACGATCAGATCTCATGGTCAGATAACTATGATTGGACCCATGATCAGGTACCAGGATTAGATCCCATGAGTGGACCCCACAGAGCTCGTGATCAGATCCCCCATAATCAGAACCACGAGTGGATCCGGTGGAGCTAAGGATTAGATCCCATGACCAGATCCCGTGGGGCTCATGATTAGATCCCACGATCAGATCCATCTCACCCAGGAGCGTGGGGCGAGGATGTTGGCTGAGACCGTGCGTCTCAGTGGAGACAGTCAGCTCCCTGAGTGGGGTCTGCGCCCCTCCAGCCACAGCGTCCTCTGTGGCTCCGGCCACGTGTGTCCCGTGCCCCCGCCTCGGGCCGCGCGTGTCCCCGGGGTCCTCGAGGCGTGTTGCGAGCAGTACGCCTCTCGGCTGCCCTCCCTCGCAGCACAGGGAGCAGCGGAAGGAGCAGCTGGCCCTCAGCGAGGCCTTCCGGGCGGCCGAGGACGTGGGCCAGTACCTGGAGCAGTGGCGGAGCCTGCTGGCGGACCACGGCGCGGCCCTGGAGGAGCTACAGGAGCGCCTGGACCAGGCGGCGCTGGACGAGCTGCGGGCGCTGACGCTGGCGCGGGCCGAGAGGGCCACGGAGGAGCTGCGGCGCATGCAGAGCTCGGGGATGACCCAGGAGCTGCTCAAGCGCAACGCGCCATGGCTGTTCCTGCAGCAGATCCTGGAGGAGCACGGCCAGGAGATGGCCACCCGGGCCGCGCGGCTGGAGGCCGAGGAGCGCGACAGGGGCCAGGAGGGCGTCCAGGGCGTGAGGCAGAGGCTGAAGGACGACGCGCTGGAGGCCGCCGTGCAGGAACAGGCCGAGCTGAGGCACTGGGAGCAGCTGATCTTCACGTGAGTGACCGCGGGGCCCACGCTGGCCTTCACGTGAGTGACCGCGGGGCCCACGCTGGCCTTCACATGAGTGACCGCGGGGCCCAGCCTGGCCTTCCCGTGCGTGACCGCGGGGCTTAGCCTGGCCTTCCCGTGAGTGACCGTGGGGCCCACTCTGGCCTTCCCGTGAGTGACCGCGGGGCCCACTCTGGCCTTCCCGTGAGTGACCGCGGGGCCCACTCTGGCCTTCCCGTGAGTGACCTCGGGGCCTCGCCTGGCCTTCCCGTGCGTGACTGCGGGGACTCGCCTGGCCTTCACGTGACTGACCATGTAGCGTAGCCTGGTGGAGCAGAGCACATCAGCCTGCAAGGTCCAGTTCTGGTTCCACTGGAGAACTTTCTAGACAAGCTCCCTGCCCCTGCTGGCCCCCGGGAGCTGGCCCGGCCCCCTGCTGGGGCTGCTGTGGCCATTCTGGATCCAAGGGTGCCCGGGAGCTTGTCTGTGCAGCCGGGGAGGGCGGGATGCCCCTGTGCTTGCCCGCGGGGAACCCTGTGGGATGAACGGAGAAACGGGGCAGTGCCAAGGCCTGCCCCTGGTGCCCGCCTCCTGGGGACCGAGGCCGGGCTGCCCAAGGCTTAGGACAAATGTGGGTCCAGCACTTGGCTCACTGTTCTGGGTGTCGTGTTTGGGCCACCCCGGCTGTGCTCAGGGCTTCCTTGTGGCTCTGGCGGGGGCTGGGGGAGTCGACTCAGTCGGGCGTGTGGGGGGGGCCCTCACCACAGGGCTTCCTCTCCGGCCCTTCTCAGTCACACTCGTAGCGGTGCTCCTGCCCCGCTGCGCTCACAGGTCCCTGGGCCCGGGGCTGTGCGTCACCCTTTCAGGGGCTCTGCTTCGACTCCAGGGGTCACGTCCCTCCAGCCCCGGCCCGGGACAGGTGTCCTGACTGCAGCCGCTGGTCATCGGCCTCACCCCAGCGGCAGGACCCCAGTTCCCTGTCCCGCAGACCCCAGGGCCAGCTGCCAGTACGCGGCCCCCGTGGCTCAGCCCCCCGCACGCCCCGTGTCCTGGGCCAGGCTGGCTCCCCGCCCCGCGCCCTCCCGCCCTGCTCTGCTCGGTGCCCACCGCCGCCTCTGTCTCGCGCAGGCAGCTCTGCGCGTCCTGCCTCTCGCTGTCGCAGGAGGAGCTGCTGGGCCTGCGGCGGGAGGCGCAGGGCTGCTTCGCGCAGATGGACCGCAGCCTGGCGCTCCCCAGGATCCGCGCCCGCGCCCTGCAGCGGCGCCTCCTGGCCGCCTGGCGGGACGCAGAGGCCCTGAAGCTGGACCAGGCCCTGGCCGCCCCTGAGCTGCAGGTAGGTGCCTCGGGTGGCACGGGTGGGCGCAGAGCCCTGCTGGGGGGTGGTCCAAGCATGGGGGAGGCTGGCGGGCCGGGTGCCGGGCCCGGGGAGGCCCGACTGGGGCCCCCTGTCTGCGGGGCCTAGACTGCCCGCCAGAGCCCTCCCAGGACTATCACGGGTGCCCCTCCCCCCAGCCGGGCGGGGGCGGGGGGCCGCAGGGAGGGGCTGGGGCCCTCCGGTCCTGAGAGTTCCCCGCCCCCAGCACCCAGCCAAGGGGAAGAAGACCCGATCCAGGAACAAGAGCAAGGCCGACTTGCTGAAGAGGCGCCTGGAGGACAAGGTCCGGCTCTCCGAGGAGCAGCCCCCCGAAGACCTGCTGGAGAAGGTCAGCCACGGCCCCACGTCCTGGTGCCCCTGGTTCAGACGGGGGCGGGAGGGACAGGCAGGAGAGCTGGTGCGAGGGGCACGCGCAGGGTTAGGATGAACGGATGGCCAGAGGGAGAGATGAATCGGGGTGGGTCAGAGGCAGGGGTGAGTATGGTGGGTCAGAGGCAGGGGTGAGTATGGTGGGTCAGAGGCAGGGGTGAGTGGAGTGGGGCAGAGGCAGAGGTGATTTAGGGTGAGTCAGAGGTAGGGGTGAGTGGGGTAGGTCAGAGGCAGGGTTGAGTATGGTGGGTCAGAGGCAGGGGTGAGTGGAGGGCTCAGAAGTAGGGGTGAGTGGAGGGCTCAGAAGTAGGGGTTAGTGGGGTGGGTCAGAGTGGAGTGCTCAGCGGTAGGGGTGAGTGGGGTGGGTCAGCTATAGGGTTGGTGACAGCCAGTGTCAGGCCAGGCCGGGGTGAGCATTAGCTTTCCTACTTGTTCTCTGTCTCCTCTCTGATTTCTGTTCTGTGCTTTGGTGGGTGGGTGGGCGACCCACTCAGTGTGGAGGGCCCCGGGGCCGCCGGGCCCAGAGATGGGAGCTGTTTAGCCAGTGCCGGGATCGCACACGGGCGCACAGGCAGCGTCTCCCGGGAGAGGACCCTGCGTCACTGGCTGGTCTGGACTCCGTCAGGGGTGCTCGCCCGGGTGGGGTGGCGCTGTGTGGCTTCCCGGCCTCTGTAGCCGGGGCCCCTCCCTCAGCTGCAGGCTGCGGGAAACTGGTTGGGTGGGTTTGAATTTCCCATTTAAAATCAGAGTATTTAGGCCACATGTTGTTTTGCAAATGAATTTTATTACTTTAGGTGGCTTGAATATTTAATGAAGTCTGTCACTAATGCCTCTTAGATATGCAAATCTGCCTCCTTCCCCAGTCCTTTCAGCCAGGGATGAAAGCCTTCTCCCCAGGGAGTTAGCCCCGGGGGGCTCATCAAAGCCCCATTCGGTGAAATGGGGCTCAGAAGGAGAATCTGGCCTTTTCCAAACCTCATTGTCCCGGCACACGCCAAAAAGCAAATTGTGCTTAAAGTACTACAGTGCAGAAGTACCCGCGCCTCGCAGCTGAGGTAGCGATTTGCCTGAATAAACCGCTCGAGAGCGCCTGGCTTCTTGGAGTGAGCGTCCCACAGGTTGGGCCTTCCTGCGCAGCCCTGGAGGGCCGGACCCCCAGGGATGGGCCTGGAGGTCCCCGTGGAGGCGGAGCAGAGCTGGTTGTGGGGAGATATGCTGTGTTGGATCCCTGCAAGCAGGTGGTCGGGAGGGAAGCAGGCGGGCTGGAGGGCCCCAGGGCCGAGGCCTTTGGGTGTTCACCCTGGCGCCACATCTGGTCCCCCCTCAGAAGACAGCCAGGAAGATTCCGAAGCCCCTTGGGGTCCCCAGACCCCAACTCATTGGGGAAGAAAGGAAGCACAGGGGAGTCCTGTTTAGACGGGCCCTCCTGCACAGCCTGGACCCCTCCCCACCACACACCCACCGCTGCAGGGCAGCCCCACCCTGGCTCAGCCCTGGGGGGTGAGTAGGGGTGAGGTCGGCCCCCAGGATGGCTTCTGTGAGGCTGAAGGAGAGAGACCGCTGCTTCCTCCCTGTCCCCCTCTGCTTCCCCAGGGCCGGCTGGGAGGTTTAGGACGGGTGAGAGTCATTCCTAGGCCTGACACGGGGCTTCCAGGTTCCTTCGTCCTGTCTCACAGAAAAGAACTTCAGGAGTAGACAAGCAGTGAAGGAAAAATAGGTTTTATTTGGAGGGTTTAGGATGGGGAAAGAGGGAGAGAAAGTGAGAGAGTCACACTCAGGAGAGAACACAACACTGGATGGCTGAAGCCAAATCATGGACAGCTTTGTAATGAGCTACCTCACGGTGATTGCACAAAAGGGAGAGAGCAAGAGACAAGAGACAGAGCCAGAGAGCGAGGAGAGACAGAGACAGAGCCAGAGAGTGAGGAGAGACAGAGACAGATCCTGAGAGCGAGGAGAGAGAGAGACAGAGAGAGAAACAGAGAGAACGCGGGCTTCTCCAAAGGCGGAGAGAGCCCCTCCACACACCTTGGCATTAGCTATGGAAGCAGGAAAAGCCACATCTCAAGCAGGGAGATGGGGGTGATACACGTGCGCGGCCACGTGGGCACAGGCAGCACGTGGGCTCGGGTGGCGTCTGCACGCCCTTTCTTTGTTCTAGAAGAAACCCTTTTAGAGAGTTTCTCCAACCTGCTCCCACGTGGGGCTTCTGCCTAGGTAAGAATCCGTCGCTAGGGCGGTGTGCAAGGGGGCTGAGTTGGGAGTGGTCAGTGGTCCTCTTTGGAGTTCCTTTCTGGCCCTCTGTTCCTGCCGGAGCTTCCCTCGGAGGGGCCCAGCCTTCCCGGGGTCTGTGGCTGGTGCCCGGTGAGGGTCTGACCAGGCCTCGGCCCTACTGGTTTTATTCCCGCTAGGAATTCCTTGCCATCGGGGCCCTCGCCGTCTGCCTGCCTGCATCCGGGGGGCTGCAGCTCCTTTGGCGATGGAGACGCCCCTCCTGGCCCTGCTCAGGACTGGATCGAGCCAGTGCTGTGCTCAGCTGCCCTGGTCCCCGCTGACCCCTGTCTCCTGCCGCCCTGGCCAGGTCCGGGCGGAGCTGCGGGCTGAGCGGCTGCAGCAGCTGGAGGCCCAGGAGGGCTGCTTCGCCGAGTCGCTGGTGTCCCTGCAGTTCCAGAAGGTGGCGTGGACGGCCGGTACCCTGTGGGCCTGCAGTGCTCTCCTGAGCATCCAGGGCCTCCTCCTGGAAGAGCTGAGTGCGTCCGGGGCCCTGACCTCGGAGGCCTGTACCAGAGTCCTGGACTCACACTGCCCGGTGAGTGTGGGTGCCCGCAGCCCCGTGACCTGCCCTGGGCATGAACTGCTTCCGGGTCGGTTGACTTACTGGAGACAGAGGCAGATCCTCCAACAAAAACGATCAGTCGGCTGAGTTTGATGATAATCAGAACAGCTGGCGAGAGGTAGAGAAGGGGTAAGCACTTGCCTGGGCATGGCCCGCCCGAGTTCCATCCCTGGCACAATCTCGGGTCCCCTGAGCACTGCCGGGTGTGGCCCCAAAGCAAAAACAGGCAAGCAAACAAAAATTGGAACAGCCTTTGAACACCTGAAGAGGCAAGGCAAGGTGAGGGGCGGGGCAGTGGCCGATTAGTATTGCCGGGGGCCGGGATGCAAGGGGAAAATAAGGACTCATGAAATTGTCACAGGAATGAAAGGTCACAGCAGTGCGAGGAAATATTTTCATTTGGAGCACAGGGCAGTGATAAACATGTGTGCATGTAAGGGAAAGAAAAAGAAAGGACAGTGGTAGAACAGAAGACGTTGATAAACGGACCATCACGTGGGAAACTCAGCGTGTCTCTGCAGAGACTGATGGCTGAGTCCAGAGAAGCAAGAAACCCGATGGTACGTTTGAGAGGCTCCACTTGGGGTGACAGAGGCGCCCGTGGTCAGCAGCGCTGTAGGCCTGTTCTTCTGCGGGCATTGGGAAATTTAAAATAACTAATTCTGCAATATTTTGATCGCCTTTTCAAGAAGGACTGTTAAGCTTAAATCTGTTTTTTAGGGGCTGGAGCGATAGCACAGTGGTAGGGCGTTTGCCTTTCATGCGGCTGACCAGTGTTTGATCCTTCCACCCCTCTCGGAGAGCCCGGCAAGCTACTGAGAGTATCACGCCTGCACGGCAAAGCCTGGCAAGCTACCTGTGGTGTATTGAATATGCCAAAAACAGTAAAAATAAGTCTCACAATGAGAGACGTTACTAGTGCCCGCTCGAACTATAAATAGTCTGTGGCAATTTGAAACATAACTTCTGAGTGATTTGTGGGCCAAGGAGCCCGTAGTGGGGCTGGAGAGAGAGTCCAGTGGGGAAGGCATTTGCCTTGCTACAGCATATCCCAGAGGATTCCTGGCACCACATATGGGTACTTGACTCCCACCAGGGGTGATCCTTGGTCACAGTTCCAGGAATAAGCCCTGAGCACAGCTGAATTTGGTCCCAGCGCGCGCGCGCACACACACACACACACACACACACACACACACACACACCACAATGGAAATCTAAAAATGCACAAAACAGTAAAGTAATGTATATACAACCTATCAAATTTTGTGGGATTCAGCCAATGCAGATTTTAAAGGGAATTTTATGCCTCAAATTTATATTAAAAGTATCCATGGCAAATATCATCTAAGAAATCGGGGGAGATAATAACCAATGACACTGTAGGATATGGGGAAATAAAATGAGTGTAGATCATTTAAAAATGTGATTGTAGGAAGAATTTTAAAAGTGAGAAGTTGAATTGTGTAAAAAAGTTAAATTTCACAAATCCCAGATGAGACTGGTCATTCAAAAAAGAGATAAGGGACAAGCAAGTGATATCAGAACTAGTAACAAAACCATAGCTCCAGCTGGCTTTTATTATTAAATTTTTTTTTTTGCTTTTTGGGTCACACCCAGCGATGCTCAGGGGTTACTCCTGGCTCTACACTCAGGAATTACTCCTGGCGGTGCTGGGGGGGGGCATATGGGATGCTGGGAATTGAACCTGGGTTGGCCGCGTGCAAGGCAAACGCCCTACCTGCTGTGCTATCACTCCAGCCCCTTCAGTGGGTTTTTAAAAACACGAGAATTCTAGCAGCAAGTTCGTGTCCGTGGATTTGAGATGAACTAAAAACCACGAGACCTCAGAATCGAGGCAAATAAGGAAGAAATCTGGATCCTCTTGCCACAGCAGGAAGGGCTCAGAGCTTCACACATGCTCTGGCTCCCAGGGTCTTCCTGCAGCTGATGGCGGGGGTCCCCCTGCCCAGTGGTCATGTTCCCCGGCCTCGTATGCAGATTATCCCTGATGTCCAGCAGTTGGTGATCGTCATCAGTCCACTGGGTAAAACTCATCTGCCCTGGATGAGAAATGTATTAGAAAGAACAGCTCAGACATAAATGTAGTTTCATGCTTGTGAAATTGGTGGTTTAGTTTACAAGCAAAATTTATTAAAAATGATCCATCAAGCAGTTAAAAGATTAATACAAGAGGCCAGAGGTCTCGTCTAGGGGCTAAGGAGCTTTGAGTGGCCTATCAGAATTAGAGCTTCATCTCGGCTTAAAGTCCCCCTGGCTTGCTAGGAAAGACCCCAGAGCACAGAGCCAGGAGTAAGTCCTAAACACAGAGCTGGCCCAAATTCTCCCCCACCCCCCATAAAAATTTAAAAATAATTTTAAAAAGTTTAAATTTAATAAAATTTAAAATAAATAATAATAATAATAATGAAATATTTTAAAGAAATGAAAAATTAACATAGCACGACCAGGTTGCATTTCCCCCCCAAAATACTACGTTGGTCTAACGTTAAAGTGCACGTTTGCAAAATTCAGCAAATTAAGAGATGAGCCCGTTGATGCCGGGACGGGCATCCCTGCAGCAGCTCCCCTGGAGTGACTTATGGGACAGGGCGTAGCAGGGAGGTCAAGGAGTTATAGTGGAAAGAAGGGAAAAAGCAGCCTTACATGTTGACACCATGTACAGGCCAAGTGTGTTACTGTACTCGAGCCCCATTCACGGGAGGCCCCTCTGTGGGGGGAGAGGGGAGATGGCAGGGGGACAGGACCCAGGGTGTGGATTCAGCTTGAGGCAGAGTTGTTCTTTCCGGATCATTCGCTCATCAGCAGTGCCTGGAGAAGCATCCAGTGTAGCCCAGAAACACTCCCTGGCCGCTCCTGCCCCGCCCTGTCATCACGGTGCCGCAGTGTCCCCCCTTTGCGTGTGTAAGGGGCCCTCAGAGTCTCCTCCAGGCTGCATTCCCCTGGTGTTTGGAGCATAGGCCTCGTGGCCCTGAGCAGGAGGCGGTGGAGGGTCTCTGGCGGGGAGGTTGGCGGGACGGGGGAGGTGGGCGTCTCTCTTCCCCGCTCGCCTTTGGAGGGAAGCCACGCTGCCCTTGGCGCCACCTGACAGACTGCTCCTGCAGCTCGGTCCTGCTGGGGAGGCCGCACTGCCCTGGGGGCGGGCTCTAAGCGGTTCAGCAGCCAGGAGGATCAGACAGCACGCAATGGAACGGCTCCCAAGGAGACCGCCCAAGAGACTCGCTCCAGGAGAGAGTGAGGCTCTCTGTGAGACCCGGGCGTTTGCCAGGTGGTGCTCAGGGCAGGTGTGCGGAGCGATGGCTCCCCCGACCAGGGGGTCTCCCCAGCGGCGCCGGCCTGCCGCCCCCCGCCCCAGCATCTCTGTGTTTCCGTCTCAGTGTGCGGCTCTGTCCTGCCCTGCTGCCCGCTGCCCACTGGTGCCTCGGTCCAGACCAGCCCCCTCCTGACGTCTGCTGCCCAGTTGGCCCTTTTTTCTTTTTTTCCTTTTTGGGCCACATCTAACGATGCTCAGGGGTTACTTCTGGCTCTGCACTCAGGAATTACTCCTGGCGGTGCTGGGGGACCATATGGGATGCTGGGAATCGAACCCGGGTCGGCCGCGTGCAAGGCAAACGCCTTACCCGCTGTGCTATCGCTCCAGCCCCAGTTTGCCCATTCTCTCGAGTCCAGACCTGAACAATCAGCAGGAAGCGGCTGCTTCGGTTGGCTCCCCTGCACCCGGGGTGTGCCCAGGGCGCTGTGTTAGTGTCGACCCTTCTGCCCACCTGTGATATTTTCATTTTGGGGGGCTGGGGGGCAGGAGAGCCACACCTAGCAGTGCTCTGCGACTATTCTGGGGCCAGGCGCCTTCCCCAAGCGTCCTCTCTCGGCCCTGAGATATTTTCAGGTCTGTTGTGCTCAAGAGGGGCAGGACCTGATACTGTGCTCCAAGGGCCCAGCTCCAGGCTGCTGTGGACAGCCCCTCCTCCCGCTACCCCACCCCTTCCACCCGTGGCCCCCACACCTTAGGTCCCTGGACACTGGAGGTGCGGTCAGACTTATGCCCACAGTGCTTCTGCACTTCCCCTGGTGACTCAGAGACCAGGCACAGGTAGCTTCCTCCTCCGTGAAGCCACCCATGATTTCCGTCCATCTAGAATCCATGACGGCCATTCCAACTGTGCACCCCGCTCTGCTCTGTGAATCTGCAGTGTGCATGCCCTGTCTCATTCAGCCCTGACGCCCAGGTGTCTAAAAAGAGCCCCAAATTATCAGTCGTTCATATGCTTATTCATCTCCCAGCTACCTGCCCAGTTATCTCTTTATCTCTGTCTCTCTACACACACACACACACACACACACACACGATAGCTATCTCCCATCTATTTGATTAGATGGAGGAGGTTTGGGCCGGGGCAGGGTGTCGGGGGAGAGGGCACTGGGCGAGCGGTGTGCAGGGGTCTGGCTGACCGACGAGCCTTCCTGGGATCACCGTCGTGCCACCGCCCGTGTGTGTGCAGGAGCTGCAGGAGCTGGAGAAGAGGCTGGAGGACAAACTGGCGCTCCAGGAGGCGGCTGGGCTGCAGCGGGCGCTGGCCAGTCAGCAGCAGTGGGCGGCGGAGGGGCCGCGGCTCCTGCAGGGGCCCGAGGGACCAGACTCCGAGAGGCAGCTGTCCGCCGCCCTGCAGCGAGCGCTGAGCCAGCGCCCCACGCTCCTGAAGCAGCAGCAGCAGAGGTGGGTCCCGGGGCGCCCGCGCCGTCGGACGTGCCTCTCTTCTCCCACTGCCCAGCATCACTGAGTCCTGGGACAGCCCATGGTTAGGGGCTGAGAGGCTGGTTGCACCCAGCGGAGCTCAGGGCCCCCTTGCGGTGCTGGGGCCAAGGGTGGTGCCACCCGGATGGAGCAAGGCAAGACCTTGATTTCAGCACTCTCCCGCCCCTGAGCACCTTACTCTATTCTTGGGGTCTGGGTCTCTCTGCACAGTGCTCAGCTCTGCCCCTTTGCACCCGACCCGTAGCTCTGACCACTTAATTTCTACTTTAGAAGAGTAGTTGTCGGGGCCAGAGATAGGGCTTTCGCCTTGCACACGGCTGGTCAGGGGCCACCCCCAGCATCCCATATGGTCCCCCAGGCTGCCAGGAGAAACTCCTGAGCACTGCCGGGTGTGGCCCCTAGTGGTAGAATCACAGGAAATTATGGGAAAAATGCAGGAGGCCGGGATGCCTCCCCCAGCCCTAGCCTCCCACCTGTTTCCTGCCTCTGTCCGCATGCGTGCGGCCTCCCCAGGGCCACTGGCCGCCCCTGTTCTAGACTCCGAGCCGGAGGCACTGTGCCTTGAGTCTCCCTCTTTCTGACTCAGCCATGGGTCCTGGTGAGAGTGTGGCTATGCCCGGTGTTGAAGCTTCCCACCGTGAGTGTGACGCTGAGGGCAAAGGCGAGGTGCGAACTGTACCCGGCGAGTGGGCCGTGGGCAGAGCCCCCTGTAACGGACAGCCCTGCCCCTGAGAAACACACAGGCTGCTGTCCTTGGACGTAGTCGGACAGAGGGGCCGCGTCTCAGTGCTTGGCAGGACGTGCTCAGTGCTCAGAGGGCCTGGCTGGGGGTGGGGGCTGTGGCCCTGAGGCACATGCCCTTCCCGGCAGACGTGTGGCAGGCGCGTGCCCACGTTCTGGGCCTGCCAGTCAGATGCCAGCTCTACTGGGGGCGGGGGAGCTCCCAGGGACCTGGGGCAGGCGGGCCGCCTGTTCTCTGGGAAGTGGTTCTGCCCGGCTCACGCCACAAGGGGCCAGGTGCCGGTCGTGTTGAGCGGGGTGGGCCGGGGACAGCTCCTGCTCCTGGCCAGTCCGAGACGGTTGATCTGCAAATCTTCATTATTGGAGGAACGGGGTGGTCTCCGGGCCCCTGCCCATTGCAGCTGGCCTCACACGGGCTCGTCCTCCCTTCAGCCTGAGAGAGGAGCAGCAAGACTGGGTCGTGCTTGAAGACTTGCTGGAGAAGATGGAGATGGACGCAGTGGCCAGCCTGTATGGCCAGGTGAGCACTGTGCCTGTGGCCAGCCTGATGGCCAGGTGAGCGCTGTGCCCGGTGGCCCGCCTGATGGCCAGATGAGCACTGTACCCGGTGACCAGCCTGATGGCCAGGTGAGTGCTGTACCCGGTGGCCAGCCTGGTGGCCAGGTGGGAGCCGTCAGCTGTGCCCTGAGTGGTTTCAGGCCCGTCCCACCCCGGCAAACCGTCCAGCTGCCGTGGCCCCGAGGACACAGCTGGGCAGGGCTGCTGAGACTCGGGCCTTGCCGCAGTGTCTCCCGTGGCCATGGGCGTGGGGCCCAGCGGCCTGTCGCTGTGTCTGCTGCTTACTTGCGAGTCTTCTGCCGACTCCGAGAGCCAAGGGTGTAGGCAAGCCCCATCACAGCTTCGTCCCCGGGCCCAGGGGGGTGCAGTATCAGATCCCCTCCGCTCGCTGTGGATGCTGAGTTCCCTGCTGACCCTCCAGGAGCTGAGGCTGACGTCCTACCTGTCCAAGCTGAGCTCGGTGCCCGCGGGCACGCTGCAGCGGCTGCTGACCCTGGCCCTGCCCACCGCCTTGCAGCCCGAGCTGCTGGCCGCACTGGACTCGTGGGGCCAGAAGCATCCCGACCACGCGCTGGAGGGCGCCAGCGGGGAGCAGGCCGACTCGGGCAGGCAGAGGTGAGTGTGGACTCTGCACGGCAGCAGGCTGCCCACGCTTCCCCAGTGGGCACTGCATCGGCCCAGGGCAAGGGCATCCAGTTCTAACCGGGCTGCCTCGTTACATCAGACAAGCGCTGAGGGCGACCTCCTGCCTTTGTTTCTCTGACGGACGTGCTCTTCGTTGAACCTGAGGGACGGTCATTTGTCATCCCAGAGAGATGGCGTGTGCGCATGGGCCAGGAGATGTTGGGAAAAAAGGGCTCTTCCCTGGCCTCAAAAGGGGCTTCTTAGCTGCACGCAGATCCAGAGAAAGCTGGCGCAGCCTGGGAGAGTTGGGCGGGTGTAGGGGCCCACCCTTCCTGCTCCAGTAAGACCCAGACCTCGCCCGGCCTGGCCCTGCCCTGGCCTGACCCGCCTGTGTAGCTGGCAGAGCGGGCAGAGGTGACTCAGCAGCCGACTAGACTGGGCCTAAGCCTGAGCCCTTCCAGAAAGTTCCATGCATCCTTCTGCCTGACTGACGCTGGCTATGACCGGTGTGTGCCCTGGGCCCCAAGGGCCCCAGAGGGCACAGACTATGCCTCAGACGGGCCAGGGAAGGTGATGTGTGACCAGCATAGAGAAGCGCGAACAGTGGAAACTTTTCACGACACTGGGGGTCCCTTCTGCTCGTCCACGCCCAGTGGGAGACAGAGTCCCAGTGGCCCTGGGCGGAGGAAGTGCTCGGAGGTTTGGTTGTCTTGAGTTTCCTTTTCTGGGGAGGGCCACCTGCTCAGGGCTTACTCCTGACTTTCCCCTGGGAGTGGCCGTGTGCAGGACAAGTGCCCTCCCGCACTCTGCTCTCTCTCCAGCCTGCTCTCTCGCTCTCAGCTGAAGTCGCCTTAGCTTGTCACCTTCCGTCCGTTTCCGGTGTTCAGCCGGACCTTCGCTCAGAATCTACGCGCCCCTTTCCCGGCAGGAAGCACGGGAACTGGTGGCAGGGGTTGGAGAGCCGACTCGAGGGAGAGCTGATCAGCAGAGGGGCGGAGAGGATGCGCTGGGCTCAGCAGAGGAAGGAGAGGTAAGGGGGCCTCCCGGGAGCGGGATGTTGCGGGGGGCACGGCCAGGACTTCAGGGGGTGCTCGCGTCATCTCCCGTGGGGCCCCCTCAGGAGCAGGGCTGCAGACTCTCCCTGCCCTGCCCGCGCCTCCGCAGTGCCCGGAGCAGCGATCAGAAACTCGGTTCCCAGGAAGGTGGTTGGGGCAGCCCTTGGTCCTCTCTCCCTCTTCCCTCGTGTCCAGCTGGGCGCTGCCCCTTGCCCAGGGTAATTGTTCCCTGGGCTGTCACCCAGCTTGGGGTGTAGCTGACCTGGGGGGGTACGATACCGTTTCTGAAAGTAAGAATAGTAGGTTCGTATCGGGTGGGGGAGTGCCCCCCAGTGGGGACTCGTAGGGGGTGTCCAGGGCATGCCTCACCCGAGTCTTCCCCGGGGAAGCACTGCCCCGTGTCCCGTGGCCAGAGGCAGGAGAGAAAATTGAGTGCCCCAGAACTCAGATGGGAGGACGTGTAGGTCAGGCTGAGGAGGGGACTCGGCCTGGAACTGGGGGCAGGGTGTTCTCGGGAGCAGGGTCTCGGGCCTGTTAGGAGCGGGGCAGGGTGCGGGCCTCGGGGTTCCGCAGCCGAAGCTGTGCTCTCCTCTCTACCAGCATCCTGGGCAGGCCCTGCGCCCCGCTCAGGGACCGAGCTGTGTTCTCGGGCACGGGCAGCTGGCCGCACCTGACTCTGGAGCCCCTCGGCCAAGTGGCCCCCGTGTCCATCCTGGGGGAAGAGGCCGTGGAGTCCCTGAGCACGGGCGAGAAGCTCTTTATCTTCCGGAACCCGCAGGAGCCCGAGCTCTCGCTGCATGGCCCGCCCCGGAGAAAGAAGAAGAACTTCCTCAACGCCAAGAGTGCTGCTCGGGCCCGGGGCCTGGACTAGTGGGGGCACCTCTGCACGGGCTGAAACACAGAATCGGCTTCTCCTCTGTGTGTGTGTGTGTGTCTGTGTGTGTGTGTTCAGGTATGTGTATATGCAGGTATGTGTGTGTGAGTGCAAGTATGCCTATGTATGCATGGGTGCAGGTATGTCTAAGCATGTGAATGTTTGCAGGTTTGCAAGTGTGTGCATGTATAAGTGCAGGTATATATGGGTACATGTTAGTGTATGCACACGTATGCAGGTATGCCTCTGTACATGTGAGTATGTGCAGGTGTGCCTATGTGTGCATGTGAGTGTGTATGCGCATTTGTGTACAGGTATGCCTGTGTGTGCATGTGTGTATGTGCAGGTATGTGTGTATATATGCAGGTATGATGTGTGTGTGCATGCATGTGTGAGTGTGCAGCTTGCAGATCCTTTGGCACAGGCAGGAGAGACTGAAGACCCCATCCCTGCCTGCACCCCCGGCCCCAGCTCTTGGGGTCCCAGACTTTGCCGATGGTCCCGCCCTTGAATCTGAAAATGACAAGATGCTGCCTGGGCCAGGAGCGGCCGCCCGGGACGGCAGCTTTCAGGCAGCCTTGCTCGAGTCCGGAGGAGACCCCCGCCCCGGCCCCTCGCCAGCTGCCCAGCTGAGTGTGGCTGGCAGGGTCTGGCCTGACCACCGTGTGTGTCCCTGCTCTGTTGGTGTCCGGATCTTTCCAGAATAAACACCTCCCCCGCGACGCTCTTCTGAGTCTGTGACTGCTCCACGCGTGCTGGGTCCTCCGACAGCCTCTCTGGGCTGCGGGCCAGCCACAGGGGAGACTGCTCCCAACCCCCGCCCTTTCTTTATTTTTTTATTTTTTGGTTTATTGGGCCATGCCAAGTGATGCTCAAGGGTAACACCAGGCTCTGCACTCAGGGGACCTGGCGGGGCTCAGGGGACCCTGTGGGATGCCGGGGGTCAAACCTGGGTCGGGGGCGTGCAAGGCAAGTGCCCTTCCCGCTGCGCTCTCTCTTCCAGCACCCTTTACCCCTCATACAGGGTGTTGGAAGGAGGGGCAGGGCGCGTCACAGCGGGGGTCACGAGAGGCCCTGGCCCCTCGTCCTTTTTGTGTCCTTGCTCTTGGACCCCCAACAGTGCTCGCTTATGTTTGCCAGAGGTGCTGCCTCCTGCTCCCTGCAGTGCCCGCCGGAGCTCTGGCATCCACCTGTTGGGTCGAGGCCAGTGAGGGTCCTTGGGGGGTGGCCCAGGCCTAGGCCCAGTAGGCCTTCCTGCAGGTGGGGAGGGAACCTGTCTCCAGGAAGGGGTGAGGGGCCCCAGGAAAACGTCCTGCAGGGGAGTGGCTCCGGCCCTGAAGGCTGCTCAGCCCCATCGTCCTCACGGACACCGCAGCGAGGCAGGAGTTCCACCCCACCCATCGTCCAGCCGTGGCTGCCAGGACTCCCTCCACACCTCCCCTGTAATCGTGGCCTTTTGTGGGGTGAAGAGTCACTCTCAGGGCCACTCTTGGCAGCCCTCGGGGTTCCCGGGGGCCAGGAAGGAGCCTGCCCCCGTTGTTTCGAGACCCAGCCTTTGTGCCGCCCTAGCGGGGAGTCTCGGTTGCAGATCTGGTGACACCCGGGCGGGCCATGCCATCCTCGTTCCGGTGGCCCTTTGAGGCTGGGTCCTGTGTGGCTGTCTGTCAGCTTGCAGGCGCCTGGTGACCAGGGTCCTCCTGGGCCGGCGTGTGTCCTGTCTCTGTACTGCCTGTCTGATGTGGGAGAAGGCGCAGGGGGCATGTTCTGTCAGTTGGGAGTGGGGAGGGCCCCTGGGTGCTGAGGGAGGGGGAGGAGCAGGATCTTCACGCAGGGCTGGAGGCGGCCAGCGGCCTGCCCTGCACTTCGGCCCAGCTCTGCTGCTCACGCGTGTCAGGGCACATTGCCTGATTGCTCTGCGGTCTCGTCTTTGTTGATGGAATGAAGGGGGATCCCTCCGGAGCCCCCGAAGACACCAGGTAGGGAAGGTGCTTGGAAGTGTGACCTGCCGTGCTCCTGCCCCCTCGAAGGTGACCTTCTTCTGTCTTTCTGAGAATTTCCAGCTTCTGCCAGAGCGCAGCTAGAATTATGTGTGGCTGAAAGGAAATTGCACATAAGGAGTTCAAAAAATAACCCCAAATTATGGGTTGAAGGCTGATTGAAGAGGCTATTAGCAGCAACAGGAGGTGTCCAAGCTGTTCAAAGTATAGCATTGGAGCCTAATAATAACTCCCCATGTTAATAGAAAGACGGGCTGCTGACTTCCTGTCTGTAAACACGGCCGCGGCGGCCAGAGGGGGAGCTGGGAGGTCTGTGCTTCTCAGGTCAGGCAAACTGACTGTCAGTCTTGGCACTGCACCTTCGGAGCACATGGGGGACCACTGGGAACCTCAGTCCTGTCATTGGGTGCGAGGGGATACTCATTCGTCCACTTCAGGATGTCGTCCGGAGCAGGGGGCCGGAGCTGCTGGTGGGCCACGGGAGTCACTTCGGCTCTGCTCCCAGCACTGAGCTTTGTGCTTCCTTTCATCTCCGCGCCTGTGCCGGGGGAGGCCAGCGACCTTTCTCCAGGGGCTCCTGAGGCACAGACGCCTCCGAGTTGGAGAAACTCCGGGGAAGGGGCTGAGTACTCGCGAGCTTGTTCGGGCTCCCCGGCTCCCTAACTAGAGGCAGCACAGAGAATCGGAATCGCTCTCCCGAGAGTCTGAGTCTAGCTGTGGACAGATGCAGGAGCCGTGGGCAAGAGAAGTGCATTTCCGCTGACGCAGAGAGGCGTACCCGCGCCCTGGGGCTCGAGAGGGCCAGCCTGCCCCAGAGGCGTGGGACAAGCTTGATGCAGTGACTTCTGAAGTTTAATCTCCAGACCGTTGGACACCTCTTCCTGTGCACGCTACAGTCTTGGCACCAAGCCGGGCACACCAGCGTCCTGCAAAACCTGTGTCTCCGCAGAGATACCCTGGGTCTACACCAGAAACACACCGGTCACTGCGAGGCATCTGCCCCTCCGCCCCAGCCTCACTGTGTCACAGGTGTACTGTCTTTCCCCGGGCTGTTGTGACCAAGTGCCATTGTACTGACGGGTCGGATCGAGTTTATACTTAAAGTCAAACTGCTTTTTGGTTTTCCGTGGTTTCATTTGTTATGGGTTCTCTTTCCCCTTGCATGTTTGTTACTGCTTCCCTTCTTTCCTCTCCGTTGGCAGCTCCCACCCAACCCTAGGGTGCCCATCCAGCCTTTCCTTCTCCTCATTGACCCTCAGGTAGTTTCGTGGGCACATTTCATTCCCACACAGGGACTGTAAGCATCCTGCAGTGACAGCCTTCACTTCGCTGTTTCATTTCTGCTGTCTTTAACTGTCTCTCGCAGCTACTTTGTTAAATTCCTCTCCACCGGTATGTGTTTGCTTCCTCTATGCGTTGTCTTTTGAAGAGGCTTAAGACAAGGAAAGTGTGTTTTCCATCCGTGCAAATATTCAGAACTTTAGGCTTTTTTCTCTTTTGTTTTTGCAGATTTTAAACTTTATTGATCATATATTTTTTACCCTTATTTATTTTTAAATAAAAATCTCCTGCCCCAGAGCCAGGCTGTCTTCACTGGGGCCCCTCGGAGGGGGCAGGTTGAGTTTCCCTCCCCGCCCCAAGCAGAGCCCCGGCAGCTGAAGACCTCCAGAACCCAGCCACAGCCATGCCCAAGGCCACTCTCCACACACTCGGATGAGCCTCACCCATGAAGGAACCGTCAGAGGAATCCAAGTATGTGGGTCCTGTGGCTGAGATCTCCAACCTTGCTTGGATCGGGACTGGGCCTCCTCCACCCAGGTCCCCAGTTTTCCCGTAGCTTGGTAGCTACACTGAGCAACTACCTCTGGTGCTATGTATTCTCATCAACGGCCAAGATCCAGAGACTATAAAACAAAGCTCCAGAAGAGAACGATGCAGAATCTCGCACTGCAGAGCCTGGCAAGCTACCGTGGCATATTCGATATGCCAAAAACAGTAACAATAGTGGGCTTCATTCCCCTGATCCTGAATGTGACAGGGATGAATGGAGACATTACTGGTGCCCACTCAAGCAAATTGATCAGCAATGGGATGATAGTGATACAGTGATACAGTGATTTGTTTTTATACACAAGTACTTTTATTTTAAAATATATATTTGTAACATAATATATATATGTATGTATATATATATATATATATGGGCTGGAGCAATAGCACAGCAGGTAGGGCATTTGCCTTGCACGCGGCCAACCCAGGTTCGATTCCTCTGTCCCTCTCGGAGAGCCCGGCAAGCTACCGAGAGTATCTCGCCCACATGGCAGAGCCTGGCAAGCTACCTGTGGTGTATTCGATACACAGAAAACAATAATAACAAGTCTCACAATGGAGATGTTACTGGTGCCCTCTCGAGCAAATTGATGAGCAATGGGATGACAGTGATACAGTGATATATATATAGTTAAATTATATATATAATACATATATAATCATCGTGAAATACAGTTACTCTGCAAGCATTCATCAGGAAGGAAGAAAGGGCCCAAGTAAAGAACTTAACCTCACAGCTTAGGATCTTGGAAAATGACCAACAAAAGGAGCCCAAACCGGGCAGGAGGAAGGAAATAATAAAACTTAGAGCAGAAATTGATGAGCTTTCTTCTTTTATGTTAGATGTGCCTTTATGCCTTCTACCTTAAGAACACCCCTTGATACTTCCTCTGGTGAATTTGCTGTTGATGAATTTTCACACCCATTGTGTTAAAACTCTCTTCATTGTCTTTATTTTTGAAAAGCAGTTTTGCTGAGAATTGTAAGTTTGATATATATGTGTATATATGTACATACATACATACATACATACATATATATACATATATATTTATTTATTTCCCCCTTTGACTTCTTGAAAGCACTGGCTTAGTCTTTGGACACAGTGTTCCACTGTCTTTCTGTTCTCTGGATCTGTGTTTTCCCCTCTGGATAATTGTTACATTTTCACTCTAACCCCGGCTCCTCTCCTTTATCAGAAATCTTCAGAAATTTCCGTCTGCTTCCCCTTGCATGGGTTACTGACCTGGCTTTCAGCTAGGAAAATCCTTGGCCTTCATATCTCTGAATGGTTGTTCTGGTCCCCCTCTCCCCGGCTTTGGAGCTGCAGCTGCACTTGGGTTCGTTTTAGATCCCTGCGTTTGTTATTGAAACTGTTGGTTTTCTTTTCTCACTGCAAGATAATTGCAGCTTATTGCCTTCTGTACTCCGTGGCCGTCTGTGAATGAGCCATTCCTGCGGCTGCTGGCTGCTCCTATTGGGATGGGAAGCCTGGACTGGTGCAGGGGGCGCCTCTGCTTCTGGGATGTTCTTTCACGGAGCCCCCGGCAGACGAAGCAGGCGTGCATTCTGCCTACTACCCCCACGTCTGCCGCTGCCTCGGTAACTCTCAGAACCAACGCGAAGCTGAATAAGTGACACTGAAGCTTCTGCTTGGAGCCCCCCCCCCCCCCATTATTCTGCCCTCTTACTTCTCTGTGACCCGCACTCTGCCAGAGACGCTGACGAGGCCCCGCCACCATGGACTGACCGTTATTCCTCTCCAAGGTGCCCCTTGGAATTCATCAGAATTCTTCCTTTCTCTGGGGGAGGGACTCGTGGTTCTGAGCACTGTGTGCTGAGTGTCCCAATTCATGCCTCCCCAGGCCACTGGGTCCCCGCTGCTTCCCCAGGCGCCTTTCCTGGCAGCGTTCCTTGATGGGTGCTGTTAGCCCGGGGACCTCGCGATCCTTTGCTAAATTGCATCCATTACAGCGACGTCTGTGCTGCACGGTGGCCACGGTCCCGACTCGCACAGCCACACCGGACGGCTCCCGCCCAGGGGGCCTCCCCTCCCCTTGCTATTTTTGCTTCCCCCAAATCTGGTGCCACTGAAATCGTCCTTTCAGACTGGCTTCTTTCCCCAGCAATGTACATTATTGTTCCTCTGAGTCCCTTTATGGCAGGAGAACTGATGGCTCCTTTAAAAATCATTGGATGTCATTCCATTGTGTAAATGCGCCCCCGTTTATCTTCACGACTGACGGGCTCTGGCTACTTCCTGTGCTGGGTGCTGACCAGTAGAGCTGCTGTCAAGGTGCACGGGAGCCCAAGGATCACTCCCTGCAGGAGACGCTGGGAGTGGAGCCGGGCCGGTCAGTGCAAGGCAGGCTCCTACGCTGTGCTGTCACCCCAGCCTGTTTCTCATCTGAGTCTCGGCTGCTGTCCGCTGCAGCACCCTCCCTCCTGTAGCCTGC
Organism: Sorex araneus; assembly: GCF_027595985.1. NCBI lineage: Eukaryota > Metazoa > Chordata > Mammalia > Eulipotyphla > Soricidae > Sorex > Sorex araneus. The sequence continues at coordinate 145,687,195 of NC_073306.1, forward strand.
TGCTCCCCCCCAACTCCCTTTCCCCAGAAGCATCTACTTTCATTGTTTAGGCATTTCATAAAGCATCAGCACTTATTGTCACTTGTCATCCTGTTGATCTTCGATTTGCTCGAGCGGGCGCCATTTATGTGTCCATTTGTCCCTGTCGAGTACCAGTGTAGCCCAATGGTATCTGCTCGCTCCAGGAACAGGAAGAGCCTCAAACCATTCGTTCAGGGTTTTGACAAAGAAGTCTGACCATCTCATTGGCCATCTCGTCTTTTGACGTCCCGTGGAAGCCAGTCGGTAACAGCTCTAGTCCAGCGGTCGTCTCTGAATCGCATTACATGTCCGGCCCATTTGATTTTTGATGCCTTGGCAAATGAGACAGCGTCCCTGGTTCTTGAGCACTTACTATTCAAAAAAATCTTCTGTAATATATATTTTTTATTTTTTGGGTCACACCCGGTGATGCAGAGAGGTTACTCATGAACCAGTAATTTCTGGTTCATGCAGTCAGGAATTACTCTTGGCGGTGCTCGGGGGACCATATGGGATGCTGTGAATCAAACCTGGGTCAGTCACTGTGCAAGGTAAACTCTCTACCCACTGTGCTATCGCTCCAGCCCCTCAAGGTTTTCTTTCTTTTTTTTTTTTTTTGCTTTTTGGGTCACACCCAGCGATGCTCAGGGGTTACTCCTGGCTTTGCACTCAGGAATTGCTCCTGGCAGTGCTTGGGGGACCATATGGGATGCCGGGGATCGAACCCAGGTCGGCCGTGTGCAAGGCAAACGCCCTACCCGCTGTGCTATCGCTCCGGCCCCTCAAGGTTTTCTTAAGTGGAAAAATATATGGGTGGAGGGATGGGTATTTGATTCATTGTGTGATTGTAACCCAAACATGAAAGCTTGTAACTATCTCACAGTGCTTCAGTTTAAAAATATATATATGTACATATATATGTATATATATATATATATATATATATATATATATATATTTCCATCCACCAGAAGAGAGATGGGCATTTGGCTTTCTTAGTCACATTTCTTACCTCTCTCTCTAAATATCTGGTACAATTAAAACTCAATTTTAGTGAGAGTACAGAGGGTAGGGCATTTGCCTTGCACATGGCCAACTTGGGTTCAACCCCCACATCCCATAGGGTCCCCCAAAGACTACCAGGAGTAATTACTGAGTGAAGAGCCAGGAGTAACCCCTGAGCATCTCTGGGTGCGACCAGAAAAGCAAAAAAAAACCCCTCAATTTTAAACAAGATATCCAGATTTTGTAATTTTGTAATGCATACCATTTTATTTGAATATGAGCCATGTAGTGCATTTTCATTACATTTCCTTAATGCAAACTTTTGTTTTCCCTAGGGTCAGTCACTGGCTTATATTATAGTTTTGCTAAAAGGAAAAAATAAAAGACTACCCTTTGGGAAAACATACTGAAATATTTATGGAAGAAAATATGAGATGTCTGGGATTTGCTGGAAAATAATTAGGAAGGATTTCAGGTCATGAGAGACTGAATCTAAATTCCAAAACTAAAGAACTATCAAAATAGAGCAAAGACATATTTTCAGACCCTGAGTGGCAGGGAGCATGGACCTCCAGCACCAAAAAGATGGGAAAGACTGAAGAAGGTGACTCTTGTGCTGGTGGAGTGGCACAAAGTGACAGCCAGCTAGGGAGAAATAGCACAGTCCTCTGCACTATCAGGGGTTTCCGCTGTCCTCACTAGAGACTCGGTTGCTTGAACAGTGCTGTCCTCCCTGGCCCTAATGCTAGGGGAACGGCCCAGCCAGCTGATCACATGATGTTCTCAAGATCACACCCAGCATTTTCCAGAGGAGACCGCTGGGGTCACAAAATGCAGCCATACACATTTACAAAGTTTTGTTAGACGAAACAAATGTAAGGGACAAGAAGCTACTCTGTTTCCAGCCCACAGTGTGACTAGACTGGGAATCTGGGTCAGAAATGGGGGAAGCTCCTGGAAGTATTTGGCATAAACAAGGGGCTTCAGCTGAACACAGGAACCCAACAGAAGTCTCGAGCAGTTTCACAACAGCTGCCACCGCGCTGACTCACCTGCTGGCCCTGCTCCACTGACCCTCGGCCAAACCACTGTAGCACTGTAGCTCTGTCGTCCTGTTGTTCATTGATTTGCTCGAGCGGGCACCAGTAACGTCTCCATTGTGAGACTCGTTCCTGTTTTTGGCATATCGAATACACCACGGGTAGCTTGCCAGGCTCTGCCGTGCGGGCGGAGGAATCAAATAAAAATAAAATAAGAGATACACGCCGAGCAGCGAAAATCCACGGGCGCCGTGCTGAAGCAGCTGCCCCCACACCACCACGCAACTCCACCCCATGCCACAGGGCCCAGCTCCGCCGCTTCACAAATAGTCTCTGCAGAGACACCAGCCTGCGAACAATTTCAGGTACCCCAGTGTGCAGGCTGAGAGCTCTGGGTCTTCGCAGAGTGGGTGCTCAGCCTCCCCGAACCTCCCACACGCTGGCAGCCACAGCCGCCTCCCCCGGCAGCCACACGTCACCTCCTTGGCCCGGCCACAGAGCACAAGTCTCAGGCTGTGTGGCTGCACGTGCGGCCACGTGACACCTCTCAATTCCGCAATACTGACATTCCAGTGATTAAATGGGAAAGTAACATAGACGCCAACTAAGCTCAACAAGAAAACCCCCAAACACAGAAGGCCGAACTAGCAACGAACAGCTTAGTAAATTCTTAGACAAGAACTTAACCACCCTGTAGTGAGATATAACACTTTTCACATCATTGTACCACTGTATCACTGTCATCCCGTTGCTCATCGATTTGTTCGAGCAGGCACAAGTAACGACTCCATTGTGAGACTTCTTGCTACTGTTTTTTTTTTTTTTTGCATATTGAATACACCACAGGTAGCTTGCAAGGCTCTGCTGTGCGGGCAAGATACTCTCGGTAGCTTGCCAGGCTCTCCAAGAGGGACAGAGGACTCAAACCCAAGTCAGCTGTGTACAAAGCAAATGCCCTACTCGCTGTGCTATTGCTCCAGTCCCCTATTTTAAAAAATTGATTTTTAACTTTTTAATTTTAATAGTGGAGTTTTGTTATCAAATCAGTTTTAACTTCAGAATTGTATCAGTAGTTGTGACTTTTGTCTATTGTAAGGAAATAAAAAGCAAAAGCAAAACTGAGAAAAAAGAATTTTTTTTTATTAGTGAATCACCATGAGGTACAGTTACAGACTTACAAACTTTTATGTTTGCATTTCAGTCTTACAATCATCGAGTACCCATCACCAGTGCCCATTTTCCACTACCAATGATCCCAGTATCCCTCCTACCACCCCCCCCCCCCGCCCTCCACGCCTCTGTGGCAGGGCATTCCCTTTTGTTCTCTCTCTCCTTTTGGGTGTTGTGGTTTGCAATAGAGGTATTGAGTGGCATTGTGTTCGATCTATAGTCTACTTTCAGCACACATCTCTCAACCCAAGCAGGTCCTCCCAACACCCTTTACCTGGTGTTCCCTTCTCTATCTGAGCTGCCTTTCCCCCAGCGTATGAGGCCGGCTTCCAAGCCGTGGGGCAGACCTCCTGGTCCTTATCTCTACTATTCTCGTGTGTAAGACTCCCATTCTATTACTTTATATTCCACAAGTGAGTGCAATCTTTCTATGTCTGTCCCTTTCTTTCTGACTCATTTCACTTAACATGATGCTTTCCATGTTGATCCACTTATATGCAAACTTCATGACTTCATCTTTTCTAACAGCTGCATAGTATCCCATTGTGTAGCTGTACCAAAATTTCTTTAACCAATCATCTGTTCTTGGGCACTCGGTTATTTTTTTCCCCAGATTTTGGCTATTGTAAACAGTGCAGCAATGAACATACAAGTGCAGATGTCATTTCTCTATACTGAAAAAAGAAAAAAAATTAACAATATTTTGAATTCAATGAGAAGAGAGATTAACCAAATGTACTAATACAGCAAAAACCTTACTTATAGAGAAATTTATAGCAGTACATGTATCCATTAGAAAAAATAAAATATATAAAGTAATCTATAATAACAGTCACGTAGGGTCAGAGAGATAGTACCCGAGGTAAGACATTTGCCTTGCATGCAGCTGCTCTGGGTTTGATCCCTGGCACCATATATGGTCCCCTGGGCCCCACTGAGAATGATCTCTGAGCACAGAGCCAGGAATAATCTTGAGCACAACTGGGTGTAGTTTCTACCCTCTACCCGAATCAGTGATTTAAACCAGTATTTTTTAGTGGGGGCTCTATGACCCCCCAGGATATTCCAATATCCAGAACAAAATCACAATGGGGCACCACAACACAAGACTGGGGGGCAACTGGCCGGGTAGGGGGCACAGGAAGGAAACAGGTGTGCAGGGGCCAGCATCAGAGAAAGGCTGAGAAACACTCTCTAGGAATTCACACGGCAAGCCTGGAGGAGGGAGCTGTGGCGTGTGGGAAACTCCAGAGCTGAGACTGTGCTGCCATGATGACGGTGGGTCCAACCAGGTCCCTGTGTCCATCCCATGGCTTTCACTCGTCTGTGAGGTGCATCTTGTGTTGTGAGGATCAACTCAACCATCCCAACTCTCACCTGTGAGGGGCCAGGAATGATGGCTGCTAAAGTTGCATTAGTAATGTTGTCACCATGGTCCAACACGATATAAAAGTCCTGCGCCGTCTGGAATGGAAGAACAATAGCCTCTTTCATGATTCCATAAGTTAGGGATGTTCATGAATACTTAATGCCATGGGGGAGCGTTAGCAAATACACTGAAGAAAAACTGTAGAATTGAACGAGGTGACAGTAGCTTCAATCAGCATTTGCTCCGCACCTGAATTAATGGAAGAAGGGAGAGAGGAAGGACAGAGGAAGGAAAGAAGCAGCACTCCTGTTTCCAAGGGAGTACAAAGAGATGCAAAAGGACCTCGCAGAAAGTCCAGGCAGAGTTTAAAATACTCGCCCTGGGAGAATTGATTACAGATGATTTCCTCTTCTTTCTCCTTTGTGCTTCTCAATTGCTCTCAAATTAGTTAAAATGAATCTCTATTGCCTTTGTAATCAGATGGGAGCACAAAAGCAATACCTAAAATCAGAGATCTGGGGTAAGGAAATGGGGGTCATAATTTACCTCCAATCATATTCCTGGTGCATAAACCCACCTCCCAGTGTAATGCAAATCATAAATCCGCTCCCTCGCCCACCACTGTACTGTGAGAGCTGAGCTGTTACAGTCCCCGTGGGGGCTGAGTCCTGCCACGTCTGAGAGAAACCCAGAGGAGAGGATGGAAATGAGAGAAGCTGCCCTGTGGAGATTTGGGACTGGGCTGTCTCCTCAATGTCCTGAGCCCGCCCCTCTGCCGAGCCCACCGTGCGTCTGTGAATTCCAGGCCCCAAGGTGGCTGCTATGAGCAGCTTCACCACAACTTCATTCTTGCCCCCCCCAGAGAAGAGCCCAAGACACCAGAAGCGCCAGTCCTGTGCAAAGGACGGTGCCAGGGAGCTGATAGCTCAGGGAGCCCAGGTTTGATTCCTGTACTGCATGGTTCCCAACCCAAAGGAAAAGGAAGGAAGGAAGGAGAGAAGGAAGGAAGGAAAAAAGGAAGGAAGGAAGGAAGGAAGGAAGGGAGGAAGGAAGGAAGAAAGAAGAAAAAATGACATTTCCTAGAAGCCAAACTTCTGATATCTTCTTGCTAGTGATTGGCCAGAACATAGTCACATGACCACCAGGTGCAGGGGGTGGGGATTCATTCTGTAATAGGCATCTCCCCACTGGGCCGTAGCCATAGTCCAGCCAGGAGGGCTTTTGCCTTGCATTCAGCTGACCCAGTTTCGATTCCCGGCACTCCATAGGGTGCCCTGAGTATTTTCAGGAGTGACTCCTGAGTGCAGAACCAGGAGTAACCCCTGAGCATCACTGGGTGTGACCCAAAAAGCAAAAAAATAAATAAACATTTAAAAAAGGTTTTTAAAAAATAGGCATCCCCAAACCCACTCCACTGGAATCTGAATATTCTCTAGCGAAATAGACAAGAAGATGGGATTTGGATGGGCGAGACAGCAATGTCTCGGCCGGTCAGCGGGAGCCCCAAAGTGGGCCAGCCACTCTTTCACCTGGAGAAGCCAGGCCTGCTGGGCTCCTCTGTCCACGCAGGGGCCCAGACTGCCTGGACTGCCAGAGGATGGTCCCTGGAATCAGGCCAATAAGATCCAAGGTTCTGGCTAACAAAGTCCTCTACGGTCTTGGCGTACATTTCCTGACTTCGTGGCCCAACAGGCCCTTGCGGCCGCCAGACAGTGGTGTGGGTCAGTGGTGGACGTCTGTGCCGTGACGGGGCTGGGTGTACACTTGAGTCTGGGGCTTCTGTCTGCCCGGCAGGGCTGCATCACAGCCATCAGGAGATATGACCCTCGAGGCAGGCCCTCCTCCTTCTGCGGAGTACCCCCCAAACCTCCCCTCGGCACAGTCTTGTCGCTGGGTCGGAGGAACGGGGTACAGCGGCGGAAAAAGCGGGAGCCCTCAGCCCCAGGGTGGAGCGCCAGACTGGGAGGCAGCTTTGCAGCGGGAGACAGGGGCTTCTCGAGGGAAGAAGGCGCTCGGGAGTGCTGCGTCCCCAGGCTGAGCCAGCAGGGCAGCTGCGGCCTCACTCAGGCGCTGTTCCACCACCCAGCCCTGCTGGCCCTGGGAGGAGTTCCCAGGATGCCTCCAGGGAGACGGTCAGGAGTTAGGAGTTAGGAGTCAGGGCGGATTCCGAGCCCGAGCCTGAAGAACAAGCCGAGGGGAAAGGCGCCCCGAAGGACCAGCGCCTCAGGCCTGTGGGCTGCAGCAGAGCCGTTCCCACCCCAGGCTGGTGACGGGGTCCTTGGGCACCTTGGGGACCCGCGTCCCCCCAGACACCACCTCTCCGTGCTGACAGTTCCCCTCTGCCTGCTTTGCCCCCGGCTGGGCACTTGGGGGCTCTAAAAGCGAGCATCCGTGCTCCGCAGGCTGACGCCTGGAGCACTCTCCTCTGTCTGGGTGGGAGCCTGTGCCTGCGCCGGCCTCCACCGCTGAAATCACTCCCGGTAGTCGGGGTCACTTGCTTGAGCACTGTGGGTGGAGGAGGCTCTACCTGCAGCGAGCAGGCCAGGAAACCGTCCGCTGATGGATGCCATGGTGGTCAGCAGCCCTGGAGAAAACAAGGGATAAAACCGCTGCTGGCTGTTCTTAAGCTCGCTTGGGGTGCTGTGTAACCACTGGCCCTCGGTGACATCCCAGGGCTTGTGCCCAAAGCGCAGGTGTAGGGACCAACCCTGACACCTCGCCATGTGGGCAGCACTTCCTGTGAGCCTGTCCCGTCTGTTTCCCAGCAACCGGGCAGAGTGTGTGCAAACAGAGGCCCATTTTACAGACAGGTAAACAGAGGTGCCACAGCTGCTATGCACAGATGCGAGGACTGGCAAGCACCCTGGTTCTTTCAGAGAACTTAGGGTTCCTTTGAGGGACATGATGACCATCACAGGAGTACGTGTTGGGGTCTTCCTGGTGGGGGCCGCTTTCACCACACCCTCCCCGCCCTGGCACCTTGGTGCAAACAAACCATGTTGGATGTGTTGGCACAACATCTGGAGGCCCAAAGCCACCCCTTTCGGGCCTCTCCCTGGACCCAGTTCACCGCCACAGGCTCCGGGGTCCCTGGCGGGTAGCCTGTGCAGGGAGGGTACTGCACCTGGACCGGGTGCGGGGCTTCGTGAGGGCGCCTGGTCTCTGACCGTGGGCTTGCTGGATTCTGTTTGAGCCTTGAGAGTTTTTCATATAATCTCCAGGCTTCTTTGGAGTTGGGATGGGCTATCCCCCCCCACTTCCCAATACTCCTGGGAGCACCGGAGTCACTCCACAAAACAACTCCTGCGCCACCATGGAAGCTCTCCTACCGGCCTTGCTTGAGAGACCCCTAAATAAATCTCAACAGACATTAAAAGTCACAGTTAATATCGGACCCGCACAAGGATGAACAGGCCGGGGTAAATCGGAGGGGGGTGGGTTAGCCTGGTGCCCACCAAAGCAGAGCCCCGGACGGCTGCTTGCTTCCACAATCCAAAAGCACCACCGTGCCCCGGCCAGACTCTCCAGTCTCAGGAAGGACCTCGCCGAGATGTAATCTGCTGAAAATCTGGGATGGGTTTTGTGACTGAGATGTCCAGGCTTTGGCGGGGTCAGGACGGACTAGTTCCCCCACCTCCCTGTACTTCTGGGAGTCTCGGCAGTCACGCCCACACCCCAAAGCTGCCACTCAGTTAAAAAGCTACTCCAGCCTTCTGTCCCGATAAAAATACTGAGTGCCCTGGACAAACAGGATGGTCTCTTAGTACCTGTATTGCAAACTATAATCACAAAAGGAAAAGGAGAGAAAGAGGGAGAAAGAAGCAAAGTGCCTGCCATAGAGGGAGGCTGGGGAGAGGGTGGGGAGTGGACTCTGACAGAGGGAGGGGTGTTGGGTCACTGTATGACTGAAATCCAATCATGAACAGCTGCATAATGCTCTATCTCATGTGTATTAAAAAAAAAAGTAATGTGGAGTTCACGAGTGCTTCAGTCAGCTTAATCAGTGGCTGAAAAAATAGCAATATTACTACGTTAAAAAAATAGTTTTTCATATATTCTGTGAACAAAGCCTTTATCAGATGTGTGCTTTGGAAGAAAGATGTCTTCTCTCCCCTGCAGCTGGACTCTCATTCTTGGAACAGTCTTTAGGAGACTAAAAGTGATTCATTTCCATGGAGCCCCAAGTGTGACCTTTTCTCTAGGGGCTGTGTTTTTAGTATCTAAAAAATTCTTGCTAAACCCACGACCAGAGACACATGTGTCCTCTGCATGTATATATACATGTGTTATCTGTCTTGAGGCACTCGTGTCCTTCTGCACATGCAGCATCTATAACATGTGTGTGTATATGGTCGTGTCTAGCTTTACATTAGCAACAGTGAGTCATAGTGAGAGGGTTCTTTATGCAATGCAAGCTACAGTATAGGGAGTGCCAGTTCTTTTAGAATATCCACGTCCAATTGTTCAGCGACATTTATCTGAGAAAACTCTCTATCCTGCGCTGAACTGCCTCTGGCCTCTGTAGAGAATCAGTCATACACGCGGGAGTGGTTCTCAGCCTTTCTGTGCCTTGTCCCAACGCACCCATCTCCTTGTTTAACACCAGCTGCAGTTTCCCATGGCCATCACGGAGTGATATTACATCAGGTAGTATTTGGTAATATGTATTTCACAGGAGTATTTTGTCTGGAATATGTTCATCACATTTCTAAACACATTCCAGCCAATTTCTACTGACAAACCTGCTGTGACTTTGATTCAGATTGTGCTGCAACCATAGATCAATTCAGAGAGAAATTGTTTCTTAACCATATTGAATCCTCTGCCTCAGGAACACAATTTAGTTCTTCAGCTATTTAAGTCTTTAATAACTTCTCTTAGCAGCACCTTGCCATTTCCCATGTACCTTTGTCAGATTAAATATATGTAATACTATTATAAATTTATTGCCTTTTAGAAATTCAATTTCAGTTTTTTAAAAGATTGATAATATATGAATACAATTTAACTTGTTGGATTTGCCATTAGTCTCCATAGCTCCTTTTTGTTTTATTTTGTTTTGGGCCACACCTGAAGGTGCTCAGGGGCTGTTCTGAATTTGGTGTCAGGGGATGCTCCTGGTGGAATGTATGTGTGGGGGGTGACCATGTGGTACTGGGTGTCAAAGCCAGGTCTTTCTCATGAAAAAAAATGTTCTCTAGCCTTCTGAGCTCTCATCCGCAACCCTTAGGGCCTTACTGTCGATTCTGTCATGTTTTTATAATTTAATCCCTGTGAGATAAAGCATAGAGCATCACAAAGCTGTTCATGATTGGGTTTCAGTCATATAATGTCCCAACACCCATCCCTGCACCAGTGTACACTTCCTACCCTCAATGTCCCCAGTTTCCCTCCTGCCACCCCCACACCTCCCAGCCTGCCTCTATGGCAGGCACTTTTTCTTTTCTTTTTGGGTCATACTGGCGACGCACAGGGGTTACTCCTGGCTTTGAACTCAGGA